>NW_016821481.1:0-1369 GCF_001698545.2 Rhinopithecus bieti | reverse complement strand
TTTCATTCTGTCGCCCAGGCTGGAGTACAGTGGCGTGATCTCGGCTCATTGCAACCTCCACCTCCCAGGTTGAAGCAATTCTCCTGCCTCAGCCTCCCGAGTAGCTGGGATTACAGGCACCCGCCACCACAACTGGCTAATTTTTGTTTTTTTAGTAGAGACAGGGTTTCACCATGTTGGCTAGGCTGGTCATGAACCCCTGACAAGTGATCTGCTCGCCCTGGCCTCCCGACGTGCTGATATTACAGGTGTGAGCCACCGCACCCCGCCTCAAGCAATATATTAATATTTGACTTTTCTGAGTCTGTTTCCTTAGATGTAAAATGAGGATGATAATACCCACCTTTCCAGGTTGTCATGAAAGATAAATAAGATAAACATATAAAGGAATGTTAAATGTTTGGCATAGTTCTGAATAAGGGGCAGTATTTATTTGGCAGTAATAATTACACAGAAAAGTCCAGAGCATACCTAAGAATAATGTAGCTTTACTTTTGAAGAAATATGACTTTCTGTGATCCAAGAACAGTACAGAGAAAAGTGCTTTATAATTTATAAAATCCTGTGTGGAAAAAAAAGGTAGTTCATTGCTGGTGGGAATGCAAAATAGCACACCACTTTGGAAGACAATTTGGCAGTTATGCAAAACTAAACATACTCCCACCATATGATTCAGTGATCCCACTACTTGGTATTTACCCAAATGAGCTGAAAACTGTGTCCACACAAAAACCTACACACAAATGTTTATAGCAGCTTTATTCACAATTGCTAAAATCAGAAAGTAACCAAGATGTCCTTCAAAAGGTGGATGGATAAAACAATTGTGGTACATTCAGACAGTGGAATATTATTCAGCTATATAAAGAAATGAGCTATCAAGCCACAGAAAGACATGGAGGAACCTTAAACGCCCATTGCAAAGCGAAAGAAACCAATCTGAAAAGGTTACATACCATATGATTCCAACTACATGACATTCTAGAAAATGCATGGAAACAGTGAAGATCAGTGGTTGCCAGAGGTTTGGGGGAAGGAAGGGGGAACTGGTGGAACATGGGGGAGTTTTAGAGCAGTGAAATTATTCTGTATAATACTACAATGGTGGATACATGTCATTATACATTTGTCAAAACCCTTAGAATGTACAAGATCGAGAGTGAACCCTAATGTAAACCATAGACTTTACTGTATCGGTATTGGCTTATCAATTATAACAAATGTACTACACCAATGCAAGATGTTGATAATAGGGGAAATTGGGAGTTGGGGGATGAAGGGGTTTGTGGGAATTCCCTGTGCTCTCCACTCAATTTTTCAAGCGGGTTTTTTTGTGTGTGTGTGTTTTTTTTTTTGAGATGGAGTCTTG
>NW_016821480.1:0-875 GCF_001698545.2 Rhinopithecus bieti | reverse complement strand
TTGAATGAAAGAAAGGTTTAACTCAGCAGGATGAATGTACACATCACAAAGCAGTTTCTCAGATAGATTCCTTCTAGTTTTATCCTGGGATATTCTTTTCTCACCATATTGTTCAATGAGCTCCCAAATGTCCATTCTCAGTATGGACAAAACTGTTTCCAAACTGATAAATTAAAAGAAAGTTTTAAATCTGTCAAATGAATGCACACATCACAAAGCAGTTTCTCAGAAAGCTTTTTTCTAGTTTACATCTTAACGTATTTACTTTTTCACCATAGACTTCAAGGTGCTCTCAAGTATCCCTTTGCAGATTCTACACAAACAGTGTTTCCAGACTGCTAAATGAAAGAAAGCTTTAACTCTGCGTGATGAATGCACACATGACAAAGTAGTTGCTCAGATAGCTTCCTTCTAGTTTTTATCATACAATATTCCCTTCTTCACCATTGGCCTCAATGAACTCAAAAATGTCCATTCACAGAATGGAGAAAAACAGTGTTACCAAACTGCTGGATCAAAAGAAAGTTTTATTTCTGTGAGGTGAATGCATACATCACAAAACTCTTTCTCGGATGGATTCCTTCTAATGTTCATCCTGGGATACTAGCATTGTCTCCATTGGCCTCACTGACCTCCCAAATGTCCTTTCACAGAATAGACAAAAACAGTGTTTCCAAACTGCTGAATCATTAGAAAGTTTTAACTCCATGAGATGAATACACACATCTCAAACAGTTTCTCAGAAGGCTTATTTCAAGTTTTTATATGAAGTGATTTCCTTTTTCACCATAGCCTTCAAGGTGCTCCCAAATATCCCTTCGCAGATTGTTCAACAACACTGTTTCCAAACTGCTGAATGAAAAGACAGGTTTAAA
>NW_016821479.1:139278-142905 GCF_001698545.2 Rhinopithecus bieti | reverse complement strand
ATATTCAACAGTGGAATTGCTGGATCCTCTGGTAGATCTATTTTTAGTTTTTTTCTTTGTTTTTTATTTTATTTTATTTTTTTTAGAAACCTCCAAACTGTACTTCATAGTGCTGGTACTGGTTTACATTTTCACCAACAGTGAACAAGAGTTCCCTGTTCTCAACATCCTTGCCATCATTTGGTAATGTCTGTCTTTTGGATGTAAGCCATTTTAACTGGGGTGAGATGATATCTCACTGTAGTTTTGATTTGCATTTCTCTGATAGTCAACAATATTGAGCACATTTTCATATGCCTGTTTCCCATTTGTATATTTTCTTTGAGAAATGCCTACTAAAATTTTTTGCCCATTTGTGGTTCAGATTATTAGATTTTGTCCTATAGAGTTCTTTGAGCTCCTTATATATTCTGCTTATTAAATCCTTGTTGGAAGGGTAGTTTGCAAATATTTTCTCCCATTCTGTGGGTTGTCTCTTGATTTTGTTGATTGTATCCTTTGCTGTGCAGAAACTTTTCAACTTGTTGTTATCTCATTTGTCCATTTGTGCTTTAGATGCATGCACTTGTGGGGTTATTGCTTGAGAAAGTCTGATCAGACTAATGTCCTGGAGATTTTCCCCAATGTTTTCTTGCACTAGTTTTATAGTTTGAGGTCTTAGATTTAAGTCTTTAATCCACTTTCATTTGATTTTTGTATATGGTGAGATATAGAGGTTGTTTTATTCCTCTGCATACTGATATACAGTTTTACCAGTGCCATTTGTTGAACAGACTCTCTTTTCCCCAGTGTTTGTTCTTGGCACCTTTGTGGAAAATGAGTTCACTGTAAGTGTGTTGATTTATTTCTGGGTTCTCTATTCTGTTTCATTGGTCTATACGTCTGTTTTTATGCAATTACACTGCTGTTTTGGTCACTATAGCTCTGTAGTATAATTTTAAGTTGGGAAATGTGATTTATCCAGTTTTTTTTTTTTTTTTTTTTTTTTTTTTTTTTAATTTAGTATAGCTCTGGCTATTCTGGGTCTTTTGTGGTTTCGTATAAATTTTAGGATTGTTCTTTCTATTTCTGTGAAGAATATCCTTGGTATTTTGCTAAGGATTGCATTTAATCTATAGATTGTTGTGGGCAATATGGATATTTTAACAATATTGATTCTTTTACTCCATTAACATGGAATATTTTTCCAATCTTGGTGTCCTCTTCAATTTCCTTCATCAGTGTTTTATAGTTTTCATTATAGAAGTCTTTCACTTCTTTGGTTAAGTTAATTCCTGAGTATTTCATATTCTTTGTGAGTATTGTAAATGGGTTTACGCTTTCATTTCTTTTTCAGATTGTTCACTGTTGGCATATAGAAATGCTACTGATTTTTGTATGTTGATTTTGTATCCTACAACTTTACTGATTTTGTTTATCAGTTCTAACCATTTTTTTTGGTGGAGTCTTTAGGTTTTTCTAAATATATGATCAAATCATCTGTAAGAAAGAATAATTTGATTTCTTCCATTTCAGTTTGGATACATTTTATTTCTCTTGTCAGACTGCTCTAGCTAGGACCTCCAGTACTAAGCTAAATAACAGTCATGAAAGTGGGCATCCTCGTCATGTTTCAGATCTTACAAGAAAGGCTTTTAGGTTTTTTCCCATTCAGTATGATACAAGCTGTAGATCTTTCGTATTTGGCTTTTATTATCTTGAAGTATGTTCCTTTTATTCTCAGTTTCTTGAAAGATTTTTTTAACATGGAGGGATGTTGAATATTATCAAATGCTGTGTCACTCTCAGTTGAAATGATCATATGGTTTATGTTTAATGACCATGTGGTTTATCTGGTCTGTTGATATTATGTACCACATTGATTATGTATGTGGAAGCATCCTTGCATCCCAGGGATAAATCCCACTTGGTCATGATGAATGATCTTTCTAATGTATTGTTGAATTTGGTTTACTATAATTTTGTTGAGGATTTTTGCATCAATATTCATCAGCGATATTTGCCTGTAGTTTTTTTTTTTTTTTTTTTTTTCAATGTATCTGTGTCTGGTTTTGGTGTCTGGTTAATACCTGTTTGTAGAAACAGTGTGGAAGCATTCCCTCCTCTTCTGTTTTTTTGTATAGTTTGAGTAGGATTGGTGTCAGTTCTTCTTTAAATGTTTGGTAGAAACCCAGAAGTGAAGCCATCAGATCCTGGGCTTTTCTTTACTGGGAGACTTTTATTACAGCTTCAATCTCTTTACTTGTGACTGGTCTGTTCAGGTTTTGAATTTTCCAGTTTGAAATTTGGTAGATTCTGGGTGTCTAGGAATTTGTCCACTTCTTCTAGATTTTCAATTATTTATTGGCATATAGTTGCTCATATTTGCCCACTAATGATCCTTTGAATTTCTGCAGTGTCAGTTTTAATGTCTCCTTTTATCTCTAAATTTATTTACTTGTTTTTTTTCTTTGTTAGTCTGGATAAAAGATTTGACAGTTTTGTTTGACTTTTCAAAAAAACCAGCTGTTTGTTGCATTCATCTTTTCCATCATTTTCTTTATTTCCATTTTTCTTATTTTTGCTCTGAGCTTTATTATTTCTATTCTACTAATGTTGGGTTTGGCTTGCTCTTGCTTTTCCAGTTCTTCAAGACACATGATTAGATTGTTTATTTGAGGCTTTTCCTCTTTTTTCTGTCGGCACTTATAGCTATAAACTTCCCTCTTAGTCCTCTACCATCTCTTTAAGACCGATAACTCATTTTATTTTACTTTAAGTTCTGGGATACATGTGCAGAATGTGCAGGTTTGTTACATATATATACATGTGCCATGGTGGTTTGCTGCACCTATCAACCCGTCATCTAGGTTTTAAGCCCCACATGCATTAGGTATTTGTCCTAATGCTATGCTCTCCCTCCCCTTGCCCCTGCCCCCAAACAGGCCCCAGTGTGTGATGTTCCCCTCCCTGTGTCCACATGTTCTCATTGTTCAACTCCCACTTATGGGTGAGAACTGTGGTGTTTGGTTTTCTGGTCCTGTGTTAGTTTGTTAAGAATAACGGTTTTCAGCTTCATCCATGTCCCTGAAAAGGACATGAACTCATTCTTTTTATGGCTGCATAGTATTCCATGGTGTATATGTGCCAAATTTTCTTTATTCAGTCTATCTTTGATGCACATTTGGGTTGGTTCCAAGTCTTTGCTATTGTAACTATTTCTGAAAAAGACATACGCGTGTGTGTGTCTTTATAGTAGAATGATTTATAATCCTTTGGGTATATTCCCAGTAATGGGATTGCTGGGTCAAATGGTATTTCTGGTTCTAGATCCTTGAGGAATTGCCACACTGTCTTCCACAATGGTTGAACTAATTTACATTCCTACCAACAGTGTAAAAGGGTTCCCATTTCTCCCCAGCCTCGCCAGCATCTGTTGTTTCCTGACTTTTTAATGATCACCATTCTAACTGGCATAAGATGGTACCTCACTGTGGTTTTGATTTGCATTTCTCTTATGATCAGTGATGAGGAACTTTTATTCATATGTTTGTTGGCCACATAAAATGTCTTCTTTTGAGAGGTGTCTGTTCATATCCTTCAACTACTTTTTGATTGGGTTTTTTTTTTTCTTGTAAATGTGTGTAA
>NW_016821479.1:136507-139033 GCF_001698545.2 Rhinopithecus bieti | reverse complement strand
CAACACTTCTTTAGCTGCCAAAGCTGGTGTCTCAGTAGGTCACGTGATTCCCCCCTCCACTGTCTTGGGCCTAGTTCAAGGCTAGAACTCGCCTAAGATTTGTTGTTCTGGCCTAGGCTCTTTTCAAGTTTACATAGAGACCCAGAACACTTTAGCTCTCAGTGGCAAGGCTTGTGGCAACTCAAGTTCTGACTGCTGAGATTGGTGATTCCTCTCTGGCTGGGGCTGTTTTAAATGTTCCCTCTCTCAGTGGGCATCAGTTGAGTTTGCTCCTGTTTTCATTTTTGCTCCAACAAAACAGCACTGAGTTTAATGCCTCATGATTACTGTGCTCTTCCTCTCTCAAGGCCCAGAGATGCTCTCCCTATACCACACTGCTGCTGCTGGCATGGGGTGAGAGGGTGGAAGGGTTGCTGGGGGATGGAGGGTTGGCATCAGTGATTCAAGACTGTTTTTCTTCTATCTCTTAAGTGCCTCTTTCAATGATATGAAGATAAAACCAGGTACTATGAGCACTCACCTGCGTTTTGGTTCTTATGAAGGTGTTTTTTCTGTATAGATAGTTCTTAACTTGATGTCTTTGTAAAGGGGATGATTGGTGGAGCTTTCTATTCTGCCATCTTGCCTTGCCTCCAGTCTTTATTTTATTAAGGCCTTCAAATGATTGGATCAGGTCCACCCACATTATGGAAGGTAATCTGCTTTACTCAAAGTCCACTGATTTGAATGTTAATCCCATATGAAAAACACCTTCACAGAAACATCTAGAATTATGTTTGACCAAATATCTGGGAACCATGATCCAGCAAAGCTGTCATACAAAATTAACCATCACATCTACTTTGTTTTAAAGTTCTGAAGTTCTTCATACTTAAATCTCTGAGTTTGCTACTTAAATAAGAGGCATAAACTACTTGATAGAATTAACTAGAATTAAAAATATAGCATAGAAACATTAATGAAACTCCCTTTAAGACATGCTTTAAAACCTCACATTAGAACAGCAATGTTCCAATTCATTCAACAAAATATTTTCAACCATCTAAAACCTGCCAATGTAACATCATGCTGTACACTGAAGATGATATGGAGAGCATAAACAAGCATGGCACCTGCCCTCATGGTATTATAGTTTGATAAGCTGATGTGAGCAGATATCAACCAAAGGTTCACATAAATAAATGTAAAGTTACAACTGGAATGAATGCTAAGATGTATATAGTACTTTGGAATCTTTTTATGAGACTTCAGTCTGAATGATTCAAAAGCAACATTTGTGCTGAGATATGATGGTTGATGAGACATTAGCTAGGCAAAAAGTTTGAAGAAACTAGCATGTCATACCACCTGTATTGCGAGGAAACATGGTGAATATGAGTGTCTGAGAGAAGGCTAGTGTAGTTAGAAAGAGAATAAGCAAGACATGATTCAAATAATGTAGATGTATTTGCAGACAGAACCATCAGAAGTCTTGATGAGCATATTAAGGAATCTTGCCTTAACCTGAAGCATTAAAGGAAAACACTGAAGATTTTTAAGCAAGGGGTAAACATCAGCAGATTTTCTTTCAAACACTCCATTCTGACTGTGGAGAACAGATGGAAGGGAGTGCAAAAAGGATGGAAATTAAACCAATTAATAAGTTATTAATTTTTAGAGCAAAAGAAAATGAAAGCTAAGATTAAGGAGATGGAAGTAGAGATGGAAAGAAGTAGATGTACTGGAGAGATGTTCAAGTTGGTTCAATGATGAACTGTAATATGGAGTGAAGGAGAGAGAACATTTGAATATGTGGTCTTGAAGCTCAGAGGAGAGGTTTGTTTTGGAAATATGCAATTTTGAGTAATTTTCCTATAATTGGAAAATATTTCAGCAGTTTTTGCCCTCTTCATTTTCTTAATCAGAAAAATCAAGAAATAGGTGGATTGATTTTTCCAAAGTTATATAGCTTAAAGTAAACTGCCTACATTGAGACTCTAGGTATTTTAATCCATAGATTGCAATTAAGCACACACACACATACACATACACACACACGCACTCCATATGGTTTCACTTTAGGAATCTGGATCATACTGCAGGTGTGAATAAATTTAAAATAATTTTTCACTAGGAATGAATTATAACATTAAGAGTATAATGCTTATTTTTATAAGGTAACATACTAATTCTATACTGAGTATCCTGAACTGTATAGTAGACAGAAACCTCCTAATGTAAAAACTGTATGGTCTTTTTAAAATGCCACTCAAATAACCATGTGACTAACTTTGGAATTAGGATGTTTAAATGAAAACACAAGTCATTTCACATATTCTGATGTAAATTAGTCCCAGGGGAAATCTCTTCAAATGGAATTTTTAAGGTTTCTTTGAACTGACTCCTATAATTTCCCAGGGGAGAAAAAATGAATAGCAAATAATTTACCTATGAAAGAGTTACTTAATTATAACCCCATATGCCCAATATCTTGATTTACATAATTTATTTTGAGATGCAATGCCTGTTATTTTCCTTAGCCTGAAA
>NW_016821479.1:133338-135286 GCF_001698545.2 Rhinopithecus bieti | reverse complement strand
CAGGGGAAATCTCTTCAAATGGAATTTTAAGGTTTCTTTGAACTGACTCCTATAATTTCCCAGGGGAGAAAAAATGAATAGCAAATAATTTACCTATGAAAGAGTTACTTAATTATAACCCCATATGCCCAATATCTTGATTTACATAATTTATTTTGAGATGCAATGCCTGTTATTTTCCTTAGCCTGAAAATATAATCACATTTTAAATTCCACTCTTTTAATATCCATAAAAGTGTTGGCTATTTGCTGAGTACCAAGTATTGTGTTAGGTATTGTGGATAATTACAACTACAAAACAAAACAAAAGCTTATGTCATGATTCTTGCACTTAATATATATTCAAACTTATTGAGACTAGACTTTGATTAAAACTTAACAACAATATGTTAAGTATATATTCTAAAACTTAATAAATGATATTGACTATCAGTTATATTGAAATTCCCAGAAGGGAGATTAACCTCTCTCATCTACTAATTTGGACAGCTTCATGAAGAAAGAGGGACTTGAGCTAGATAGTAAAAGAGAGAGAATTGGACATTTTTGTCCCATTGTCTCCCTGCCCTTATATTTTGAACAGAACCTAGCTCATCCATAATCCCTGCCATCACATTTTGCTCTACATGTTTCCTACGCCCCTCACCCTACCGGTTACATGGTTGCCTATCTGACCCATGAAAAATCAATACAATGACTGTTCAGTGACCCATACTGTGGGCTGGTACAAAGAAATCAGCGGGGCCAACCAGATTCCTGGTCTCTAAATTTTCACTTAAGAGTACTGACAGATTGAAATGTTAGCAGAGGAAATCTTGATATATAGGATAGTTAGAGAGGCTATGATAACCATTTCCAAGGCTCTTATAAGGAAGTAGGAAATGTGAGGTGGCAGAAAATTTGAAGAAGCAGAAAAGTCTATTTGGTAGAGAGAAGAAAGAAAAAAAGAGTAAATGCACAGAGTGAGATTTAAAGTAAGAAATCAGAAGTGGAAAGACCATTATGGCCCATGAGAGATAAACAGAAGATAGCCAATTTTCAGAGCTTCCTCAGTTACTAGTGACTTCCAAGTTAAAATTTTAGTTTTAGTATACACATTTTCTTACAATAAATTTCCTCACTACTTTATTGATATTACTTAGACTAGCTGCATTTATTGCAGTATAAAGAACCAAATCAAAATAGAAAATTTCTATTCAGATAAGTATAGAAGATGGGTGTATTTCAAGTAGGAGGGTATAATATAAACCAATGTATGCAGGAATAGGAATATAGTATGTTAGGGGGACTGGTAACATGATAACGTTGGCAAATGTTAAAAGTGTGCGTTGAAGGAGTGATAAGATTAGCTATATAGGATGGGCTCAAATTCTAGTACCCTTGCAAAATAAGTTGAATAATTTGGTTGAAATCTTGGATGTTGTGATAGTCAACATCCAAGTGATAAAGTAAATGCAGTGCTGGAAGAAGGGCAATTTAAAAGATAAATTAGTTGGAGCAATGGCACTAGCTTGGAAACTACTGCAGGAGTTCAGGCACGAGGTAAGGCATGGCCCATAAGTGACAAACATACAGCAGGCATTCCACTATCCCTCATTCCTATGCCCATTCTGTGCATTGTTTGTTGATTACGGCACTCTAAACCATTGAAGATGGTTTAACTGTAATGTAAACTTAAGAGTAAAAACAGTTTAATAATGCTGAAAAGAAAATGACATCATTTTTATTACCTTTCCAAAAATACTATTGTCAATATAAGCCTTATAAAACCTCCAAATTTGCTTTTACTAGAAATTCCATAAAGATTTTAAATAATTTTATGGAGAAATGCTTGGCTTAGTTGCTTCAGAATTCTTCCTAAATTTCAAGTTTATGCATTGCATAGTAACTGATTGTGGTAAACAAAGCTCAGACCAATTTTTTAGCATAGGGATGCTGCAAGTGTATT
>NW_016821479.1:113721-133193 GCF_001698545.2 Rhinopithecus bieti | reverse complement strand
CGGAGTCTCGCTCTGTCGCCCAGGCTGGAGTGCAGTGGCCAGATCTCAGCTCACTGCAAGCTCCGCCTCCCGGGTTTTCGCCATTCTCCTGCCTCAGCCTCCCGAGTAGCTGGGACTACAGGCGCCCACCACCTCGCCCGGCTAGTTTTTTTGTATTTTTTTAGTAGAGACGGGGTTTCACCATGTTAGCCAGGATGGTCTCCATCTCCTGACCTCGTGATCCTCCTGTCTCGGCCTCCCAAAGTGCTGGGATTACAGGCTTGAGCCACCGCGCCCGGCCAATCCAGGCACTCTTTAAAAATATGCTGTATTTTCCCAAGAAGAGGTATGCAAATGAAATGTCACTAAATCTAAAGCATAATATTTTTCCGCTTATTACTACTTTGTTGCATCCCAATTTTTTTTTTCGCTTTTAATTTTAATTTGTTTGGGTACATACATAATAGCTGTATGTATGGAGTACATAATATGTATTGATACAGGAATACAATGCATGATAATTACATCAGGGTAAATGGGGTATCCATCACCTTAAGCACATATCATTTCTTTTTGTTACAAACATTCTAAATATACCCTTTTAGTTATACTGAAATATACAATAAATTATTGATGACTATAATCACCCTGTTGTGCTATCAAATACTACATCTTACTCTTTCTATGTAACAATATTTTTGTGCCCGTTAACCATCTCCACTTCTTCCTATCCCACTACCCTTCTCAACAGCTGGTAATGATCATTCTACTCTGTATCTCCATGAGTTCAATTGCTTTAATTTGAAGCCCCCACAAATGAGTGAGAACATGCAAAGTTTGTCTCTTTGTGCTTGGCTTATTTCAGTTAACATAATGTCCTCCAGTTCCATTCATGTTGTTATAAATGACAGAATTCCATTTTTATGAAGCATTTCATTTTTACTAGCTGAATAGTACTCCATTGTGTATATGTTCCACATTTTCTTTGTTCATTCATCTCTCGATGGACATTTATGTTGCTTTCAAATCTTGGCAATTGTGAATAATGCTGCAATAAAGAAGGGAGAGCAGATATCTCCTCAATATACTGATTTCCTTTGTTTTGAGTGCATACCTAGCAGTGGGATTGCTGGATTATATGGCAGTTCTATATTTAGTTTATTGTGAAACCTCCACAATGTTCTCCAAGTGGCTGTGTGAATTTGCATTCCCACAAACAGTGTACAAGGATTCCCTTTCTTATTTCCTCACCAGCATTTGTTATTGCTGGTCTTTTGAATGGAAACCATTTTAATTGGGCTGAGATTATATCTCACTATAGTTTTGATTTGTATTTCTTTTATGATCAGTGATGTTGGGCAACTTCTCATATACCTGTTTGCTATTTTTATTTCTATACTTTTATTTATTAATCTCTTTTATATATTTATTTTCATTACTTGTTATTGGTCTGTTCAGGTTTTAGATTTCTTCCAGGTTCAATCTCGGTAGATAGTACATGTCTAGGAATTTGTCCATTTCTTCAAGATTTTTCAATTTATTGGCATATAGTTGCTCATAATAGCCCACTAATGATCATTTGAATTTCTGCATTGTCAGTTGTAATGTCAACTTTTCATTTCTGATATTTTCATTTAGATTTTTTTCTTTGTTAGTCTGGTTCAAGATTTGTCAATTTTGTTTGACTTTTAACAAAACCAACTTTGTGTTGCACTAATCTTTTGTATTGCTTTCTTCATCTCAATTTTGTTTATTTCTGTTCTGATCTTGATTATTCCTATTCTTCTACTAATTTTGGGTTTGGTTTGTTCTTGATTTTCTAGTCCTTTAAGATGCATCATTAGATTATTTAAAGTTTTTCATCTTTTTAGATGTAGGCACTTATGGCTATAAACTTCCCTCTTACCACTGCTTTTGCTGAATCCCATAGGGCTTGCTATGTTTTGTTTCCATTATCATTTATTTCAAGAAAGTTCTCAATTTCTTTCTTCATTTTCTTATGACCCACTAGTTATTCAGAAGCATATTGTTTAATTCCCATGTGTTTCTATTGTTTCCCAAATTCCTCTTGTTATTGATCTATAGTTTTATTCCATTGTGGTCAGAGAAGATGCTTGATATTATCTCAGGTTTTTGAACATTTTAAGACTTGTTTTGTGACTTAATATATGGTCTATTTTTCAGAATGATCTATGTGCTGAGGAAAAGAATGTGTATTCTTCAGCCATTGGATTAAGTGTTCTGTAAATATGTGTAAGGTCCATTTGGTCTATAGTGCAGATCAAGTCTGATGTCTCTTTGTTGATTTTATACCTGAAAGATGTATCCAGTGCTGAAAGTGGGGTGTTAAAGTCTCCAGGTATTCTTACTCTGTGGTCTTCTCTTTATTTTTTCTTTTCTCTTGCCTTCCTTTTCATGAAGATAATTTTCTCTGTTGATATGGTTTAGTTTCTTGTTTTCAATTTTATGTATTCATGGTATGCTTNGGTCTATAGTGCAGATCAAGTCTGATGTCTCTTTGTTGATTTTATACCTGAAAGATGTATCCAGTGCTGAAAGTGGGGTGTTAAAGTCTCCAGGTATTCTTACTCTGTGGTCTTCTCTTTATTTTTTCTTTTTCTCTTGCCTTCCTTTTCATGAAGATAATTTTCTCTGTTGATATGGTTTAGTTTCTTGTTTTTCAATTTTTATGTATTCATGGTATGCTTTTCGGTTTTAGGTTACTGTGAGGCTGGCAAATACTATCTTATAACCCATTATTTTAAGATGATAACAGTTTAATATTGGTTGTGTAAACAAACAAGCAAGAATAAAACTAATAAAGACTGTATTCCTTAACCTCATACACCTACTTTTAAAGATTTTGTTATTTCTATTTATATCTCATTGTAATGTCTATATATTGAAAACTTGGACAGGCGTGGTGGCTCACGCCTGTAATCCCAGCACTTTGGGAGGCTGAAGTGGGCAGATCACCTGAGGTCAGGAGTTCAAGACCAGCCTGGCCAGCATGGTGAACCCCCATCTCTATAAAAAATACAAAAATTAGCCAGTTAGCCAGGCGTGGTGGCGCCTGCCTGTTATCCCAGCTACTTGGGAGGCTGAGGCAGGAGAATCACTTGAACTTAGGAGGAAGAGTTTGCAGTGAGCCAAGATTGTACCACTGCACTCCAGTCCGGGTGACAGAGTGAGACTTCCTCTCAAAACAAAACAGAAAACCTTATTGCAATTTTATTTTGTAATTAGTTCATCATTTAGTCTTTCTACTAAGATAACAGTAGTTTACACACCACAGTTATAGTGTTATAATATTCTATGTTTTTCTGTGTACTTACTATTACCAGTGTGTTTTGTTTCATTGCACAATTTCTTATTGCTCATTAACATCCTTTTCTTTCTCATTGAATTACTCCCTTTAGCATTTTTTATAGGACAGCTCTGGAGTTGATTAAATCCCTCATCTTTTGTTTGTCTGGGAAAGGCTTTATTTCTCCCTCATGTTTGAAGTATATTTTCACCGGATATACTATTCTATGGTAAACGTTTTTTGGTTTGTTTGTTTTGTTTTGTTTTTGTTTGTTTTTTTCATTCAGCACATTAAATATGTCATGCACTCTCTCTTGATCTATAAGGTTTCCACTGAAAAGTCTGCTACCAGACATATTGAAGCTCTATTGTATGTTGTTTCTTTTCTCTTGCTGCTTTTAGAATCCTTTCTTTATTCTTGACCTTTGGGAGTTTTCTTATTAAATGTCTTGAGGTAGTCTTCTTTGGCTTAAATATGCTTGGTGTTTTATATTTATAACTTTCTTGTATTTGAATCTTAATATCTTTCTCTAGGTTTGGAAAGCTCTTTGTTATTATCTCTTTGAGTAAACTTTCTACCCACATCTCTTTCTCTACCTCCTCTTTAAGGCCAATAACTCATAGACTTGCCCTTTTTAGGCTATTTTCTAGACCTATAGGTGTGCCTCATTATTATTAATTGTTTTTTCTCTTGTCTCCTCTGACTGTATTTTAAAATAGCCTGTATTCAAGCTCATTAATTTCTTCTTCTGCATAATCAATTCTGCCATTAAAAGACTCTGATACATTCTTTCTTTTTTTCTTTTTTACTAGACTTTAAGTTCTAGGGTACACGTGCAGTGCACAACGTGCAGGTTTGTTACATATGTATACATGTGCCGTGTTGGTTTGCTGCACCCATTAAACTCGTCATTTACATTAGGTATATCTCCTAATGCTATCCCTTCTTTACTATGTCAGTTGCACTTTTCAGCTCCAGAATTTCCACTTGATTCTTTTTAATTATTTTAATCTATTTGTTAAATTTATCTGAAAGAATTCAGAATTCTTTCTCTGTGTTATGTTGAATTTTTTTTCTCAATACGGCTATTTTGAATTCTGTGCTTGAAAGGTCACATATCTCTATTTCTCCAAGATTGGTCCCTGGTACCTTATTTAGTTCTTTTGGTGAGGTCATGTTTTCCTGGATGGCATTGATGCTTGTCAATGTTCTTTATTGTCTGGACATTGAAAAGTTAGGTATCTCTTCTTCTCAGTAGTCTTCTCAGTCTAGGTTTTTTGTACCCATTCTTCTTGGGAATGCTTTCCAGGTAGTCAAAAAGACCTGAGTGTTGTGATCTAAGCTGTATTTTCTTTAGGGGGCACCCAAGTCCGGTAACACTGTAGTTCTTGGCTACTCACAGAGGTATTCCCTTGATGATCTTGGACAAGATCTGAAAGAATTCTCTAGATTATCAGGCAAAAACTCTTGTTATCTTCCCTTACTTTCTCCCAAAAAATTGAAATATCTTTCCCTCTGTTATGAGCCACATGGAGCTGGGTATCGTATGGCATAAGCATCCCTATGGCCATCAGCACTCAGACTGTGCTGGGTCAAACCTGATGCCTGCACAGTACTGGGTCTCACCCAAGGCCTGCTGTAACCTCTCCCTGGCTGTGACCTATATTTGTTCAAGGCCCTGTGACTCTACAATCAGTCAGTGGCAAATCCATCCAGGCCTGTGTGTTTCCTTCAGGGCAGCAAGTTACCACAGTTCCAGGTGTGTCCAGAGGTGCTGCCTGGGAGCCAGGGTCTAGAGTCAAAAACATTAGAAGTGTACTTGGTGTTCCTTTGTACTGTTGCTGATCTGGAACTCAAATAACAAGACACTTTCCTTTCCACTCTTTTCTTTCCTTACCAAAGGCAAATGAGCCTCACCCAATGGCTATAGCCACCACAGCCTCATGAAGAGTACGGCCAGACTACCACTGAAGGCTCAAGGGCTTTTAAGGGAGCTTGTGGTGAATGCTGCCTGGCCGGGGCCTCACCCTTTAAGGCAGTAGGCTCTCCTCTGGCATGGGGCAGCTCCAGAAATGCCATTCAAGGCTCAAGTCCTAGAATCATGGACCCCAAGAGGCTGGGTTGGCATTCTACCCTCCTGTGGCTGAACTGTTACCTAAGGTGGAAGACAAGTCCCTTTTGTCTTTTTTCTCCACTTTTTACAAATGGAAGGAGTCTTGCCCCACAGATACCACAACTAGGAGTGTGCTGAGTCTCCCCTGAACCCGGCAAGTCTGAGGGTCTCACCTAAGACCCTCAATGTAGTACATGTAGTACCTGGGTATCACTGCTTTTCTTTCAGGGCCCAAGGGCTCTTCAGTTAGCAGGTAATGAATCCTGACAGGACTGAATCAGCAGGTTCTCTTTTGGCCCAGGGTGTGTCTAGAAATGTCATAGGTGAAGTAGGTCACGGAAAGACATGACTCTGACATGTGCCCTATCCTGCTGTGGCTTAGGTGGTATCCAAGAGGCCAGAAAAAGTTTTCCCCACTCTTCCCTCTCCTCTCCTCTCCTCAAGTAGTGGAAAATGGTCTCTTTCGGAGCCATGAGCTTTGCAGTGTGGGATTAGGGGAGGGATGATGCCAGTACTCTCTTATTCACTGCAGACAATCCCTCCTCCAGGACACTGTCTCTGGGCCAAGTTAGGCACAAGTGCTCACCTAGGATTTTCAGTCCTTGTTGCCTATACTGCCTTTCAAGTATATTTAATGCCCTAGAGCAATTTAGTCCATGGTGGCAGGCTTGCCTGAACTCAATTTTGTATGTTTTTTGGTTTGAAGTCACCATGAGGCTTGCAAATACTATCTCATAAACTTTTATTTTATGCTGATAACAACTTACCACTGTTTGCAAAAACAAGCAAGCAAGCAAAGCAAAAATTAAAAAAAGGCTGTACCTTAACTTCATCTGCCCTCTTTTTAACTTTTTGTTGTTTCTATTTATGTTTTATTGTACTAAGTCTTGAAAAGTTGTTGTAGTTATTCTTTTTGATTGGTTCATCATTTAGTCTTTCTACTTAAGATAACAGTAGTTTATACACCACAGTGTGCAAACTCTTCCAGTGTTATACTATTCTGTGTACTTACTATTACCAGTGAGTTTTGTACCTTCAGATGATCTCTTATTGCTCACTAATATCCTTTCCTGTCTGATTGAAGAATTTCCTTTAGCATTTTTCATAGAATAGGGCTGGTGTTGATGAAATCTCTCAGTTTTATTTGTATGTTAAAGGTTTTAATTCTTCATGTTTGAAGGATATTTTCACTGGATAAACTGTTCTAGAACAAACATTTTTTCCTTCAGAACTTTAAATATGTCTTGCTACTCTCTCATGGTCTCTAAGGTCTCCACTGAGAAGTCTGCTGCCAGACATATTAAGGATCTGTTGCATGTTATTTGTTTCTTTACTCTTGCTGCTTTTAGAATCCTTTCTTTATCTGTGACCTTTGGGAGTTTGCTTATGAAATGTCTAGAGGTAATCTTCTTTGGCTTAAATATGCTTGGTGTTCAATAACCTTCTTGTACTTAAATATTGATATCTTTCTCTACGTTTGGGAATTTCTCTGTTATTATCCCGTGAGTAATCTTTCTACCCCTATCTCTTTCTCTGCCTCCTCTTTAAGACCAATAACGGTTAGATTCGTCATTTGCTTTCTGTTTGATGTTTAAAAGTTATTTTATCTCTTTGTTAAATTTTCTGATGAGATTTTGAATTCCTTCTCTGTGTTATCTTGAATTTCTTTGTTTCCTCAAAACAGCTATTTTGAATTATCTATCTGAAAGGTTACATATATCTGTCACTCCACTCTTGGTCCCTGGTGGTTGATGTAGTTCACTTGATGAGGTCTTGTATTCCTGGATGGTCTTGATGCTTGTGGATATTCATCTGTGTCTGAACACTGAAGAGTTAGGAATTTATTGTAGTCTTCACAGTTTGGGCTAGTTGTACTCATCTTTCTTGGGAAGGCTTTTCAAGCATTCAAAAATAATTGAGTGTTGTGATCTAAGTCTTTGGTCACTGAATCTGTATGTGTATTGCATCTGTGTGGGTATTGGGGAGCTTCTCAGTGTCACTAAAGCTGTAACCCTTGCAGACTTGTAGAGGAAATGCTTTAATGTCTTCACTAAGACCCAAGAGTTTTACTTGAATTAACAGGGAGATACTCTCGTTCTCTTTCCACACTTTTCCACAAACAAATGGAGTATCACCATGCTGAGCTTCCTGGAGGTGCAGAGGGGTGCCACAAGCACTCTTGTGGCTGCCAACACTGAGGATGCACTGGGTCAGACCTGAAGCCAGCAGAGAACTCGGTCTTGCTTAAGGCCTGTGACAACCACTGCCTGCCTGGCTACTACCAATGTTCAGTCAAGGCCCAAGGGCTCTTCAGTTGGCAAGTGGTGAATCCAGCAAGGCTTGTGTCCTTTTTTTCAGGGTAGTGAGTGCCTCCCCAATTCCAGCCCAGGGCTGATCCAGAAATGTCACCCAGAATCTAGAGCCTACAGATAGGAACCTGCTTGGTGCTCTATCCTACTGTGGCTGAGCTGGCACAGCTCACCAACAGTGTATAAATGTTCCTTTTCTCTGCAACCTTGCCAGTATCTGTTACTTTTTGACTTTTAATAATACCAATTCTGACTGGTGTGAGATGGTGTCTCCTTGTAGTTTTGATTTACATTCCTCTAATAATTAGTGATGCTGAACATTTTTTCCTATGTTTCTTGACCATATGTATGTCTTCTTTTGAAAAGTATCTGTCCTTTACCCACATTTTAATGGGGTTTTTTATTTTCTTGTACGTTTGTTTAAGTTCCTTGTAGATTCTGAATATTAGACCTTTGTTGGATGCAGCAAGTAAATATTTTCTACCATCCTATAGATTGTTTGTTTATTCTGCTGATAGTTTATTTTTGTTGTGCAGACGCTCGTTAATTAGATCCCATTTGTCAATTTTTGCTTTTGTTGCAATTGCTTTTGATGTCTTCTTCATGACATTTTTGCCCATGCCTATGTCCTGAATGGTATTGTCTAGGTTATTTTCCAGGTTTTTTATAGTTTTGGGTTTTATATTTAAGTCCTTAATCCATCTTGAGTTGTTTTTTGTATATGGTGTAAGGAAGAGGTCCCATTTCAGTCTTCTGCATATCCCAGGTATCCCAGCACCATTTATTAAAGAGGGCATCCTTTTCCCATTGCTTGTTTTTGTCAGCTTTGTCAAAGATCAGATGGTTGTAGGTGTGTGGGTTTATTTCTCAAATCCCCATTCTGTTCCATTATTCTATGTGTTCTGTTTTTGTACCAGTACCATGCCGTTTTGGTTACTCTAACCCTGTAGTATAGTTTGAAGACAGATAATGTGATGCCTACAGTGCTGTTTTTGTTGCTTAGGAATGCCTTGGCCATTTGGGCTTTTTGTTGTTGTTTCATATGAATTTTAGAATAGTTTTTTCTAGTCTGTGAAGAATGTCATTGGTGGTTTGGCAGGAATAACATTAATTCTGTAAGTTGCTTTGGCCATTATGGCCATTTTAACAATATTGATTCTTCCAGCCTAGAATGTTCTTCCATTGGTTGTGTCATTTTTGACTTATTCGAGCAGTGTTTTGTAAGTCTCACTGTAGAGATCTCTCACCTCCCTGGTTAGCTGTATTCCTAGGTATTTTATTCTTTCTGTGGCAATTATAAATGGGATTGCATTCCTGATTTTGGTTTTATCTTGGATGTTGCTGGTACATAGGAATGCTACTTTTTATACATTAATTTTATTCTCTGAAATTTTACTCAAGTTGTTTATCAGTTCAAGGAGCTTTTGGGCAGAGATGATGGGGTTTTCTAGTTATAGAATCATGTCACCTACAAACAGAGATAGCTTGACTCCTCTCTTCCTGTTTGGATGCTTTTTATTTCTTTTTGTTTCCTAACTGCTCTGGCCAGGACTTTCCACAGTATGCTGAATAGGAGTGGTCAAAGAGGGTATCCTTATCTTGTACCATTTTTCAGTTGGAATACTTCCAGCTTTTACTCATTCAATATGATTTTGGCAGTGGGTTTATCATAAGCAGCTTTTATTATTTTGAGGTATGTTCCTTCAATGCCTAGTTTATTGAGGGTTTTTAGCATGAAGCAATGTTGAATTTTATCAAAAGTCTTTTCTGCATCTATTGAAATAATCATATGGCTTTTGTCTTTAGGACTCCTTACATGTTGAATCACATTTATTGATTTGCATATCTTGAACCAAACCTGCATCCCAGGGATAAGCCTACTTGATCAGGGCAAATTAGTTTTTTGATGTGCTTCTGGATTTGGTTTGCTAGTATTTTGCTGATAATTTTTACATCAGTGTTCATCAAGGATATTGGCCTGAAATTTTCTTTCTTTGTTGTGTCTCTGTCAGGTTTTGGTATTGGGATAATGCTGGCCTCATAGAATGAGTTGGGAAGGATTCCCTCTTTCTCCGTTTTTTGGTATAGTTTCAGTAGGAAAGATACTAGCTCTTCTTCATTCATTTGAATGTGAATGTATTTGGTCTGGGGCTTTTTTGGGTTGATATGCATTTTATTATTGATTCATTTTTGCAGCTCGTTATTGCTCTATTCAGGGATTCAATTTCTTTCTGTTTCAGTTATGGGAGGTTGTATGTGTTTAGTAATTCATCCATTTCTTCTAGATTTTCTAGTTTGTGTGCATAGCAGTGTTCATAGTAGTCTCTGATGATGTTTCGTATTTCTGTGGGGTCATTGGTGATGTCCTCTTTGTCATTTCTGATTGTGTTTATTTGGATCATCTTTCTTTTTTTCTTTATTAGTCTAGCTAGTGGTCTATCTTATTAATCTTTTTCAAACAGAAAACTCCTGGATTTGTTTATCTTTTGCATGGTTTTTCTTATCTCAAGCTCCTTCAGTTTAGCTCTGATTTTGGTTGTTTATTGTCTTCTACTAGATTTGGGGATGGTTTGTCCTTGCTTCTGTAGTTCTTCTAGTTGCGATGTTGGGTTATTAATTTGAGATCTTTCCGAATTTTTGTATGTGGATTTAGTACTGTAAATTTCCCTCTTAACGCTGCCTAAACTCTGTCCATAACATTCTGGAATGTTGCATCTTCATTCTCTTTATTTTCAAAGAACTACTTGATTTCTGCCTTAATTTCATTATTTACTCAAAAGTCATTCAGAAACAGATTATTTGATTTTCATGTAATTGTATGGTTTTGACTGATTTTCTTACTATTAATTTCTATTATTGCTATGCTGTGGTCCAAGAGCATGATCGGTATGGTTTCAGTTGTTTGTTTGTTTGTTTGTTTTTTGCATTTTCTAAGGATTATTTTATGTCAAATTATGTGGTTGATTTTAGAGTGTGTGCCATGTGCAGATGAGAAGAATGCATATTCTGTGTTTTTGTGTAGAGAGTTCTGTAGATATCTATTATGTCTATTTGGTGAAGTATTGAGTTCAGGTTCAGGTCCTGAATATATTTGTTTAATTTTCTGCCCTGATGATCTGTCTAATATTGTCAGTGGCATGTTGAAGTCTCCCACTATTATTGTGTGAAAATCTAAGTGTCTTCATAGGTCTCTAAGAACTTGCTTTAATGAATCTTGGTACTCCTTTGTTGGGTGCACAAATATTTAGCATAGCTAGATCTTCTTGTTCAATCGAACCCTTTACCACTATGTAATACCCTTCTTTGTCTTTTCTGATCTTTGTTGGTTGAAAATATGTTTTGTCTGAAATTAGAATTGCAATCCCTGCTTTTTTCCTGTTTTCTATTTGCTTGATAGATTTTTTCTTCATCCATTTATTTTGAACCTATAAATGCCATTGCATGTGAGAAGGATGTGCCTCATGAAAATGGCATACCACTGGGTCTTGCTTCTTTCTCCAGCTTGTCACTCTACGCCTTGTAGTTGGGGCAATTAGCCCATTTACATTCGAGGTTAATATTGATATGTGTGGATTTGATGTTGTCATTATGTTCTTAGCTGGTTATTATGCAGACTTGTTTCTGTGGTTGCTTTATAGTGTCCATGGTCTATATACTTAAGTTTTGTTTGTTCTTTTTTCTTGGTTTTTGTCTGATTTTTATTTCAGAGAACTAGCCTTTGAGCTCTGATATTCTTTTCTCAGTTTGGTCTAGTCTGCTATTAATACTTGTGGTTGCTTTATGCAATTCTTGTAGTGTGGTTTTCAGCTCTAACAGATCAGTTTGGTTCTGTTTTATTTTGGAGATTTCATCTATCAGCTCTGGTATTATTTTACCGTGGTTCTTAGATTCCTTGAATTGGATTTGATGTTCTCCTGAATCTCTATGATCATCATTCCTATTCATATTCCGTATTCTATGTCCATCATTTCACTTATTTTAGCCTGGTTAGGAACCCTTGCTGGGAAACTGCTGCATTCATTTCAGTGAAAGAAGATACTCTGGCCTTTTTAGTTGCCAGCATTCTTGCACTGGTTCTTTCTTATCTGTGGATTTGTGTTTCTTTTTTTTTTTTTTTTATACTTTAAGTTCTAGGGTACATGTGCATAACGTGCAGGTTTGTTACATATGTATACTTATGCCATGTTGGTGTGCTGCACCCATCAACTCGTCAGCACCCATCAATTCATCATTTATATCATGTATAACTCCCCAATGCAATCCCTCCCTCCTCCCCCCTCCCCATGATAGGCCCCAGTGTGTGATGTTCCCCTTCCCGAGTCCAAGTGATCTCATTGTTCAGTTCCCACCTATGAGTGAGAACATGCGGTGTTTGGTTTTCTCTTCTTGTGATAGTTTGCTAAGAATGATGGTTTCCAGCTGCATCCATGTCCCTACAAAGGACGCAAACTCATCCTTTTTTATGGCTGCATAGTATTCCATGGTGTATATGTGCCACATTTTCTTAATCCAGTCTGTCACAGATGGACATTTGGGTTGATTCCAAGTCTTTGCTATTGTGAATAGTGCCGCAATAAACATACGTGTGCATGTGTCTTTGTAGTAGAATAATTTATAATCCTTTGGGTATATACCCAGTAGTGGGATGGCTGGGTCATATGGTACATCTAGTTCTAGATCCTTGAGGAATTGCCATACTGTTTTCCATAATGGTTGAACTAGTTTACAATCCCACCAACAGTGTAAAAGTGTTCCTATTTCTCCACATCCTCTCCAACAACTGTTGTTTCCTGACTTCTTAATGATTGCCATTCTAACTGGTGTGAGATGGTATCTCATTGTGGTTTTGATTTGCATTTCTCTGATGGCGAGTGACGATGAGCATTTGTTCATGTGTCTGTTGGCTGTATGAATGTCTTCTTTTGAGAAATGTCTGTTCATATCCTTTGCCCACTTTTTGATGGGGTTGTTTGTTTTTTTCTTGTATATTTGTTTGAGTTCTTTGTTTGTGTTTCTTTAATTGCAGTGTAAATTGAGTGTAGACAGTAGACTTATTTTCTGGATGTTTTCACAGAACCAAGGCTTTGTGCAGGGTCTTTATATGTAGTTGAATTCTTGTCCTTGGTTTTTCAGGGGGGCATGTTAGCAAAAATATTTTTGGTGTTGAAGTTTTGGGCCGTGATCCAGTAGGTGACACTTAAGGGTAATGTCCAGTAGGTGATCTCTTGCTCAGTCATGTGGCTGACTGTATACAGAAATCCTCTGTATTTCCTCACAATTGCAGCTATGCTACCTCTGAGTGCTCTGAAAGTGTTGGCTCCTCTTTCTGCAGATTGCTGGTTGCAGATCTTGCCTTGGCACTCATGGGCAATCTCAGGCTTTATGTTTCTTCCCAGTTTGGAGGCAATAGAGAATGAGACCTTAGCAGTGGTTTTGGCAGACAGTTTTTCAGTTGTTTCTTGGGGTTCCACCCTAGAGATATGCAGAGCTGCTATTAATCAGCATTATCAGCCCAGGATGTGGCAGCTGTGCTCTGGGCCCAAGATGGAGGGGCCCTGCCTGGTGACAAATGGGGTGCAGGGTGAGTGGGACACTGGGGAGATGGATTGGCCTACTCTCCTTAGGATGACTGTAGCTTGCTGGAGGTGTGGATAAAGCACTCATGGTTTTTGCTCATTCTCCAATCTGAGATCAGCAAGGGTAGTACCATTGCAGTGGCACTGGCAGAGGAGCTTTTGGTTGCCTCTGCAAGCTCCACCTTTGAGAAACATGGAGCCACTGCTACTGGGAATGTTCAGCCAGTGGGTGGGACAGCTGTACTGGTGGCCTGAGCTGGGGACTTCCCTAGTTGGGGAGTGGGGGTTCAAAGGTTCACAGTGAAGAGAGACTTGGCTCACCTCTGTATGGTGGCTGTGGTGTGCTATAAGCCTAGGTGAAGCCCTCAAGATCTTTGTTTCTTCCCCAGACCAGGGCAGCAGGGGTAAACCACTACTGTGGCAGTGGCAGAAGGGCTGTTGGTTCCCTCTGGGAGCCCCTCCCCAGGTAAACTCAGAGACACTACCAGTGGGTGTGCTCAGCCATTGGTGGGGTGGCTGATCTGCAGTCCTGAGCTAGGGGCCCTCCCTGGTGAAGAGTGGGGATTGGGAACTCACAGGGAAGAGACACTGGACTCTTTTCCATATGGTGGCTGCCATGTCCTGGAGGTGCCAGCATAGCGAGTAGGTCCTTTGCTCCTTCCCTATTCTGTGGGCAGTTAGGACAGTAGTACCACTGCAGCTGCAATGGAGAAAGGGTTGTGGGTTGACTCTGGGATTTCCTCAGATAAATGCAGCACTGCCACCGACTGAAGTGTTCAGGTTGGGACAGGGTAGTTGTGCTGGAGTCAGGAGGCGTTACCCAGTGAGGAAAAATGTAAATGGAGACCGATTTAAAAAACAGTCTGGCAGCTTTTCTGTGGGGTGACTGCACTGTGCTGGGGTTCTGCACCAGTTCCTAGTCGAAGTACTTTCCAGAGCTTTAAGGCAACAATGGCAAGGGCTGAGAGACAGCAAAGATGGCAGCCTACCCCTACTTCTAAGAGCTCCATCCCAGGGAAGTACAGGGCTGCTGCGGGACCAAGAGTCCTGGCAGGGGATGGCTGCAGTCCCAGGCCAGTAGCTCTTATCTTGCGAGATGCAGTGGAAGCAAGGCCTGCAGACTATCAATGCTCAGCCTCCTGGATTTGGTTCCTTTCCTAGGGACATGTGAGGGAGCTTAACCACTCTCTTTGCCAGAGCTGCAGCCACTAATGCTGGGATGCCCAGGGATCCAAGGCTTCTGGGACTCTGTGTGTGCTTGAGCAGCGGCTCTTCTCAGACTACATGTAGCTCTCCACATTTGTCTGAGACCCCAGAAGGGTAGGCTTACAAGGGGATTTCCTGAGCCCAGAGTTGCAAAGATCCATAGAAAAAGTGTGGATTCCCAAGGTCTCTCACTCACTCACTGTTTCCCTGTGGTGAGGAAGCCTCCCCTGGCTTCATGACACTCCCACGTGAGTGGTTGTCCTGTCTTGCTCCTCCCTGTTCTCCATGGGCCATGTTTTTTCTTTGATGAATCCCTGCATGATGTTTCAGTTGAAGATGTAGTATTTATTCACCACTTTTTCTTTTCTCTGTGAGAGTGGCATATACTAGCTGCTTCTAGTCAGTCATCTTGACACTTTTCTTCATGTTTATTCAGTGTCCAAACATTCTTTAGTCAGCACGTGTTGAATTCTGCCAGGACTGGGTCCTTTCCTTCAAGGCAGTGGATTCCTGTGTCTAGAAATGTTGTCTGGGGGCCAGGGCATCAGGACTCTGCATGGTGCTCTGTTCTACTGTGACTGAGTTTGTATCCAAGTTGCAAGACAAATTCCTCTTTTTTTTTTTTTTTTTTTAAGATGGAGTCTCACTCTCCTGCCCAGACTGGCAGACTGGAGTGCAGTGACTTGATCTCAGCTTACTACAACCTCCACCTCTCAGGTTCAAGTGATTCTCCTGCCTCTGCCTCCCGAGTAGCTGGGACTACAGGTGTGCACCACCACGCCCAGCTAATTTTCATATTTTTAGTAGAGACGAGTTTTCACCATGTTGGCCAGGCTGGTCTCGAACTCTTGACCTCAAGTGATCCACCAGCCTCAGCCTCCCAAAGTGCTGGGATTACAGGCGTTAGCCACCGTGCCCAGTCAACAAAGTCCTCTTTACTCTTGTTTCTCCACTACTCAAGCAGAAAGAAGGAGTCTGTCCTGGAGCTGTGAGCTGGGCTGCCTGGGTTTGGGGGAGGGATGATGCAGGCACTCCCTTGGCCACTCCCACTGGTACCTCACTATGTCACATATGCAACAAGTCCGCTGGCTCTAAGCCCAGCACAGCACCAGGACCTCCCTAGGAATTGCAGTCTTTGTGGCCTAGACTACCTTTTGAGTTATTTTTGGACCCCAAAGCACTTTAGCCTGTGGTGGTGGGACTAGCCAGACCTCAGGTTCTGCCTGCTGTAATGGACAATTCCCCTTTTGCTAAAGCAAGTTTAAATGTTCCCCCGTAGGTGCTGGTTGAATTCTGCCCAGTGTTACTTTCTGCTATGACAGGACAGCACAGAGTTCCAATGCAAAGTTCCACAATCACTGTGCTTTTCTTCCCTGAAGCACACAGATTTTCTCTCTGCACCACCTGGCAGCTGCTGGGGGATGGGGAAGGAGTGGTACAGGCAAATCAGACTGTCTTTCCTACCCTCTTTAGTGTCTCTTTCCTTGATGTGATGTTAAAACCAAGTATTGTAATTACTCACTTGATTTTTGGTTATTTTAAAGGCACTTTCTTGTGTAGATAGTTGCTCAATTTGGTGTTCCTATGGGGAGGAAGATCACTGGTGGTTTCTATTAAAACATGTTTTTCTGCCTCTTCCCCATATCCCATAAGTTTTAGTATGTTATATTTTTAGTTTTGTGTGTCTCAAGATATTTTCTAATTTCTCTTGTAATTTCTTCTTTGACCCATTGGTTATATAATAGTATGTTGTTTAATTTCCACATTTTGTGAGTTTCCAGTTTTTCAATGGCTGTTGATTTCTAGTTTAATTCTCTTGTGGTTAGAAAAGATACTTGGTAGGATTTCAATCTTTTAAAATTTGTTAAGACTTCATTTGTAACCTAACATGTGATCTCTAGAGAATGTTCTGTGTACTCTAGAGAAGAATGTATATTTCTCTCCTGCTGGAAAGAGAGTTCTGTATATGTCTGTCAGGTATCATTGGTCTATAGAGTTGTTCGAGTCCTATGTTTCCTTATTGATCTTCTATCCACATTTCTATCCATTTTTGAAAGTGATGTATTAAAGTCTCCTATTTCTGTTACTGTTCATTTCTTCCTTCAATTCTGCCAAAGTTTTCTTCAAGTATTTGGGTGGTCTTCTTTTAAGTGCATATGTATATGTATATATATTTGTTATCTTTTCCTGGTGAGTAGGCACTTTGTCATTATATAATGTCCTTTATCTCTTGTGATAATTTTTTACTTAAAGTCTATTTTATCTGATATAAATGTTGTCACCCTTGATTTCTTTTGGTTACCATTTTTATGGAATATATTTTCCCATCCTTTCACTTTCACCCTATGTCTCTCTTTACATCTAAGGTGATTCTGTTGTGGACAGCATATAGTTGCATCTTATTGGTGTTTTTTTTTTTTTTTTTTTTAATTTAGCCACTCTACTTCTTTTGATTGATAACTTATTCATTTATATTTACAGTAATCACTGATAGAGCAGGAGTTACTATTGCCACTTGGTTAACTGTTTTCTCTCTGTCTTGTAACAATTTTGTCACTCTTTTTTTTTTTTCTCTTGCTGCCTTCCTTTGTGTTTTGGTGATATTTGTGTATTGTCATGCTTTGATTCTTTTCTCATTTTCTTCTGTGTATATTTTGTGTGTGTGTGTTTACCACGGGGCTTACATATAGATCTCATAGTTACAACAGTCTGTTCAAAGCTGATAACAATTTTAATAACATGCAAAACTCTACTTTTTTAATATCTCTCCATTCCCACTTTGTTATTGATGTCACAAATTACATCATTATATATTGCATATCCATTAACATAGTTTTATAGTTATAATTATTTTTCATGTTTTGTCTTTAAAACTATTTTTATTTTTAATGATGATGGCTACATAACAGTTATACATATTTCTAGTGTACATGTGATGTTTTGATATAGGCATACAATGTATAATGATCAAATCAGAGTAATTAAGTATCCATCATCTCCAGCATTTTATATTTCTTAATGTTAGAAGCATTCCAATTTCACTTTTTTAGTTATTTTAAAATATACAATAAATTATTGGTAATTATGGTTACCTTATTGTACTACCAAATATTAGATCCTATTTATTCTATCAAACTGTATTTTTGTACCCATTTACCATCCCTACTTTATCCCCCCATCCACTACCCTTTCCAGTCTCTGATAACCATCATTTTATGCTCCTATTTTTATGAATTCAATTGTTTTAGATCCTTCATGTGAGTGAGAACCTGTGGTATTTGTCTTTCTGACCCTGGCTTATTTCACTTTACATAATGTTGTCCAGTTTGATTCACATGGTTGCAAATGACAAGATCTCATTATTTTTAATATGAACAATTTCTGAATTTTATTCCATTGTGAATAATATTCCATTGTGTATATGTACCACATTTTTTTTACCCATTAATCTGTTGATGGACACTTAGGTGGATTCGAAATCTTGGTTATTGTGTATAGTGCTGCAATAAACATGGAGCACAGATATCTCTTTGTTATACTGATTTCCTTTCTTTTGGGTACAGTAGTAGATGCTAAAACTAAGCAGCAGTAAGATCGCTGGGTCATATGGTAGTTCTGTTTTTAGTTCTCTGATAAATCTCCATACTGTTTTCCGCAGAGGTTGTACTAATATGCATTCCCACTAACATTGTACGAGTGTTTTCTTTTCTCTACACCTTCCCCAGCATTTGTTTTTGTTATTTTTGTCTTTCTGATAATAGCCATGCAAACGGGGATGAGATGATGTCTCATAGTGGTTTTTACTTGCAGTTCTTGATGATCAGTGATGTTGAGCATTTTTTAAAATATATCTGTTTGTCATTTGTATTTCTTCTTTTGAGAAATGTCCATTTAGGTCTCCATTTCTTAATTGGATTTTGTGCGGTTTTTTAGCTATTGAGTTGTTTGAGCTCCTTATGAATTCTAGTTATTAATTTTTTGTCAGATCACTAGTTCACCAACATTTTCTCCCATCCTATGAGTTGTCTCTTCATTTTGTTGATTGTTTCCTTTGCTCTGCAGGTTTTTATCTTGATGTAATCCCATTTGCTCATTTTTGCTTTGGTTGCCTGTGCTTCTGTCATCCTACTCCAGAAACGTTTGCTTAGACCAATGGAAAAATCAGTATTGTTAACATGTTCACACTACCCAAAGCAATATGCAGATCCAATCCAATCCCTATCAAAATATCAATGATATTCTTCACTGAAATATTAAAAAATTACTAAAATTTACATGGAACCAAAGCTATCCTGAGCAAAAATAACACATCTGGAGGAATCACATTACCTGACTTCAAATAATACTACAAAGTTATAAGCAAAATTGCATGATACTGGCAGAAAAATAGATGCTAGACCAATGGAACAGTGTAGAGTACCCAGAAATAAATTGATATATCCACAGTGAACTCATTTTTTCATGAAGGCATCAAGAGCATACACAGTGGAAGAGACAGTCTCTTCAGTAAATGATGTAGGGAAAAGTGGATATCCATATGCAGAAGAATGAAACTAGACCCCTATCTCTCACCATATACAAAAATCAAATCAAAATGAATCAAAGACTTAAAATATAAGACCTGATATATGAACATACTAGAAGAAAACATTGGAGAAACACTGTATGCTTTGTCTTTTAAATTCTACACCAAAACTAAAAGTGCTATATCATGATTACGGTATTCTATTGAGATCACCGTGGAATTTTTTTCAAAAAAGTATCTCTGAGAAAGGGTTATTATACAATCTTTAGTTCAGATTAAAGGTGTTTCTTCATTTTGCCAAAGCCATCACATGAAAAGTAAACATTTCAAACCATTACCAACTGGTTTTCTTCTGATTACTAAAACTCCTCTGTTAGGCCATTTCAGACTTACCTATACCTTTTTTTTTTTTTTTTTTTTTTTTTTTTTTTTTTTTTTTTTTTTTTTTTTTTTTTTT
>NW_016821479.1:107130-113412 GCF_001698545.2 Rhinopithecus bieti | reverse complement strand
GGAGTCTTGCTCTGTCGCCTGGGCTGGAGTGCAGTGGCCGGATCTCAGCTCACTGCAAGCTCTGCCCGCGAGTTTACGCCATTCTCCTGCCTCAGCCTCCGGAGTAGCTGGGACTGTATACAGGCGCCCGCCACCTCGCCTGGCTAGTTTTTTTTTGTATTTTTAGTAGAGACGGGGTTTCACCGTGTTAGCCAGGATGGTCTCGATCTCCTGACCTCGTGATCCGCCCGTCTCGGCCTCCCAAAGTGCTGGGATTACAGGCTTGAGCCACCGCGCCCGGCTTACCTATACCTTTTAAATTAGAACAGGTAACTAAGATGTTCCCTCTCTGCTATTTACTCTACTCTTCTCATTACCTCTACCATCAAGCTTTTTTCTCCACATATCTTTTATAACCCTTTCACTACTGTATATCTCCTACAACACGTATCTCTCTATGTTTCCTCAGTAGCTTCCAACGTAGCTGAAGGTAGCTGAAGAGAAAAAGAAAAACATAGTGAAGTTAAAGTCTCTTTAGCCAGGCTTCCCAAGGCCCAATTTATTGTCCACCTCATTACTGCAACCATTCAAGGCCTAGTTCTCCTGCTCACTCCAGGCTAATGTGGGTGTCATAGTGTTCAGAAGGATCAAAGGCACTGAAAACACTTGCTCTCTAAAACTTCATTAACTTCACTCAGATCTCTATATGCTTCCAAGTTTCCCTTTATGTCCAACTTGGAAAACTTAAGAAAGACTTAAAATTTCTGAATGCTTACTATATGCCAAGTTCTTTTTTCAAATATTGCCCATGCAACATGGTACTTAATTTGTATGAAAACTTATAAGTTAAGTGTTTTTAGTGTTCCTTTTTTTGATTAAAAAATTGAAATTAGGAGAGGGTGTGCTTTGCCAAAGGACACACTACTCCTGTGGAACACAGTCAAAATTAGCAAAAAGAAGATTATCTATGGACCAAGGAACCAAAAATTCATTAGACATGAAGCAAGGAATGTGATTAATCTGATTCTGTGTATGTAAGGCTGAAAAATGCCTAACATCGGCCATTTCTTCAAGGACTCCTGTTTGTTTTTAAGTATAGTATTAGAAACAAATATGTGGGCAATAGGTGTAATCATTGCTACTGGGGTGCTGTTGCTTCCAGGTCATCTCAGCTGACAAGAAATGCAAGTGTATATGCTAATCCCTGTGTATACACATATTTACAAATATTTCTAACTATCTGTATCTATATTAAGCCCAACACACATTCGTGTTGATATCTCCTACTATAAAGCCTCCTACCCTTGCTTATTGTAAACTCCCACCCTAACAGTGAGAAATATGGTTCCAACCAACTGCCATCCATTTACTTAATTTTTCAATTCTAGTACATATGTAGAGTAGTATTGATATAGTTAACTTATGCCTCCATGAGGGAGAAATCTCTATCAACTAAAGCTTATTGCTTATGAATACTTTGTTTTGCTTTTAATCTTATAGTCTCTATTCAAAGATTTTAGGTCAACACCTTTGTCCTTTACCCCCTTTAGTGAGATTGTTTCACACACTTATAATACAGTTAGATTGATTTGTCACATTCTTCATTCCATGCCAGAATTCCTTTTCTCCTAGATAATGTTTTAAAATTTAGATACTTTATGTTTTACTCCTTGTTTTATATAAGTCTATGGGCTTTGATAAATGCATACTGTCATGTATTCACCATTACATTTCCGTACAGAATAGCTTCATCATCATAAAAACAAAACCAGTGCTTCATCTATTTTGTCCTTCCTTTCTCTTCTTGAACCACTGGCAACCTCTGACATTTTTTACCATCACTATAGTTTTTCTTGTTTTAGAATGTCATGCCATTGTTGTCATAAAGTATACAGCCTTTTCAGACTGACTTGTTTCACTTAGTAATATGCATTTAAGATTTAGTCATTGCCATTTCATGACTTAATATTTTATTTCTTTTATTGCTGAATAATATTTTATTATATCAACATACCACAATTTGTTTATCCTTTGCTCTACTGAAGGACATCTTGGCTGCTTTCAATTTTTGTTAATTAGCAATAACAGTGCTATAAACATTTGCAGGTAGATTTTGTGTCTACCTAACTTTTCACATCGGTTAGATAAATACATAGGAATGGAGCATGGAAAAAGGAAAGTGAGCCTCAAGCAACTTGTCATACCAGAAAGTAAGGAAGTGCTCAGAAAATGAAACAAACCCCACAATAGTGGATGATATGTCAAAGGGACACAGGAACTGCAAGTGCGCTAAATGGCAAAAGCTGGAATAATTTGAGTAATAAAATAAATAAATTAGCACTGTATTATAACCCAAAGTAAAAAATAAATATTCATGAGTCCATGTTACCATAAAGAAATGACTGGATAAATAAATAAATGAAGAAGAAGAATCAAATTTTGTGCAGAAAAATGTGAAATAATTTATGTAGATAGTACTTCCTCATTGAGGAGGAGCATGACTCTATGCACCTTGAGTGGGACATGAACATACTCATTTCTTTCCAAAGATTACAGTATGGAAAGAGGGAAAAAGAATAACTGCACAGTAAAGAAACCTGACAATTGCTACCTTGGCCAGGTCAACATCAACAGTGACAGTGATGTTTATATCACGTACCCTTGATATGATGTGATAAAAAAGGCACTTTACCTCTGTGTTTTTCTTCCCATTCCCACAATTCCAGACTAATTATTTAAAAATTATCATATGTATTCCAATTAAGGAACATTCTACAAAATACCCAACTGGTAATTCTCAAAACTGTCTAGGTCATCAAAACAGCAAAATTTGAGAAACAATTATAGCCAGAGGAGCCCACAGAGCTGTGATGACTAAATGTAATGCCTTAGCATGGATGGGATTCTGAAACAGAAAAAGGACATAGGATAGAAACCAAGAAAATCCAAATAAAATATGAACTTTAGTTAATAATAATTTGTCAGTATTGTTTCCTTAATTGTAACAAATGTACCATACTAATGTAAGATGCTAATAAGGGAAACTAGGTGTGGGGTACACAGGAATTATCTATAATATATTTACAATTGTTCTGTAAATCTAAAGCTGTTCTAGAGTTTCATTTGTTTGTTTTTTAGATGCCTCAATTTGGAGGCACCATATACTGATCCTTGAAAGGAAGTGGTCAAGTCTCTCAGAAGGAGAGAAGACAGTGACTGGATAGTTGACCTGGCATTTCTATTATTGGGAGGCACTGACTCTATCTAATGTTGGATTTTTGGGTTTCCAGTATGCTGTTTTCCTTTTACTCTCCTGTTCTCAATCAATATTTTAGTGCACTCTCCCCAGAAAAAGGCTTTTGGTGACTTGGAATTTAATAAGTTTCATTCTTCCTGCCTGAATTATAGATTTAACTGTAAAAGGGATACTATCTTATTTTATTACCAGTACCCTCAAAGCATAACCCTAGTTTGTGGAAAGGTCTGATCTTTATGTGGTTTGAGTAGTAGAATAGAACCACCAATTTGTGTCTGGTGTTGCTAAATGAACTAGACTTACACTTTTGTTGTTGTTATACTACATATAATTACTGTTTTGTTACATTAAAAATTCAAATATTTGTAATTTTATCTGGTTTGACCAAATAATAATGCCAAGAATAAAAAAGAATAAACATTTATTTGAGCATCATGTTAAGGGTTTCCCTGGATTATATGATTCAATACTAATAGTAATCCTATAAGATAGGTACTATTAATGTCTCTGTTTTATAGATTAGTCAAATAAGACACAAATTAGCTACCCAATGTCAGATATATTGAAGGAACACAAGATTCAGATTCACTTCTGATGTCCAAACTAGCTTTCTCTTCACAATAGCATACTAAAGGGTGAAAGCCATCTATATCTGTTACATATACATCTAAAAGTCTGTTACATTAAGGGGCTACCTGTTGGCAATAGGTATACTAGGCTTTTTTTAAAAAAAAAATTACTGGCTCTGGACTAGCCTATATGGGTATAGGGAATTATTGGTGTTGAAAGCCATGCTTTTTCTTTATGGGCATTATCTGGGTGGAGACATGAACTACAGTTTTGTAAAAGCTTTTCATAGTGATATATGAGGCACCCTATTTCTCTAATGGTAGAGGGGTAACGAAAAGGGTGTTAGGCTAACAATTTCTTGCAACGTTTTATCTGGCCCATTGGCTTGAAGGTACATGGGAAGAATAGGTGAACATACTTTTAAGGGTGTTGAAGAAGCCTGAACTCCAAACTCCTATATGCAACTGACTGCTTGGCTTCCTCATTAGAATGTTGAATAAGCATCTCAAACTTCACATGTCCAAATATAATTCCATTTCCTCACTCCCTTTCCCATCTCCTGCAAAATTGCCATCTCTTTCTCAATCTTCCCCATGAAACTGACTAGAATTAAATTTTCTCAAGTTATTTTACTTACTCAATTTAATATTCTTAATTAAAAAATCTTGATTTCTCTTTCTGGCTTATTCCTTATATCTAATCCATAACAACTCCTATCAGCTCTTTTTTGAAAATACTTTTCAAATACAACTATGTCTTACCAATTCCACAACTATCTATCCTACTTCTAGGCCTCAATAACCTCTCATCTGTATTTTCTTCTTACTGCTTTACTTGCTTTCACTGTTGTTCTCTTACAGCCTATTCCTCACACAAAATGTAAAATAGTTTTCACTTTTTAGTGTGAATTAAATCATTACACTTCTTTGCTTAAAGTCTTCTAATGGTTTTCATTACAGTATAAAATCTAATCACTGTCTCCTGGTTTACAGGTCACTGTTAGATGTGTCTTCATCTTTATCAATCCCTTCCATATTCACTTAGTCCCCAGAGAGTGATCTTGTTGCTGGTCCTCAAACAGAGCGAGCCTGCCCTTCCTCAAAATATTTCCTTTTGTGTTCCCCTAGATCTTCATTTATCTGAATTCTTTTGCTTGTTTTAGCTCAAATGTTACTTCCTCAGGGAGGTTGCCCTTATTTGATGTCTTTCATCTCTCTCCTGCAATAGCTCTTTATGGCAGCATTCTGTTTCATTTTCTTCACAGAATTTGTTACTATCTAAAATTACAGTATTTATTTATAATGCTCCTAATGAGACTAGGAGTTAGCAACAGTTGGTACAAAACACCTCTGAACTTCCCCTGAGAGAGAAATAGCATAATAAAAAAAAAATTATATGATTTGAGACAGACAACTTTAAATCCCAATTTTGTTGCCATCTGTCTGTGTGACTTTGGGCCAGTTGGTTAATTTTCTGGCTTTTGGTTTTCTCATCTGTAAAACAGAAATAAAAATGAGACATCAAAAGGTCAGTGTGAAGATTAAAGAAGATGAGGCTAGTGCCTCAGTGTGGTGAATGGTGTGTAGTAGATGCTCAACTTTTTCCCCCCAAGGTTCTGGTATCTTTCATCTAAAAACATCTGCTCTTTTCTCATCTTCTGGCCTAATCTCACTTCCTCATGCTCAGATCAAAAGCCACTGGAAAATTTTCCAGTGGTAGTGATATCTCTTGAAATGCCCTCCAGATTCCTGTCTGTAAAATGAAGGCAATATTAGTTCTTACTTAATAGGGTTGTTTTGAAAATTAAATATAGTGATACATATTGAACTCATAAAATAGTGCCACCAGGAATTATTAGTGCCATAAGAAGTATTAGTGCAAGAGGAAGCCCTCAGCAAGTTTTAACTTTACCATTAAACACATTCCTTTCCAAAGTGGGGGTAGAGAGAAACTATGAGTTTTCTACATCACATGGCGATTTCTTCAAAGGGTCTCATATAGTGATTTTCAGACTTTAGCGCACAAAATTGATATGGGGGAGATTTGTGAATTGCGGACTCTATGGCCTCATCTCTAGGCTATCTGATTCCTTAAGTATAAGATATGGTCTATTTACAAAGCACTTGAGTTGATTCTCCAAAATCACACTTAGAAAAGTGATAAAATGGACATACCTGATTTTAGTCGACATTAATAATTTACAAGATTTTAAGTATTTTGTCACCAGTAAAGGATGAGAGGTATTTTAGATCGTTTTATGTTCCACGAGGTCATAGAATCTCTTTATTTCCTCCTTTGTGAATCTGAAACAGCCAGTGCTACTACCATCATGTATCACCAGTAAAGGAATAGCTCTTTGTTAGATGGGTAGATTGCAAAAATTTTCTCCCATTCTGTAGGTTGCCTGTTCACTCTGATGGTAGTTTCTTTCGCTGTGCAGAAGCTCTTTAGTTTAATTAGATCCCATTTGTCAATTT
>NW_016821479.1:96724-105596 GCF_001698545.2 Rhinopithecus bieti | reverse complement strand
AAAAAGGATGAGTTTGCGTCCTTTGTAGGGACATGGATGCAGCTGGAAACCATCATTCTTAGCAAACTATCACAAGAACAGAAAACCAAACACCGCATGTTCTCACTCATAGGTGGGAACTGAACAATGAGATCACTTGGACTCGGGAAGGGGAACATCACACACCAGGGCCTATCATGGGGAGGAGGGAGGGGGGAGGGATTGCATTGGGAGTTATACCTGATATAAATGATGAATTGATGGGTGCTGACGAGCTGATGGGTGCAGCACACCAACAGGGCACAAGTATACATATGTAACAAACCTGCACATTATGCACATGTACCCTAGAACTTAAAGTATAATAATAATAATAAAAAATTTAAAAAAAAAGGAATAGCTACTGATGTAGAATTAAAAGGCAAAAAGGACATGGGAAAATAGGTAGTTATAAACTTTCCAGGATCAAACTGAGGCCTTTATATGAAGGAATTTCAGCAATATGAGTGATGTCATGGATTTTCTGTGTATTGTGTGTATATATATATATGATGTTTTCTTGGCAAATAAAAAGCAACAGTGACTCCTAATGCATCATATACATTTTGAGTCTAATAATTGCTTTTGAGGTATCTCATTCAAACATTTGAAGGTAATAGGAGATGCTGGTTGAAAAGTTAAGCATTAGTCATATCGGTAAAAGGACAATGGTATTCTAAATTGCCCTTTTGATTTCTGTGGTTTTAAAATTTATTCATTCCACATTTTCCCTCTCAAACAGACCTGACAGATGAAAATACCACTTTCAGCTTTGTTGTATTTTTTTCTCACCACAGGCTCCCAGGCATACTATCTTATTGGCTCCCTGGTGGTCTGCCTTATTGACAAATATTGTCTATTTGAAAGCTGGCTTCCATGTTTGCTTAACTTGATTTTGCTTCTGCTATTGTTGGGGAAGTTAATGTTAAGTTAAGCACTAAGAAATAATAGCTGCTCTCTTGAATAGTCTTATCCTCTAACAGCTCTCATCACTAAGAACATGTTAAGTAGATATCTCTATCATGATTTATAGCTATCTATTGTCTATCTAACACCTATCTATCTGTCATCTATCTATCATCTATCATCTATATACATTTTGTGTATCTATATACACAAAAATGTGAAGTATTTTGTCAACCTTCTGTTCAACCGCGAGGAAAGAAAATGAATAAGTGAATGGAAAAAGGAAGGAACTTACGATATATTTTCGTGTATATAGTGGTTACGATTATGAATTTTCTCATGTCTGGTAGACCCAGATTTAAATCTTGGCTCTAAACACTGTATGACTTTGGGCAATCATACAAATTATTTTAGGCCCAGTTTCCCTTCGTCTGTTAAAAGGGACAATAATAAAACCTTGTATAAGCGACTTGGAGGGAGCGTGGGGCGAAGCTGGCTACGGGGACCCGGTGAGAGCATGAGAGCCCAGATCGACTGCAAAAACCAACCATCAATCCCAAGAGGACCCACAGACCCTCTGAAGAAAGCGGACTGCCCCTGTAGGACCCAGGAGACACCCCAAATACTGTGAGTGCCCCAACTGTGGAAGTAGGAAAGGGAGACCCTACTCTCCCTCACATACACTCTAGGGAATCTGGCATGCAGACTTCACAGGTGGGGGAAGAACTAAAGCCCTATTCTTTGCCAGTTGGGAGGCAGGTCGCCTCTGGCAAGTTTTCAAGCCCCTCTCAGCCTCCTCCTGGAAACAGACTTGGGGCTGTTGCAGGCGGCATGATGGGAGTGAGACTAGCCTGTGACTGCTGGATTTCCCCCACTTCACTGACAACCTGCATAACTCAGCAGAAGCAGCCATAATCCTCCTAGGTACACAACTCCAGTGACCTGGTAATCTCACCCCCATCCCCCGTAGTAGCTGCAGCAAGGCCCGCCCAAGGAGAGTCTGAGCTCAGACATGATGAGTGCACCAAAATCTCACAAATCACCACTAAAGAACTTACTCATGTAACTAAACACCACCTGTTCCTCAATAACCTACTGAATTTTTTTAAAAAATAAAGTCAAGCACCTGATCAAATATAGGGCTTATTATATTTTTCTCTGTTAACTCACATATTTCAAAATGTGAAGGGAGTGTACAAAGGGTGATGGAGATAAATTTTGACTTCAGGAGCTCTTTCTGTAGTAGAATGATTTGAATAAAATCTCTAAAGGAAATGTGTGAGCAAAAAGAAACCATGAGGCATTATGGGTAAAAGAGATTCTGAGTAAAAACACAAAGTTAGGAGAGCGAGTGGTATGTTTGGGTAACAGCTCCTTGTGTTGGGTGTCTGAGGTTGATGGAGGAGATCAGTATTAGATAAAACTGAGGGTGTTTACTGGGATTATTTTATAGAATAATAAGAAATATCAATTTTATATCATAAATGGTGAAGATCTTGTTAAGAGTTCCTGAGGAGAGATGGGATATGAGAAAGTTTGTACTTTAGAAGGTAATTGTGATGATATGTAGGGTGGGATTGATGACAGAAAGTATAGGAGGGAGTCTAATGCAATAGTCTAAGTGTGAGATGGCATAGACTTGAACTTAAGCCATGAGAGAAGAAAAAACAAGGTTAAGAAAATTTACATAGAAGAGGTGTGTGGAGAAATCGATCCAGTGCTAAGAGTGTGGGCGTATCAAGCAGTTGTGATCCGACTGGTAGGAATAAAACAAGAAGAATGGATAATGACGAGAAGACAAAGACAGTCTTGAAAATAAAAGTGGCAGGCAATGTTAACAGGAGGACCAAGGCAGTACTACGAAACGTGGGGATTTGAAGTTCCAAAATGACTTTTGCAAGAGTTTCAAGAAGAGCTAGGGGCATCAAAGTGAAATTCTACAGACATCTGTAAAAATGATTTGAAAACTGATTTATATATCCCACTTCTTTTGTTAGTGAAGACTTCACGCTTACGCAGATTCTTGTCAAACTGTTACAGAGAAATAATTGCAATGTAAATTACCTGCTTTCAAAAAGCATTTTAATTAGATACGATAAGACATTTATTGTGTTTTAATTAAACAATATGTGATTTGAGGGAAGCATTGTTGAGGTACATTCAGTTTAGAAGAGTTAAATATTATTGCTTTTTAATTATGTCAAAATTACTGAAGCAGTGAATCAAAGTAGACAAAAAGCCCTGAGGAAAGTGTGAAGTGCTGAAGGGCATAGTATCAACACTTGCAGTAACATCAACACTAGCTAGAGGACTCTATTGATTCTATTTCTGGGCAAAGCAACTGACAACAGTGTGTATAGCAGATGCACTGTATCTCCAGTGTTAAGTCAAAAGCTTTAATGGGCCCCAGTTTCCTTCCAACTCAGTCCTATATTGCTTTTACATCACTCTCTTACTCAGATGGCAGGACGATAAGGCAGTAGGCAGTCTTGCCCCTAAGCACACTAACACTACCTCAATTTCTGTATTGCTGCCATCTGCTGAGCATTTAGCCGCAGGCCCAAAAACACTCAAAAAAAAAGGGAACTGACTGGGCGCGGTGGCTCACACCTGTAATCCCAGCACTTTAGGAGGCCAAGGCAGACGGATCACTTGAGGTCAGGAGTTCAAGACCAGCCTGGCCAACATGGTGAAACCCATCTCTACTAAAAATACAAAAAATTAGCCAGGTGTGGTGGTGCACACCTGTAGTTCCAGCTACTGGGGAAGCTGAGGCAGGAGAATTGCTGGAACCCAGAAGGCGGAGGCTGCAGTGAGCTGAGATCGCATCATTGCACTCCAGCCTGGGCAACAAGAGCGAAACTCCGTCTCAAAAAACAAAAACTGGGGGATGGGAAACTGTTAAGTACTTGGAGGATTGGATGTATTTTCCGACTGTTCCTAGGACTCCGCATATTCAGGGAAATTGAGCTCTTGAGAATGATAATAAGACAAGAAGAATCTCAGGCTGTTGTTTAAGCACATGCTACCTGCTTAGTAATTAGTATAACTATTTCTTATAAAGAGTATTTGTGAATAAATTTTCTTATTATTCCTAGTATTATTTTCCTATTATTTCTTAACACTTTCCATCCCACTGGATGAAAAAAAAAAAAAAGGGCTATATATAGTTCTTTATCTGGTCCTGCTGCAGACCTTAGAAAATGCTTTTGAGCTTTGGGGTGAAGGCTAATGTACAGTTGTGATCCAATAACACGGTAGAGATAATTGATCCTTACCAAGATTTTTAACTCACAACTTTGCTATTAGCACCAGCTGAGCTCACACAATAATTGACAAATTCATTTCAGAATGGTAGTGAGGCATAAAATAATTTTGTCTACAGTCTATCCTTGATCTATCACGAAAGTCAATGCCAACTTCTAGTTAAACATGGTAGAATGAACATGCATTAATCTCTGCTCCCTTCCAAAACCCACTAATATGATAAAATGACATAAATCCACAGGGAAATAGAGAGCAGCAGAACAGACGAGATGCTAACACAATTTTGGAAGCTGGAAAGCAGGTAAACAAATGGCAAGCCATGGCAGAAAGGAAAAATGTGAAACCTAAGTTTGAGGGGGCAGGACAGAGATTGTGGTGGAAAATAAAGTTAAGAAGTCAAAAAAGAAAGCTAATAGGTACTTTAGAGTTTAGGAAAGAGGTAGAAACTGAGATACCTTGTAGCTCTGTAAGGCAAATGTTAACAGGATCATGTTGAAGGTCTGTTTAAGAAGGGCACTGCCAAATCCTCTCCCAGACGATGTAGTTTCATCCACACCCACACATACCTCTGGACAGAAAGCTAGAGATTTATTCTCCAAAGAAGTTTAAGTAGCAGGACCTGGACTTAGAGAAACCAGACACAGCTGAGAGTAGTAGTCTGATACTGAAAACAGAAGGATTAAGAGGGAATCAACATACTACACAATGACATCTCCAGACCTTTCTGTAATTTAACTCTGGGAAAACTAGCAGTCTAGTTTAAAGTTCTCATGCAGAAATTAGAAAGAGTCCTCTTTAGAGAAATTTTCCAGGCTGATAACAAAGGTCTACAGAGAGTAACAATTTAGAGATCCCAATGAAACAGCTGTGTACTTATTAAATCAGTGTACAGTGAAGTACATCATTTGATAGGCCCTGCTCAAACACATGAAGCTATTGATAAACATTTTTTGTCTCAATCTTAAATTAAAAATGAATAATCAAGGAATGATATTTGAGGAAAAGCTCCAACATGAAAAGCAGAAATCAAAACAGAAAAGTAACTAAGAAATAGAGTGACACATGGAACAGAAAAAGAAAAAAAAAAAACAAGCCTTAGTATTTTCACAAAATGTTTTAAAAAGGCTATTGAATAGCAGTATATCATAATGATTAAAAAGATAAGGATATAGGCTTTTGAGTTAAACTCCCTAAGTTTGAATCTCAGCTCTAACATTTAGCTAGTTCCATGACCAGGGACATGTTACATAAACTCCCTCTTTCTCAGTTTCTTCACATATAGAGTGAATATAATAAAAGCACCTCATACGATTATTGTAAGGATATAATAAATTAATTCATGTGAAGAAGTGTTTACATGAGTTCGTGGTACATAAAAACTTCTTAATAATTATTCTTAGTTGTTAGGAGTAACAAAATGTGGATGCCATCTGATTCCTCTCTTTGGAAGATTGTGATTTCATTAGAGAGGTAGTAATTATTAAACTGCATTCAAGAAACAAGAAGCGGAGTCTAGCAACATAGAAAAAGAGATTTCAAGAAAGATAGGCTGAGTGTGGTGGCTCATGCCTGTAATCACAGCACTTTGGGAGGCCGAGGCACATGGATCACTTGAGGCCAGGAGTTCAAGACCGGCCTGGCCAACATGGCAAAATCTCATCTTTACTAAAATGACAAAAAGTAGCCATGCATGGTGGTGCATACCTGTAATCCCAGGTACTTGGGAGGCTTTGAGGCACTAGAGTCACTTGAAACTGAGAAGCGGAGGTTGCACTGAGTTGAGATGGCACCACTGCACTCCAGCCTGGGCTACAGAGTGAGAAAAGAAAAGAAAAAGGAAAAAGAAAAGAGGGAAAGCAAGCAAGCTAGCTCTTGGATGTTAACCAAAGCATGACGTAAATGTTTACAAAGTAGTTGGAAAATAAAGTTTAATAACAACATTTTGATTTTGCATTAATTTCCAACCTAAAAGTCTACACTCACATTGTTAAATACGTGCATTAGAATGAGGATATTTTCAGATATTTGATGTCTTAAGAATTTACCTCTCATGTATCCCTTTCTAGGAAACTCTGGATGATGTACTCCATTAAAATTAGTTGGGAAACCAAGTTAGAAAAGAATATGGGATCCAGGAAACACTGGATTCAACAGAACAGAAAAGAGAACGGAATTCTGTTGATGTTGTGGGGGAAGCTTTGGGATGAGCACCACATAGCAAGTCCAGACATCTACAGCTCAGAACAGAGCAGGAGGACAGAGAGCTCCCAAAAGAATGACAACCAGAATAAAGAAAGGAAGGAAGGAAGGAAGGAACAGTATGACTATTTTACATGGCTGAGAGGATTTTCATGTCTCTGATAGAGAACTTAGCATTAAGTCGGTGAGTTATATTGATGATAAAGTGAATGGAATGGAAAATTAAAATCATGTTTAATTCCAGGTAAAATAAAAAATTGTGAAAAAAGGAGGTAGTCATGGCACTCTGCATCCCTTGGCAGTGAATAGTAGTTATATAGTCCTAACAATGTAAGTACTGAATACTAATTTAACCTGAATTGATTATATAAATCTATGGTGTGGATGGGGCAAGGGGAATGTGTGTGTGTGTGTGTGTGTGTGTGTGTGTGTGTGTGTATGTGTGTGTGTTGTGTATAAGACAGTATGTAAAAGTGATGAGTTTTTATCTTCCACAGCAGGAAGATAGATCATGGAAAATATACAAAACTGGAAATTTAGGAAAAAACACTATAAGCATGTTATTAATATTTACAATCACAGAGGTAAAACAAAAAGAAACAGCTGAAATAGATGAATATTTCCTATGGAGAGAAATCTAGGATGTGGTGGGAGAGGGGCAGGGGACCTGTTTCCTGTTATAAGCCTTACGGAATAATTGGATTTTTAAACAATGCAAATATACTAATTTAAATAAAAGTACAGTTTTTTAAAAAGCAAAAAACAAGATACAGAAAAAAATGAATGTCACATTTCTATTGTTTCTCTGATAGAGGGATAGAAAATAAATATTCGTTTATATTTTGCATCTTTGAATGTTTATTTTTCCCTATACTGCATGGAACTTTTCTTTGTGTGAAGGTGACTTTGAAACTAGTGGGAAATTCTTACTTAAATGTACTGCACGGGGGTGTTGCCCGACCTTCACAATCTGACTCATGAATGGAAAGCAATAAGATGTCAAATGTGCATGCTGTTTCTTCAGAAAACGAGCACTTTTTGAAGTTGCTGTGGTAATGGACCATTAGCCAGAAGTTTCATTTATAGAACATCTTAATGTTCAACTGGTCATGTTAACAAATGCCTCTTGATCATGTTGATGGTGCTATTATATTTTTGTTATTGATATTAAGGACTCGTCATAAACTTATCTTCTGGCATAAAGGAAGCCTGCTCCCTCCAAGGAAAACTATTTTCTATGTCATTGTTTGGAAAAATTATAGTTGTTTATAACTAAATTCAAACCTATTTCCTAGGGAATTTATTCATTTATTATTGAGTGTGTGCTTCTACTTCCAAAACTTTACTGTTAATAAGGTTTTGAAGAATTGCTGTTATATATAAAATACAAATTTTCTTTAAGATTATTTGAATTCCTTCTTTATGCCTGACATTTGTTTAGCCACTGTGTCCAATTGTATTTAATTAGACTCAGAAAAATATTTTTTTGTTATTTATATGAAAGTTATTAAATACCCTCAGAGAAATATAGACTAAATCAGAAATAGGATGAGTGTTACTAAATATGTATAACCAGTGACCGTCTCATAACTGCAAAAACTATATAGATTTTTAAACTGCATTTTTTGTTTTTAATTTGCAATAGATGTGAAAATCAAACTTTTCAAATTTCGGTGCATTGCTTTTAATTATTTATTGAAAAATATTTATTTGGCTGCAATGTGTGGTACTCACAGTACTAAAATGGTGGCGATGTGATAGAAAATGAGAACTGTAGGATCCCTTCTTCATTAAGCTTACATTCAAGTCAGGGAGAAAGAAAAAAAAGTATGATGACAACATAAATAAAAGAATTGCAAATTGCATTCAATGCAGTGAAGGAGACAAACAAGGAGCTAAGCTAAAAGAATAAGGAAAGAATACTTTTAGATAAAGTTTTTAGGAAAAGTCTTTTGAGGAAGTGACATTTAAACTTCGACCTAAAAATTGAGGAGTTGGCCATGTGAAGATGTGTGTAGTGGTAGTGGAAAGATAATTTCTGACAGAGGAAGTAAAACCAATGAAGAACCTCAGGTGGGAAAGTGCTTGGTGCTTTACAAGAAGAGAGTCGAGCCCTCATCTTTTATAAGAGAAAGTTGATAGATAACACCTAAAAGTCAATAATCAATTAACAGCAGTACAAGCGTGTTTATGTCTAAATATGTGGCTAAATACTAGAGCAAGTGTCACAAAAGTGGTTGGAATAGAGTGATCAAGGGAAGGACAGGAAATCAGATGGGAAAGTTGGCAGGGGTCACTTACTGCAGGGAATTCTAAGCCCTAGTAAAGAGCTTGACTTCTACTCTAAATGCGATGGGGAGCCACTGCTAGATTAAATCAAGGGAGTGACATGAATTGATTTACATTTTCCAGTCCGGGTGACAGAGCGAGACTCCGCCTCAAAAAAAAAAAAAAAAAAAAAAAAAAGAAGATTATTTTTTTT
>NW_016821479.1:90525-96146 GCF_001698545.2 Rhinopithecus bieti | reverse complement strand
AAAAAAAAAAAAAAAAAAAAAAAGAAGATCATTTTTGTTTCTGTGAGTAGAATGGATTGGGGAAAAAACAAGACTGGAAACAGGGAGACAGGTAGGGACATTGTCTGTGACACAGAGAAATGATAGTGACTTGGATGAGAGCAGTATCAGTGCAGATGGAGAGAAACTGATGGCTCAAGATATGATGGTAGAATAACAAGTTTTCTTTTTTTTTTTAATTATTATTATACTTTAAGTTCTAGGGTACATGTGCATAACGTGCAGCTTTGTTACATATGTATACTTGTGCCATGTTGGTGTGCTGCACCCATCAACTCGTCAGCACCCATCAACTCGTCATTTACATCAGGTATAACTCCCAATGCAATCCCTCCCCCCTCCCCCCTCACCATGATAGGCCCCGGTGTGTGATGTTCCCCTTCCCGAGTCCAAGTGATCTCATTGGAATAACAGGTTTTCTTAATTGATTTGATATAGAGGTGGGAGACAAAGTGGATTTGATGGTAACTCTTAGGTTTCTAGTTTGGAGGAGGAATATGATGCCATTTACATAGATGAAGAGGACTAGGATAATAGGGAACAATCAAGACATTTATATAAAGAATGTTAAGGTTTTGATGTCTGTGAACCATCCAAGTTGAAATGTGAAGGAGACATTTTATTTTAAAAGACTAAGGCTGTTTCTGATGCTCTATTTCTGGGGAACAATGAACACACTTAACTTTTTAAATTTAGCCCCATACAAGGGTAAATGAAGTACACATACCAGTTGCTAACCTTTCAATACTTATTATTCAGCCATCTATGTTAGGCACTGTAAGAATTGACTATTTACTTGTCTATCACATCTATCTATCAATGTATGTAGGTATCTGTCTATCTATGTATCTATATCTATGTATGTATGTATCTATCTATGTATCTATCTATCTCTATCTACTGTCTATTCTATCATCTATCTCTAATTATCTTATGTCTCTCTATCTAGGTATCATTGAATATAGCTGTATATCCACCTGCTACTAAAATTAATTTGAAATGGCTTATGTTAAAAGACACAAATACAATAGAATTGTTAAACTAAATCATCAGGGTTCCATGGAGAAGGGAGGAAGAAGTTGACAGGATAACAATTAAGTATGATCCCTGTAATGACTGTATTTTCGGAACTGAAAATCGTTACTTGACACATAATTTGACAAAGGCATTTTCTCTCCATAAATTTGCAAATGTATTTATAGAATAAGTTTTGCAAAGGTGAAAAAAAGTATATATGTATGTATATGTGTATGTATGCATATATCTATATATGTATGAGTCTACAACTTGTTTTGAAAAACAAACCTACACGAAGTCAAGATTTCATATATTGTCTGTGAATCAAGTTTCATACTTTTTGGCCAAATAGGAAAAAAAGAATAGTGCTTTATAAGATGGCTCTACCTAATATTTCTCTCCCTTTTCCTAGCTCATCAAGGTGACAAGTGGTATACCAACAAAACTTTCACTTACCTGAGGGAGAACTTGATGTCCTTTAGTTCACACATTTCTTTATTCAATCATATATTTAGTCAACATTAATTGATCACTTATTGTGTGCCCACTACTTAGCTAGAAAATGGAAATACAGCCATAAATTTATAGTTAAATTCTGTAAAGTTAACTTCAAGGACTTCACAGTCTAGTAAAAATGTAGTAAGTATAACGGTTGACATTTATTGAGCTCATAATTTGCACTAAGTACTTTCCTATATTGTATCATTTTACCTACATAACAGCCCCATTAGACAGTAAGTTTATTTTTTAAATACCAGGAAATAAAGGCACAAGAAGGCCTGGTTCAAGGTCAGATGGTCAGTGATGGAGCTGGAATTCAAATCCAGGCAATGGGTTCCCAGAGCTATGGTCTTCATTACTGTGTTCTTCCTCTTGGATCACTAACCTAAGCTTGTGATATCTAGCTGCTCAGGAAAATGCCTGATAGGACCCAAAGAGCCTGAAGAAGGAGAAGGATGTTGACTAGGTTTTGTTAAGAAACCCTTTAAACTATATTGTTTCCCCTTCTTTTGTTCTCTCCCATGTCCCAAGATCTCATCCCAAACTGAAAACCTGTACACACACATGCATATATACACACAAATCTACCAGTTTCAGGAAATAGAGTCTTATTGACAAAATTGCAACAGAGCAAACACTTGGGACTTGGGTTGTAAATGCTTGTGGTCTCTTAAGGACAAAACCCAGAACACATTTATGTTGAAGTGATTTCAAAAACTAAAATAATTATTATGTTTCTACAACATAAACAAATCTTGGGTTATCACAGATTGGAAAAATAGTCTGTAATTAGTTGGAGTATTCTTTTGTCTGGACAATTAGGAAGGTAACAGGAAAGCCTCACATCTTACTCCAAATCACTTTTCCCACCTTTTATCAAGTTGCCTGAAATTACATTTTAGTAATCATTCCTTTGGAAAAGTATTGCCATTTCCAAACATTAAGCAAGTACTTTGTCAGCATTTTGGAGTGTGTGAAGCTATTGGATGACTATCATTTCAGAGAACAAGAATCAGAGGGAATGACTGCTGTCATAGTGGCAGGTGTGGGGTAGTAAGTTATCTTCAGAGCTTGCATATTTTGCCTACTTTCAAATGCCTCCTAGGATTGATTTACACTGCAAAACATACAAAGGTCATCAAAAAATAGCCTAAAGTTCTCTCATAAATGTATGTACAAGATTAACCATTGCAGCTTTATTTGTAATAATAGAAAAAGATGAAACCAATTCATATCCTCTTCATAAAGGGATTGTTACATAAATTATGGCACATGTACACAGCAGCTGAAGAAAATGAGGAATATATATTCTATATAATATATAGAAAGAGAAATATATATATTCTATATACTGATACTGAAAGATCTCTAACATACCTTGTTATGTGAAAAAGGCAAGAGTCAGTACAGTCTTTATAATATTCCATCTTTTTTTATAAGAAAGTGGTAAAATGAGACTATATATTCCTCTTTTCTCATATTTGCATAAAGAAATACTGCTGTGATAAATCGTCAATGGATAGGGGCAGCAGCAGGAAACGAGTGAACTAGGGTAGGGGTGGGAGACAAACTTCTCCAATTTATTTTGAACCCCATGAAAGAATCACCCATTCAAACTATAAAAATATCAAAACATTAATTTCCCCATGAAAATTCTACCTAAGGAATGCTTTTACACTGTTGGTGGGAGTGTAAATTAGTTCAACCATGGTGGAAGACAGTGTGGTGATTCCTCAAGGATCTAGAGCAGGAAATACCATTTGACCCAGCAATCCCATTACTGGGTATATATCCAAAGGATTATAAACCATTCTACTATAAAGACACATGCACATCTATATTTATTACTGCACTATTTACAATAGCAAAGACTTTGAACCAACCCAAATGCCTGTCAATGATAGACTGGATAAAGAAAATGTGGCACATATACACCATGGAATACTACGCAGCCATAAAAAGGAATGAGTTCATGTCCTTTGCAGGGCATGGATGAAGCTGGAAACCATCATTCTCAGCAAACTAACACAGGAACAGAAAACCAAACACTGCATGTTCTCACTCATAAGTGGGAGTTGAACAATGAGAACACATGGACACAGGGGGAGCATTAGGACAAATACCTAATGCATGCGGGGCTTTAAACCTAGATGACAGGTGGATAGGTGCAGCAAACCACCATGGCACATGTATACCTATGTAGCAAAACTGTACGTTCTGCACATGTATCCCAGAACCTAAAGTAAAACAAAAAAAGAGAAAATTCTACCTAAGAAAATATATATATTTTAGATAAGGCAATGCAGTTTGGGGGTAAGAGTACTGAACTTTGTATCAGAATATCTGTGAAGAGATGAATTAATTTTGAGAGAAGTTACTAAGAGGCACTGTCATGTAGTAATGTTTAGCATGGGCTGTGGAGATGGACTGCCTGGGATGAAATTCTGGCTATCCATTTCTTAACCAGGGATTAAACAAGATAATGTATGGAAAGAATCACCTGGCATAGATTAATTGCTCATTATAAAATATAAGATGTCCTTCTGTTTTAAAAAGAATAATGGGGATATTTTAGATCTTATGGTAGAGCATAAGAATAATAATTCTGGAAAGAGTTGACTTAAGACCAGGCAATATAATTCGAATTTCAAGAAGTGATTCCCAAACATGGGACTAATGCTGAGGTCAGAAGCTACTTATACCTGGCCTACAACCATCTTCTACATGAGTTCCTACTATAATTCCAGTTGAATATTTTTTACTACAACCGTACAGGTTGCCAAATTATCTGCAAACCAACAGGGAAAACCATTTCCATAGGTTCATGTGTGTCTAACAAGTATAGTCCTACCTTGTTGCAGCCAGAATAAATCTGATGTCCCATGGTGACTGGAGTCTCCGTAGCCTGTGCTAACAACTAATGGGATGAGTGTGCATTTTTGATGCTGAGCAAACATATGAGGGGTGCGTGGAAGCTCTCTGTACGATTTTGCAAAACATTTGTAAATCAAAATTATTTCAGAATAAAATTTAAAATATATGTAGCTTCACAAAATTGGGATATACAAATGCTACAAAACATAATAAAACATGCTCAAGCTCATGAATAAGCGTGGAAATGTATATGAAAACAAAGCTGCTTATAAGAAATTTACTGGCATTTTTGAGATGGATACCATAGATACAATATTTCTAACCAAAAAAATACTCTGAGACTTTGGTCTCACCCTGGTATTCTAAAGGGAGAAATGATAAAGCTGGGATANTTTTAATTATTTATTGAAAAATATTTATTTGGCTGCAATGTGTGGTACTCACAGTACTAAAATGGTGGCGATGTGATAGAAAATGAGAACTGTAGGATCCCTTCTTCATTAAGCTTACATTCAAGTCAGGGAGAAAGAAAAAAAAGTATGATGACAACATAAATAAAAGAATTGCAAATTGCATTCAATGCAGTGAAGGAGACAAACAAGGAGCTAAGCTAAAAGAATAAGGAAAGAATACTTTTAGATAAAGTTTTAGGAAAAGTCTTTTGAGGAAGTGACATTTAAACTTCGACCTAAAATTGAGGAGTTGGCCATGTGAAGATGTGTGTAGTGGTAGTGGAAAGATAATTTCTGACAGAGGAAGTAAAACCAATGAAGAACCTCAGGTGGGAAAGTGCTTGGTGCTTTACAAGAAGAGAGTCGAGCCCTCATCTTTTATAAGAGAAAGTTGATAGATAACACCTAAAAGTCAATAATCAATTAACAGCAGTACAAGCGTGTTTATGTCTAAATATGTGGCTAAATACTAGAGCAAGTGTCACAAAAGTGGTTGGAATAGAGTGATCAAGGGAAGGACAGGAAATCAGATGGGAAAGTTGGCAGGGGTCACTTACTGCAGGGAATTCTAAGCCCTAGTAAAGAGCTTGACTTCTACTCTAAATGCGATGGGGAGCCACTGCTAGATTAAATCAAGGGAGTGACATGAATTGATTTACATTTTCCAGTCCGGGTGACAGAGCGAGACTCCGCCTCAAAAAAAAAAAAAAAAAAAAAAAAAAGAAGATTATTTTTTTT
>NW_016821479.1:75459-85540 GCF_001698545.2 Rhinopithecus bieti | reverse complement strand
TTTATGCAATAAGCACATCTCCTTCAATCCGACTAGAATGATTTTTGTCTGAAAGTGCTTTTGTTAATTTGACATACTTTAAAATGTTATTTTGCTTTATTTTCCAAAAAGGCAGTAACAATATAATTGAGATCAGTTAATCAGTGGTAAGAAAGATAATTGCTATAGTTTTCCAATAATAGTCTCCCTATTGTAAGTAAAGTGTTATTTCAACTGTACCAGAACTAATCTAAATATTGCCATGTACATCAGTAGATATGGACAAAACCATGATTTAAACAAATGGAAATCACTGGTATGGAAAAGAAAACTTATTAAAGTAAAATAATATCTACCAATCATATGAACTTTTCCATGAACTCTCAAAGAGTTTCTTTCAGAAGGTATTTTCAAGTTAACAACAGTCATAACAACAAAATAAAGCCATATTTGGCAGTAATGTGCCTGGGTTTAAGCTTAACATAAATGTAAACCTTAAACAGCTTTACCTCTCTGGACTCCAAGATATCATCATATGTAAAGGAACCTATTATTTCTTTGGAGGGAATAAAAGAGTTTGGATGAGGAGGCTATAGTGAGAAGGACCCACTAGTTCATGTTGTCTGCTTGAGGTTAATCTCCTTTCTCTCAGGGATTCTCAACCAAGTTCCTCCTACTCACCTCTCTGTATTTCCCTTGCCCTTTAGGTAGCACCCCAGATACCTCACAGGTGTTAGGTTGATAAGTGGCACTTACGACATGGCCTGATACATTTTATAATAAAAATTCCCTCTTTGGTGGCACTTTTAAGTGCTAGTTAGGATTCAAATCCAATCAGTTGACTGATGACTCATTAGAAATGTATAGCCTCTCTAATTAGCACATAAATACTTTCCGTCCGTAATACTGCCACTTATCTGATTACTCTTTCATTACAAACCTCTGGCTGGTGAAGCTCCTAGTCTTCTGGAAGTCTTAAAAGGTGAGTTATGTATTAATATTAATATATTTCTACCTTTAATGTTTGGTGGTGGTCATAGCCTTATCACAGCCATCCAGTAACTTCCTGTGTGAGGAATCACAGGGGAGGAGGTGCTTTGGGGAAGTCTCTTTAGGGTCCATAAAACAAGAGCTCTCTTGTTTTCTTCCTAAGTTGAATAGCTCTCCTTTACCCTAGAGAGGTAATGGTAATTAGTGGACTCTGGAGCAGACTGCCCCTGCCAGCCTGCTGGCCATCAAATCCTGGATTTACCAATTAGCAGCATTTTATTAATGCTCTTGTGTTTTTTCCTTATCTATTAAATAAGGATGCTGATATTAGAGTTTTGTGATGATTAAATGAGTTAATATGTGTTCAGGACTTAGAACAATGTCTGGCAGATAGCTAATACTATACAAGTGCTGGTTGTCACTGTCATTGCAATTATCATCTACATTTAGGGCTTCCTTTATAAACAATATTTGAGGAAAGAATTTCTCTGTTAGAAAATCCTTAGATTAAGTGGTGGCTCAAGGCTCTTCTTGGACTAACATTCTAATATGCCTTAACTTACTTTAGGTCACATTTTTCTTACATGGTGAGCTGGTAATTATATTAAGATGATGTGATTTGATGTGAGCAGCTTTCGAGCACAAGAGTGGTAATACGNAATCTATGTTTTAAAAGTAAGTCTATGGATACAAATGTAAATCTGTGTGTGTGTGTGTACATTTGGACATAAGCGGAGGATTAGCTTAGAGAAAGTACTGGCTGTGTCTTACTCAAAATCAATTTAGTAGATGATATGATATAACCAGACATTCAACTTTGTAAGGGTCTCATTGAGAATGATTCCTTCTGATCTTTATTGGATTATTTACAAGCTGTACATGCTAGAAAGGCAAGGACATTTAGGTTGACAGCTTACTCACAAAGCCCTCATAAGTTTTCCTTATGTGAATGTAAAATGGTCATGGTCTGTATGGAAATTAAAATATTCAAATAATACCTTCTAACTGTTGAAATGAAAATGTATCGTCATACTCATATAATATTTTATATGTGGGAAATCAATACACACAGTGGTACATATTCAAGAAACCCGTATATGTTAATATGTATCAAGTTGTTGCTGCTTACTTCACTTATTGAATCATTTAACCAATATTTATTGAATGCCTACCATGTGCCAGGCACTATGGTAGTGCTACAGATATAGTGGTGAATAAAACAGTTATAATTCTTATTCTTGTAGAGATTACATTGTGGTATAAGAAAGTAGCAAGAAATAAGGTGTAAGAAAGCAGCAACAAAGTGCATATATAGATCAGTGTGCAGGTGCTGTACGAGTAATAGAAACACCTACTTTAGATACAGGGTCATGGTAGGTCATCCTGAAGAAGTGTGCTGAAACCAGATGAAGAATGGGTTGACAATGTTTCAGGCAGAGACACAGTGTGTGCAGAGGCCTTAAGGGTGTAAAGGGTTTGGCATATCCAGAGAATGAAGACAAGTGTGGCTGATGCCAAATAAGTGATGGAATAGAAGCCTGGGATGAGGCTGGACTGCAGACAAAGGCTAGATCACTCAGAGGCTTGCAAATCCACATTAAAAAGTCTGGATTTTATTCAAAATGAATTAGAAGCAAGTAGAGTTTTAGAAAGAGTTACATAATGTAATTTTATATTCAGGGTCACTCGTATAATAGAAGAGATAGTTCAGAGAGGAAGAAGGGAGGCCAATTTGTAGGCTTTTGCTGTATTCCAAGTGGTGACAGTGTCAGTGGGAATGAAGAAGCAAGTTGAAGATATATTTTGGAAGTGGAATAAACTGCATTTGGTAGTGGAATGAGTGTGGACTGGGCAGGAGGAGAAAGAGGGAGGTGTCTCTGTCTTGAGCAACTGGGCAGATGGTGGTATTATGTATTGTGATGTGGAATATTTGCATAAGGATTGTGTTTAGGAGAAATGTTAAAGAATTTGCTTAGGACGTGTTAAGTTTAAGATGCCTGTGAGACATCCAACCCACTTGAAATTCCTCCTTTCTGGACGAGACTTGACTACTAAAGCAATTATTCAAGCTAGGCCATAGTTGCAGTTCTGTAACAAAATCCCTTACCCAGAAGACGTGTTTTTCACAGTCATCTTTGCAAATGGCAGTTTTATTAGTAATAGAAAAACTACACTTACATGACATGCTTGTTGTAAACATAAAGGGCTAAGTACTCCAAACACTTACTATGTATATACTATTAGGCACCTTAGAAACAGTAGGCTGCAATTGAGCTTCAAACTGTATGGGGCTGGCAGTGCAATATGATCCCAATCTAACAAATGATAAAGATGAATTTCAAAGAAAGAAGTAGTGTTCCTACCTTTATACATCCACTATGTGACAGTCACATGTTTGAAATGGATAAAAGTATTAGAGTGTTATTATATACAGTCTGTCTGCCTTACTTATTTTTTAGTTTTTTATTGTGAAAGAATATACATAATATAAAATGCTAATTTTAACAATTATTAACGATTCGACTCAGTGCCATCAGACACATTAACAATGTTGTAAAACCATCACCACTATCCATTTTCAGAACTTTGTCATCATCCCAAACAAAAACTCTATACCCATTAAGCAATAACTCCCATTCTCTCTTCTCCCTGTCCCAGGTAACCTCTAATCTACTTTCTGTCTTTATGAGTTTGCCTAATTTAGATATTTTATATTAATGAATTTATACAATTTCATATTAATGGATTTATGCTTCTGTGTCTTCTGACTTATTTCACCTAGTGTAATGTTTTCAAACTTTATCCTTGTTGTAGCATGTATTAGAATCATTCTTTTATATGGCTGAGTAATATTTTATTATTTTTATATACCACATGTTGTTTATCCATTTGTTTGTTGATAGATGGGTTATTCCTGCCTTTTAGCTATTGTGAATAGTGCTGCTGTGGACGTTGTTGTACAAGTATCTGTTTGAGTCCATCCTTTCAATTCTTTTGGGTATGTTCCTAGGAGTGGCATTGCTGAATCACGTGGTAATTCTATATTTAACTTTTTGAGGAATCATCAAAGTGTTTTCCACAGCGGCTGTGCCATTTTGCATTCCAACCAGCAATGGACAAGGGTTACAATTTCTCCACATCCTCGCCAGCACTTGTTATTTTAGATTTTTTAAATAAAGCCATTCTCATGGGTGTGAAGTCGTATCTCATTATGGTTTTGATTTGCATTTCTGTAATGACTAATGGTGCTGAGCATTTTGTCATAGGCTCCTTGTCTATTTGTATGTCTTCTTTGGAGAAATATCTGTTCAGTGTCTTCATTTTCGTTGGAGAAATGCCTGCCCAATTTTGAATTGAATTATTTTTGTTGATTTGTAGGTGTTTGTTATATATATTCTTGGATATTAACCTCTTGTTACGTATATACCTGCAGATATTTTCCCTAGGTCTTTACCTGTTTTCAAAAGGGGAATCCGTGCTTTTATAGCCATTGGGCCTTTACTGTATGGATCCAAGAAATGGATGGAGAAGAGAATTGAAGAATATAACTTATTTATTGGAAAAGCCAAACTGTATAAATTATAAACCTTAAACAATTATATTATTTCTCCCTGTTGAAGTTATGAGGTGATCGGAATTTTCCCCATCTGAATTTTGAATTTATTAAAATATTTACAAATACAAATAAAATACAAATAAATACATCATATCTATAATTAGTAAAGCTGATATTAGATATTGTGGCTTGTATGTGTGGGCAAGAAGCCTTTCTTTTATAATACTCCAACATTGGAAAAATTTATCCTCCCAGCCACAGGAAGCATTGGAAAACCTTAGACTACCCCATGTCGGGGATGTGACCATACTTAAAGCTCATTGCATAAAGGAGTTGACCGGGATATATACTTCATATTGGGTGCAGGATCCCAAGTGGAAAAGGAGAGGCAGAGGTTGAGTGATACATGTCTGGTTCCTTATTCCAAATTCACCAATCACGTAAGTCACAACTCCTATCCCCAAGAGTAGACTGAATGATGTACAATCATTATGTGTCAACTAGAGAAAATAAAACAAAAAAAGAGAGGTAAATAAGAGTATCCGATTGGGGTTGCAAAATCCAGTTACATTCCGCATAAAAGAGAGACCCAAATCACAGTTTAACTTTGGGAAATGGAGATATTAGAAGAGGTATATAAAACTGTCATTACTTACACTTGATATGATTACCTACATTAAAAAACTGAAAAAACCTACAGAATTAATAGAGTTAATAGACAGTTTGGCAAGTTTGTTGGATATAAAATTCATAAAGTACATTTATATTCACTACAATATATAAAAAGATACCATGATTAGTAGGATAAAGTATTTTAATATATTTTAATATTACAAAAGTTTCTAAATTATATGAAAGGGCAAAGGCCAAGGAGAATCAAGACACTGCTAAAGAAAGAGGTCATGTTGCAATGCCTTGCCTTACCAGATGTCAATAATTATTATGAAACTATACTAATTAAGACAGTGTGGTATTTGTGGTATTTGCACAGGGATAGATAACCTGACTATAGGAACCAGATAGAGTGCCCAGAAAAAAAGTCATGCATATGTTGTAGTAAATGGTATTATTCCTCCCTCAAATTCCTTCTTTTGCTATAAGATTATATATTTCCATTCGTGGCCATATAACTTGCCGTGCCTCCCTGGGAAAGGAGTGAACTCCTCCCTACCCCTCCCATACCCTGTCATTGATGTTGGGCTTTGCCTACCTTGCTTTGGCCAATAAAATGCTAGCAGAGGTGACATATACCACACCTGACAGAAACTTTAATCATGGTGAGTATATAACTATAATGATAGAAATCTCATTGCAAGGTTTGACAATTCTTTTCCTTCTGCCAAAAAAATGTCATATGCCAAATAAGGACTGCTCTTTCAGTTTTAATCCTGAAATAAAGAAAAAAGAACTGTAGATGGAACCCAGTGCTGACATACTGTCAGTATATAATGTGAGCAAGAAATAAGCTGCATAAGCCGCCATGATTTGGGGATTGTTTATTATTGCAACATAATTTAGTGAGAACTTAATGTGTGACAGAATCAGCATTCCAGTTCAATGGGGAAAAGGATGAACTTTGCAATAGAAAAATGTGAAATTATATTCCCATATCACCTTGTATATAAAAATAGATACTAGGCGTATGAAAACTTAAGGCTAATATTACAAAACTTTTAGGTGACAATCTAAGGGAAAAGAAGTAGATGTAATAGAGAAAAGGTAGATGGACTACATCGAGATTAAAAGTTTCTGTTCAGCAAACAAGACAAAAACTGTGAAGATATGTGCAACACATATCACTCAGAAGGGACTAATATACAGGTCATAAGAAAAGCAATCCACTTGAAAATGAGCAGAAGTCTTCAATAGTCATTGCACAGAAGAGGAAACCCAAGTGGCCAATAAACATACAAAAATGATGTTCAGCCTCATTAAATTAAAATCACAATGAGATACCATTTTACATTCCTCATTTGGCAAAAATCTAAAAGTGTGAAAGCTATTTCATTCCTGGCTGTTTTCTCTGCAGGGGTTGGTACTTGGGTCATGGGCAAATATGTCCTATGACCTGTTTTGGTAAGGTCCCACACACTAAGAATGATTTTAAATTTTAAAGAGTTGTAGAAAAGAGAGAATATGTGACTGACATCATATGTGGTCTAAAAGCCTAAATTATTTATTGTTAGACCCTTTAAAGGAAAAGTTTGCCAACCCCTGGGAGAAACTCTAATGTCTGTGTGTGTGTGTGTTTGTGTGTGTGTCTGTGTGTATATGTGTGTATATGCACAGAGAAGGAGAGAGAGAGAGATTTATAAAATATTCCTACAAGCACTATTTGTTAATGCCCTCAATCTGGAAACAATACAAATGTTTATCCATAGTAGAACAGACAAATCGTTGCATATTCATATAAGTAGCTATATTCAGCAATGAAAATGAGTGAACTGAGTTGCTCACCAACATGAATGAATCTCCTAGTACAGTACTAATGTTGAGTGAGTCACAAAAGAAAGTTACACAAGAATATATACAATATAAGTTCACTTATCTAACATTAAAATACAAAGGATTAAATAATATATTATTTTAGGACTCAAATATAACTAAACAAGTTAAAACACAAAACTCAGGAGTGAGGGTACTTACATGAGGAGAGATGAGGGATGGATAAGGCTTCTTTTGATAGAATTTAAAGCACAAAGCATTAACTGAAATAAGTGATATCACATTATAATAACAGGAAAAGTCACCAAAAGATATAACTGGCATAAGCTTTTATGCACTGAAAAAACATAGCTTCAAACATATACATAGTATTAACAGATTTAAAGTAGAAATTGGTAAAATTGTACTACAGTGAAAGATTTTCACACATATCTATGTGAAATCAGTAAATCGAGCAGACAAAAAACTAGTATTTAAAAAACTAAAAAAAGGACAATTAGCAAGCTTAATTAACATATATATAATTCCTTTAGAGAAGAAATGCATAATATGATATAATTTGTGAGGTTGATTTTCAAGCTTGCATATAAAATTTACAAAAATATGTTATGTNGTTTTGGTAAGGTCCCACACACTAAGAATGATTTTTAAATTTTTAAAGAGTTGTAGAAAAGAGAGAATATGTGACTGACATCATATGTGGTCTAAAAAGCCTAAATTATTTATTGTTAGACCCTTTAAAGGAAAAGTTTGCCAACCCCTGGGAGAAACTCTAATGTCTGTGTGTGTGTGTGTTTGTGTGTGTGTCTGTGTGTATATGTGTGTATATGCACAGAGAAGGAGAGAGAGAGAGATTTATAAAAATATTCCTACAAGCACTATTTGTTAATGCCCTCAATCTGGAAACAATACAAATGTTTATCCATAGTAGAACAGACAAATCGTTGCATATTCATATAAGTAGCTATATTCAGCAATGAAAATGAGTGAACTGAGTTGCTCACCAACATGAATGAATCTCCTAGTACAGTACTAATGTTGAGTGAGTCACAAAAGAAAGTTACACAAGAATATATACAATATAAGTTCACTTATCTAACATTAAAAATACAAAGGATTAAATAATATATTATTTTAGGACTCAAATATAACTAAACAAGTTAAAACACAAAACTCAGGAGTGAGGGTACTTACATGAGGAGAGATGAGGGATGGATAAGGCTTCTTTTGATAGAATTTAAAGCACAAAGCATTAACTGAAATAAGTGATATCACATTATAATAACAGGAAAAAGTCACCAAAAAGATATAACTGGCATAAGCTTTTATGCACTGAAAAAACATAGCTTCAAACATATACATAGTATTAACAGATTTAAAGTAGAAATTGGTAAAATTGTACTACAGTGAAAGATTTTCACACATATCTATGTGAAATCAGTAAATCGAGCAGACAAAAAACTAGTATTTAAAAAACTAAAAAAAGGACAATTAGCAAGCTTAATTAACATATATATAATTCCTTTAGAGAAGAAATGCATAATATGATATAATTTGTGAGGTTGATTTTCAAGCTTGCATATAAAATTTACAAAAATATGTTATGTTTCAGATCCTGCAGAAAATCTAAACATATTTTTAAAGAGCCAATATCATGCAGGCAGCTTTCTCTGAATGCATTTCAGTTAAATGATAGAATATATATATATGTGTATATATATATGATTAAGAACCACGTGCTTGGAGATTAAAAATATGAATTACTAAATAACTTTAGGAATAAGAAACAAATCAGAGAGGAAATCATACATATTTAATAGTAGATAATAAAATAAAATTCCAGCATGATATGCATAGGAAAGTACCATTTATGTAAATTAAAAATATAAAACATTAGCACATATTTTAGAGATGAATACATATGTAGCCAATATATGAAAACAAATTATAATTGTATTTATCATCCTTAGTATTGAAATGGGGGAAAGGAAAGTAATGGGATTTGAGAGATACACCCAAGAGACTGTAATTCTGTGTTTTTTTAAGATACAAAAGACGTGAAAGACTTAAGATTTATTTAAGCTGGGTAGTGATTAAACATTCTATTATTATCTCTACTCTTCTGCATGTTTGAAATATTTCATGATGAAAAGAAACATAAAAATAAAATAAGAGAAGGAAGATGCACTGTGCATAAAATAGTACATATAACTTTGTTTCTAGTGGGAATAAGAGATAATAAATGTAATTTTAGAACTTTTCTCTCTGGGAACAAGAGATTGCCTTTGAAAACAAAAGGGACTTTAAACTGATACATGCTGTAAAGAGATAGCAAATGTGATACGTTTTATGTTTTCCTGAAGTGTTTGTTGCTTTTATCTGGGGATGTTTTATAATTCCTCTCTGGTGAACTAGGTTGGACAATCTACCTGGATATAGCTGAATATAGCAAATATAATGGGGATACCTATTTGGCTTAGTTTGTGGATAGCTGTGGGTTAAGACTGGTTACACTAAAATCCTGGTCAGAGTGAGTCCTACTGGAAAGCGGTCAGTAAGCTGTCGACACCGAGAGAAAGCTCTATGTGGGTTCACTTTCTTATGCCTCCTCTTAGTATGGTTTTAGGGGGATGGTGCCAAGGACAGGGCACTTGATTTGCTTCTACGTCATTCCTGAGCCAAAGATCAAAAGGAGTTTGTTTAGCTTCTGCTGGTTCAGCCCAACTCAGTGGATAGATGGATTATTATGTGGTACTGGATAAGGTCTTAGTTAATAATAAAAAGTGTAGATTTTCTTGGTTTCTTGGTACTTTGTAGCTTGTGAATATACTGTGGCAATAGACAGCTAGTTGAGAATTCAGGGATGTGGGATATGATCAGACATCTGTTTCATCTCAAAGCATGATGAAGGGAATCCACTATCCCTTTCTTGTTGAATTGTCTCTCCTGTCTTGGCTAGGGATCTACTTACCTTTTCAGAATGTCCTGCACTCTCACAATTCCATTTCATTCTCTCCCTCTGATTCTTCATCTTCTAATCCCTCACTAAATATTTATGTCCTCTAGGGTTTTTCAGCCCTCCCCTCCCCTCCCCTCTCCCCCCTCCCCTCC
>NW_016821479.1:65416-73620 GCF_001698545.2 Rhinopithecus bieti | reverse complement strand
AACCAAAGAGAGTGCTTCAAAAATGGGAAACACAGATGAAAAATCTGAGAGAAGATTCAGAGACTCTTGCTCTACCTAATTCTCTGGATTCAATAACTTTGAGCAGTCTGGTCCATATCTTGGTTACCCTGGAACTTCATTAAGCCCCTCTAGGTGCTTGATTAAATTTCATCTTTTCTTTTCCTCTTAGTTTATATGTTCTGTCTGAAGCCTCTGGAATTTAAGAGATTCAGATAGTCTAGTAAATAGCTTTCAAATTTTGGAGCTATTGCCAATAGTTAGAGCATCTATACATTTCTGTACCAACACAAAAGACAAGTGTCTCCTTGGATTTTGTGTAGAACATCATAGCAATAACAATGCAGTAATTTCCTAATATAGAATTTATTTTTAGAGATGGTGCTGTTTAATGAAATCTAAGCAGATGGAAAAGGAAGTTACTCTATGTTACAAAGTTTCAATAGGCTGACTTTATCCTCTTTTGTTTGGAATATGCATTTCTATTAAAATGTTAACTTTCCTGAGTTCATTAATTTATACTAAAGAGATTTCCCATAATTTCCAGTTTGTACTTTGTTTGGCAGGACTTGGATTTTGTTAGGTAATATTCAGGCAATAATGTTTCAATATGCTATATTCTCACAAGAAAATAATCTAATTTTCACACACGCATAGAGTCTTAATCAAAATTTGTGAGAACAGGTCAAATAAATTTCTGGTGATATAAAGGGTGTGTTTTAATATGATTTTCATGAGGCAATGTTAAATGAGAAAGATAAAGCAAAAAGAATGTTTTAAAAATGTTATAGTCAGATCACTCAGAAATGGAGAATTCTGTGAATTTTCTGAAAGTAGAGTACTCAATATTCTTTTACTTTAGTAATTGCCAAAAATATTGGAGATAACACATTCTCTATTTATCCCAACATGAATATTCTGCTCCAGCTATTATCCCCTAAACGTATATTAGTCATTTTCATCTCTGAATGTTTTTTCATTGTGTTATTAATTCACCTTGCCTTCCATGTCTAGTTGCCTGAATTTTCCCGTACTCAAAGCTTTCTTATCCTCATTGGTCCACATCAACTTACTCATAAAACTTTTGTCACGACCTGTTTCTCAAATACTAGATGGCCTGTTTCTCAAATACTAGATACCATTTTTACCTGGTTATGGGACACCTAATTATGACCTAGCTTCAAGAAAGGACTGGCACTGCTCAAATAATGAGACTACTTTCATTATAATGAGATGAAGTGATGGAGTCTATGAATTGATCTCCTCTCATTGTTTTCTGGAGCAAATTCACCTTCCCTGACCTTCACTAAACTTAGAGTTTTGGATCTCGGTGTCAGTGCACTAGCATAGAAATCTGGGTCCACTAAAAGTTCCCATCTCTAGCTCACTACAGTAGTTTAGCAAGTCACAGCCCCTCACCTGTATGTTTCTTCTTGTCTCTGCCAAAAAAAATGGTGTAGTTGAGGCCATGACCCCTCTTTGAAAAAAAAATTATTTCTTAAATTTTTGTGGGTACGTAATAGGTGTAGATATTTATAGGGTACATGAGATGTTCTGATACAGGCATGCAATGTGAAATAAGCATATCGTGAAGAATGGGGTATCCCTTCCCTCAAGCATTTAACCCTTTGAGTCACAAAGAATTCAGTTACACTCTTTACCTATGCTACCAGCTGAGCCTCCCAACTAGTCTATTCGCTTCCAAAGTTTCCCTCATCCAATCGGCCCTTCATACTTTAGTCACAGTTATTGCTCTAAAACACACTTGATCATACCACAATTCTGCCCCTCTTAAAAGCCCTCTGTGGCTTCCTGTGGTCCTTAGAATAAAGCCTAGAGCTCTTTTGTTAAGAACATGTAAGCTTATGAGCTATTGGTTATTCTAAATCATCTTATGTACAGCCAGCTTTCTGGTTGGTTTCTATCATAATGCTTTAAAAGCCAAACTTCTGTCATGGCACTAATCTGGTTAATTTTGGAGCATTTTCTAATTTGTAAAAGTATTGTAATTTTTTAAAATCTGACTCAGTTCTTCAGAATGCAAGTTTCACTGGGGTGGGGTTCTCTCTGCCGTGTTCTCTGTTGTATTCCCCATGCCTAAATCATTATCTTTAAGCTCCCATTGAATGAATATGTGAATTTATGTATATATGAATGTATACCTACTCTTCCAGCCTCCTCTTTAACCACTTCCCCTGAATACTTCCTTTGCTCCAGTGATAGGGAGAAAACTTACACTTCTCTGAAGAGTCATGTTTCCAATTCTCTGCTTAAATAAATGCAATTCCTTTTCTTTGATTGTCTTTTCTCCCTCCCCTCTATTTCTTCACAGTGACTCCTAATTGTCATTCATAACAGCTTCTCCTGAACCCTAGTTTTATATACTCTCTCACAATACTCTATGCTTATTTTGATTACATTGTATTTTTCTTTTTTTCACATTTAATTATTTTCTTGTCTTTTTGCCTTACTAGGCTGAGCAACTTGAGAGCAGGGATCATGTCTTACATGTTTTTGTCTCATTGTTGCTTTGAGAGACATGATAAGTTCCCAATAAGTATGTGTTGTAGGAAGAGATAGTCTTTCATGGTCTTATATGGTGCTTCATCCCATACTATCTTCTTGGTATTGATCAGCTAAATTATTGAATTCAGTACTTCTTTTACAGCATTTTCCTGAATTGTGATCTCACCTCATATTATTAATGTGCTCCCCAATCCAATCTCCATCTGTTATATGTCCAGGTGGATGGTCTCCAAGTGGCCAGTTGGAGGAAGTTTTCTCTTTTCTGTTCCTAGTCCCTAAAAAAGAAGTTAGAAATACAATTTTTTCACAGAATCTTGGCAAGTAGCATAACTGAGTACAGCAGGCATTAAAATACAATAGGGATTGGAGAGGATTGTGGTGAACTAGAGAGTATAGAGCTAATTGATTTAGATGAGGCAGTTCTGCTTAGTTATACTTGATTTTTGTCATGCAGAAATGTAGGGGCCAGGGTGTCTACTTACTCCACTTTTTAAAAAAGGAAAATGCAAATCTGGATATTTAGTAGAATGTCCTGATTTTTTTGGCCTTTGTGTAGGATAAACAAAGCACATCTGCATGTTAAATGCAACCCAAGGGTTTGTCTGTTTGCAACTTCTTTAATTTAACCCCTTTGAAGCTCTATAAGTCCCCAATGGCCAAACCAATTCACATCATATCTATAATTGAGCCCTTGTGTGCTAGACTTATTTGGTCAGCATTCTGGGACTCCCAAAGTCTACAATGATGTCATCCATTTCTGAAATCCTGTGACAGTGATATGTGTTGGAGATGTAGTTGGGTGTAATATAATATTGAAGGACCATGGACTTGGAAGACAGACGGACATATATTTGAAGCCCTTCTCTGCAGGTTATTTAGTTATGTGATTTTTTTGAGAATTACTTAAAGTCTCTGAATCTCAGTTTACTGATTCATAAAATGAAAATGATTAGACCATTATCATGGTTGTAGTAAAGGCTTTTTGTGACAATGGGTATAAAATGCCTCGCGCAAATTGTGCTGCCTTGTTTGGTTGTTCACCAATCCTGATGGGCTCAAAATTATTTCCCCCCTGAGATACTTATAATAGATTGTTCTGTACTCTGTGCATTCTGTATTTTCAAAAGATAGTAAGTCTCACAGAAAACAGTGAACACATACTTCTTTTTCTGTTCCCAAAGATCATTTTTAAATTTTGTCAAATCAATATTTTTTTTTAATTTAAAGGAAATCCAATGAGGAATCTTAATATATCAAAGGATAAATGGGGAGCTACTCTGGTTTAAGCAGAGGTAGGGATGGCAGGCAAGCCATGCATAGTCAATCTTACTTCATAAGATACTGCCACAGGCCATTTGCTATGGCTCATGCCTCTAATTCCAGCACTTTGTGAGGCCAAGGTGGGTGGATCACCTGAGACCAGGAGTTTGAGACTAGCCTGGCCAACATTGCAAAACCCAGTCTCTACTAAAATAAATAAATAAGTATTGCCAAAGGCTCACAGGGTCACTGAGTGGAATGTTAGCTTTCTATAGATCAGGGTTTGAGAAACCATGGGCTAGGGAATAATACTTTACATTCAGGGCCTCAATAGAAGTCTGTAATTTGACTCATCTATTGACAAAGTGAAGTTTCTCCAGAATTAGAGTATTGCGCCTCCAGTAGCAGCTCTAAACTTCTGCTGTATGTGTACCCATATTTCTTAAGTGCAGTCATGCTGATGAAGGCTAAAGACATTTTGCTTCACAAAGCTATGTCTTTGAAGAGCTGTGCACTGATGACTCACTGATGATATTTTAGTATTGTTTTGGTTAATTGTTAAATTTTAAAAGGAATATGCCCATGCCAAAATTGTATTCTGTACAGAAGTCAAATTAGTTTTGAAGCAAGAGTTTGGTCATAACTAAAGTATTGAAAAATTATATCTTCCCATTTGAAAGCTGTAACACCCATCAGGTGAAATAACTGCTGTAACACAATTATTGCTTCAGTGGGCTGAGTCTCTGAAAACCTTTAAAGAATATTTTAACGCACCATGTCAAGACTAGGGAAACTTCATTCACATGGTGACAGCTCCTCCTTGTCTGCTGTGTATAAATAACTTGCTAAGTAAGAGAAAATACTTAAGGCAAGTTCACTAAATCTGGCCAGAAAGGGCAAAGATTTTTTTGTGTAACAGCTCAAAAGCACAGGCAACCAAAACAAAAATAGACAAATGTGATTACATCAAGCTTAGAAGCTCTACACAACAAAGGAAACAATCAACAAAGTGAAAAGACAACCTGCAGAATGGGAGAAAATATTTGCAAGCTCTCCATTCTGACAGGATTAGTAACCAGAATACATAAGGAGCTTAAACAACCCAATAGCAATAAAGCAAATAATCCAGTTAAAAATGGGCAAAAGATTTGAATAGACATTTCTCAAAATAAGATATACAAATGGCCAGCAGGTATATGAAAAAATGCTCAACATCACTAATCATTAGATTAATTCAAATTGAAATCACAATGAGATATCATCTCATACCAGTTAAAATGGCTGCTGAGAAAAGAAAAAAAAAAAAAAAACAGGAAATAATGGATGCTGGCAAGGATGTGGAGAAAGGAGAACTCTCAAACATGGTTGGTGGAAATTTAAATTAGTACAGCCACAATAGAAAACTGTATGGAAGTTCCTCAAAAAAACAAAAATAGAACTACCATATGATCCAGCAATTCCACTACTGGGTATATATCCAAAAGAGAGAAAAATCAACCTTTCAAAGAGATACCTGCACTCCCATGTTTATTGTAGCACTGTTCACAATTGCCAAAGTATGGAATCAATCTAAATGTCCATCAATGAATAAATGAATTAAGAGAATGTGGTATATATACACAATGAAATATTATTCAGCTATAAAAGGAATGAAATTATGTCATTTTCAACAACATGGATGGAACTGGAGGTCATTATGTTAGGTGAAGTAAGCCAAGCACAGAAGGATAATTTTTGCATGTTCTTACTAATATGTGGGAGTTAACATATTGGATCTCATAAAGATAGAGAATAGCTTGTTGTTATTAGAGGACAGGGAGGATAGCAGGGAGGAGAGATAAAGGGAAGTTGATTAATAGGTACAAATAACTGTTTGATAGAAGAAAATAACACCTAGCATTTGATGGATCAATAGGGTGATTATAGTTTACAATAATCTATATTTTAAAATAGGTAAAAGAGAATAATTTGAATGTTTCTAGCATGAAGAAAAGACAAATATTTAAGGTGGTGGATATCCTAAGTACACTGCTTTGATCTTTACAAATTATATGAATGTATTAAATTATCACATGTACCCCCCCAAATACATGGTACATAATAGATGTGTATATCTATTATGTATCATTAAAAAATAAAACAAAATAATTGGCCAGCAAAAGGAAGGCCTTCTAATAAAGGAATGAAGTAGCCACCAGTGATGTTTCAGATCCTGGAAAGACTTCCGTTCCCCCCAAACACAACCCCGAACCATTTGTTGAAGCCTAGAGTCCCTTTAACAAGGGAAAAAGCTTCTCAATTATTAGAGAGGATATTTCTCATCTCCTGTAGAAGGAATTATAGAAATGGAAACTCAACTGCATCCCAAGACGCAGTGTAATATAGTTGCCAAGTACCTGGTTTCTGGAGACAGACACTATGGGTTTGAAACCCTGCTCTGCAGCTAAACTAGTTGTGTGGTCCTAGGCAAGTCACTTTGCCCAGTTTTCTCTTCTGTAAAATGGCGATGATAGTGTTACAGTTGGACCTCCATACTGGTGGATTGAACTAACAGTGGATTAAAAATATAGTCATGCACCACATAGTCAATCAATGATGGACCATATATATGGCAGTGATACCATAAGATTATAATACTGTATTTTATTGCACCTTTTCTATGTTTAGATATATAAATACTTACCATTGTGTTACAATTGCCTACAGTATTCAGTATAGTAATATGCTGTACAGGTTTGTAGCCTAGAAGTTTTAGGCTATACCACATAGCCTAGGTGTACAGTAGGCCATACCATCTAGATTTGTGTAAGTACACTCTAGGATGTTTATACAATGATGAAATCACCTAATGTTGCATTTCTTATAATGTATCCCCTTTGTTAAGAAGCACATGACTGTACTAAAAAAAAAAAAAAAGTCAATACTAAAAAATAATACAGATAAAATACAGTATAACAACTATTTACATAGCATTTACTTTGTATTATATGTCATCTAGAGATGCTTTAAAGTATACAAGAGTTTGTGCATAGGTTATATGCAAATACTATGCCATTTTATATCAGCGACTTCAGCTTTCGCAGATTTTGATATACATCAGGGATCCTGGAACCAATCCCTAAGCAGACCAAGGGATGACTGCACTTATCTCAAACGGTAGATGAGGATTCATGTGTGATTGCTTAGATAAATATTATCTAATTTGCCCATATTTTTGAATACTTACTTTTGAATACTTGCCAAAAACTGCGTTGAGAATTTTGTGTGCATTTCCATGTTTAATTCTCACTACAGTTCTGCGTGATGGCTACTATTATATTAGTATCTCCTTTTGACAGATGAAGGAATTGAGGCACAGAAATGGTTATGAACTGTCTCTTGTAAGTGGGGAAGGCAGAACACAAAATCACATCTGTCTCCATGGCCCATGTCAGTGGCCACTATATTATACTCTCCCTCATCATATTTCATCTGGAAATGGCTTAGCATTACTGAAGGAGATGCTACTTTTTCCAAAGCCCTGCATTATATGTTTATTTATTCACTTTTCATTATGAAAAATTCAAAGTTCTAGGTAAGCTTTATGAGAGTATTTCAGAATAACAAGGGTATAATCCTCCTGCTTCAAGTAACTTCTGCCTATCTGTGGTGATGAGGCTCAGGTGCGCATAAAAATTAGGGAATAAACAAAAAAGGCTTACAATATGAGATAACCAGTAATTTCCACTTTTTATTTTATTAAGCAGCAAGACATAGTTGCAACTTATATGTCTCTAAAATTATCTAGACATAGTTGCAACTTATATGTCTTTTCTCCTGATCCCCTCTTCCTCAAGCCTAAGGTTGCAATATAGAGAAAATTAATTGTTAGTTACTTGTCCACAGTAACCTTTGAGTCAAGAAACACTGGTAAGAGTTGGACAGCATATGTATGAATGCCTGTTCAACAAGGAGATTAGACTCAATCAGCAATAAGATTTTACTGGATGTACTTCAGTTTTCATTTTTAGAAAGTTTGCTTTTCACGTCATATCTCCATGAGAGACAATGTAACATAGGGAAGCCTAAATTTAAACTGGCTGGATCCAAATTCTGGTCCTGCACTTGGTATCTGTATAACCCCAGACAAGTTATTTACACCCTCTGTACCTCAGTTTCTTAACTTGTAAAACAGGGATGATAAAAAGTATTTGTGCCACAATATAATTGTGAGGATTAAAAAATCTAAAGCAATTAGGCTAGTGTCAAGACCATAACAACTTCTTGAATAACATTAATTACCCATGATGGTGGTAATGACAATGACAATGGCAATTGTGTTAATGAAAGATTTCATTTGCAAAAGCTTTTATGGCTGTTTTATTAATTATAAGTGTTTTATTAATATAGGTTTATTATTA
>NW_016821479.1:60023-65180 GCF_001698545.2 Rhinopithecus bieti | reverse complement strand
TTTTTTTTTTATTTTTTTTTTAAGTTTATTATTATATATTATATAATATAAGTTATAAGTTTATTATTAATTATAAGTGTCAATTTAGAGGACGTATTTAGATAAAATTCATATTTACATTGGTGTTCTATTCAACATCCTATTGGAAGTTCTGGCCGAAGCAATCTGGCAAGTGAAAGAAATAAAAGGTATCCAAATAGGAAAAGAGAAAGTGAAACTAGCCCTGTTTGCAGATGACATGATTCTATATCTAGAAATACCCATAGTCTTGTCCCAAAAGCTCTTTGATCTGATAGACAACTTCAGCAAAGTTTTGGAATACAAAATCAAGGCAAAACAAATCAATAGCATTCCTATACACTAACAGCATCCAAACTGAGAGCCAACTCAGGAACACAATTCCATTCACAATTGCCACAAAAAGAATAAAATACCTAAGAATACAGCTAACCAGGGAGGTTAAAGATCTCTACAATGAGAATTACAAAACACTGCTCAGAGAAATCAGAGATGATACAAACAAGTGGAAGAACATTCCATGCTCTTGGATAAGAAGAATAAATATTGTTAAAATGGCCATACTACCCTAAGCAATTTACGGATTCAATGTTATTCCTGTCAGACTACCAATGGCATCTTCACAGAACTAGAAAAAAACTATTCTAAAGTTCTTATGAAACCAGAAAAGAGCTCAAATAGCCTGGGCAATTTTAAGTAAACAGAACAAAGCTGGTAGAATCACATTGCTGGACTTTAAACTGTACTAAAAGGCTACAATAACCCAAACAGCATGGTACTGTATAAAAACAAACACATAGAACAATGAAACAGAATAGAGAGCCTAGAAGTAAAGCCACACACCTGCAACCATCTGATCTTTGACAAAGCTGACAAAAACAAGCAATAGGGAAAGGACTCCCTATTCAATAAATGATGGGATACCTGGCTAGCTATCTGCAGAAGACTGAAACTGGACCGCTTTCTTACACCATATACAAAAATCAACTAAAGATGTATTAAAACTTAAATGTAAAACCTAAAACTATAAAACTCTGAAATGTAACCTAGGAAATACCATTTTGGACATAGGAATGGCAAAGATTTCATGCCAAAATTCCAAAAGCAATTGCAACAAAGGCAAAAATGGATGAACTGGACCTAATTAAACTAAAGAGCTTCTGCACAGCTTCTGCACACTATTTTAACAGAGTAAACAGACAACCTGTGGAATTGAAGAAAATATTTGCAAACTACACATCTGACAAAGGTCTAATATCTAGAATCTACCAGGAACTTAGACATATAAGCAAAAAACAATCTCATCAAAAAGTGGACAAAAGAGGTGAACAGAAACTTTTCAAAAGAAGACCTACATGCAGCCAAGGAGCATATGAAAAAATGCTCAGTATCACTGATCATTAGAGAAATGCAAATCAAAACCACAATGAGATACCATCTCACACCAGTCAGAATGGCTACTATTAAGAAGTCAAAAAATAACAGATGCTGGTAAAGTTGTGGAGAAAATGGAATACTTACACATTGCCGCTGGAAGTGTAAATTAGTTCAACCAGTGTGGAAAGCAGTGTGGCGATTCCTCAAATAACTAAAAACGGAATTTCCCTTCAACCCAGAAATCTCACTACCTGGATTTATATTCCCAAAAGAATATAAATCATTCTACCCTAAAGACACATGAACATGTATGTTAATTGCAGCACTGTTCACAATAGCAAAGATATGGAATCAACCTAAATCTCCATCAATACTAAATTGGATAAAGAAAATGTGGCACATATACATCATGGAATACCATGTAGCCAAAAAAAGAATTAGATCATGTTCTTTGCAGGGACATGGATGAAGCTGGAGGCCATTATCCTTAGCAAACTAATGCAGAAACAGAAAAGCAAATACTGCATGTTCTCACCTGTAAGTGGGACCTAAATAATGAGAACACATGAACAGAGAGAGGGAGAACAGACACTGGGGCCTACCCATCTGTACACCAAATCCCCGAGTCATGAGTTTACCAATATAACAAACCTGCACCTATACCCCTAAACCTAAAATAAAAGTTAAAATATTTTAAAACACTGTGCAGATTTTGACTGTCCAGCTTCCATAATCACATGAGCCAATTCCTTGTAATAAAGCTCTTCATGTATATATACACATCCTGTTGATTCTGTTTCTCTGGAAAACCCTGACTAATACAATGGCTAATATAAATGTTAAAGCCACCGGACTACATTTTTCCTAAGCAATCTTCCTATGTTTGCTACTCTACGAACGTAATTAATTTTGTTATAAATCCTGGATGTACATAAAGGGATATAATTTATGCTTACTATAGGTTAGCTTAAGGCAGATTTCTTGAGAAAAGAGGATTGTGAAAGAAATAGTGCATGGAAATTGGAAGAAAGGAGGAAAAAATATTCTCCAGGTAAGAGAAAACATGGAATTACGCATGGGAAAAAATATGTGAAATGTATATATTTGTATGATGTGTAATTGTAGAATTGGTCGGACTGAAGTCAATAACCCTGTTAAATTTTGTATATCTGTTATCTATCTATCTACCTATCTATCTTGTTGACCCTCTGTATTCATAGGTTCTGCATGGATTTAACCAATCATGGATCAAAATTTTTTTTTCAACTGCGTTTGCACCAAACATGTATAGGCTTTTTTTGGCCATTATTCCCTAAACAGTACACTATAACAATCTGCTTATATAGGACTTCCAGTGCATTAGGTATTATGAGTAATCTAGAGATTATTTAAACTATACAGAAGGATGTGCAAATACCACATCATTTATATCAGGAGCATTTGCAGATTTTTGGCATCCATGAGAGGTCCTGAAGCTAATCCCACACATACAGAGGAACTACGGTATATATATATATATATAATGCACAGTTTTGTAATTATATATTTAACTCTTTTATCCATCTGGAGTTTTTTTGCATATGGGATAAAATAAAGGCATACATTATCTTTTTCTAAGTGGATATCTAATTGTACCATATTTATGTGTTGAATACTCTGTTCTTGTGCCAGTAAGACAATATATTAAATACCATGTAGCTTTAAAGGGTTTTGAAGTTTAGTATGACAAGTTTTGCCTCATTATTCTTGGTTTAACAAATGTTATTGACTATTTGGAAGGATTTTTCTCTTCCATATGAATTTATAGTTATCTTACCATGCTGGTATTTTAAGAGTAAATTCATAGGTTAGTTGTTCCCCAAGTTTGTTTGCCATATAGGCAGTGCAAAAGAGTGGTGTTAGATATGTGTAACTAAATGCAGTTCCAACAGTTACCTGCAACAGCCAGATAGATCGGCATTTTTTCTTTGGATTGACCAAATATTTGAATAAACTAATGGGCTGTCTTATGCATAGTAGTAGAGGAGCCACATCAAGTAATATCAGGCATGCTGTCTGCAACCTAATACCTATACTCTCCAGTATGGTAGCTACTAGTCACATGTGGCTAGTAAGCACCTGAAATGAGTCTAGTGTGATTGAAAAACTGAATTTTTAAATGTCATTTTATTTTAATCTGTTTTTTTGCAAGTGAAAGTAATGGCAAAAACTGCAATTACTTTTGCACCCACCTAATGACAGGGCCTGAGCTTGTGATTTTAGCCAGCTATAAAAGCTACTTGAATTTTTGCAAATAAAGAAAACCATATTTAGGTAGAGAAGTGATAAGGTAAATTATTATTTCAACATTATGTATTTTGTTAGAAATTCATCAGGAAATGAATTTAAAAAGATACATATTTTTAAAAAGTTAAGGTATTTAATTGACAGATCAAACCAATTCCCATAGAACACAAGACACTTCTAACTGTATTATAGCTCACGATTTCAAAAATGAACTGAATGATGTCAGGAAGATGGTGGAATTGGTATACACTGATTCAACAACAAAACATGAGAGAATTCCTTTTGTGGGAAATTCAGTAACCAGATGACAGGCTACTATACCCTGAGCAAGATTGAAACCAGCTACATCAAAGCCAGAAGGGAAATTTGATATATTCACTATGCCTACCCCCACCCATCACAATGCCATACAATCAGGAGAAAACCTTTTAACTCCCATCTTCTCCCTAAGTAGGAAAAGAGTTGGACTACGTGTTCAATACCCCAACTTCTCTGAGGACTTTCTAGAAAACTGACTTCTGTCTTGCCTGTTTTGGAACAGTGATGGAACCTGATATACTCTAGCTGCCTGGGAACCAGTGAAATCAGAGACGGTGATTTAGGCTATTAGTCATTATGGCCCTTCCCCCCAGTTCAGCACAAAGAAAGTGGACAAAAACTCCAAGATCTTAGCTTCTCTCAAGGAAGGGAAGGAGTTGAACTGTCCATCCAATGCCCCAACTTCTCTGGTGGTTGCATAAAGGACTGGCTTCTGTTCTGCTTGTCTTGGAGCACTGACAGAACCTGGCATACACTTGATTCCTGGAGGCCACTAAGAACAAACAAAGTGTTTCGATTTTTAGCTTCCACAAATAAGTGAGAGCATGTGAGGTTTGTCTTTCTGTGCCTGGCTTATTTCACTTAACATAATGACATCCAGTTCCATCCATGTTGTTGCAAATGACAGGATCCCATTCTTTTTTATGGGTGAATGGTACTCCACTGTGTATATGTACCTCATTTTGTTTATCCATTCATCCATTGATGGGTGCTTACATTGCTTCCAGATCTTGCCTATTGTGAATAGTGCTGCAATAAACATGACAGTGTAGATATCTCTTCAATATTCTGATTTCCTTTCTTTGGGGTATATACCTAAAAGTGGGATTGCTGGATCATATGGTAACTCTATTTTTAGTATTTTTTAGGAACCAGAAAAGTGACTCACCACATGCAAAGAAACCTCCATAAAACTATCAGTGGATTTTTCAAGAAAAACCATGCAAGACAGAAGTGAACAGGATCACGTGTATATTCAACGTGCTGAATGTGTTTCTGGTGAGGGCTCAGAAAGAAAGAAAGAATCACAACATTCTCAACTTCTAGCATACACTTCAAAACTCTTCTAGACTCTTACCATTACCCAGTTCTTAAACCACTTACACATTTTTAGTTTTTTGCTTTTTTTTTTTTTTTTTTTTTTTTTTTTTTTTTTTT
>NW_016821479.1:53878-58683 GCF_001698545.2 Rhinopithecus bieti | reverse complement strand
GATTTCAGCATATCAATTTTGAGGGTACAAAAATATTTAGACCACACCATGTATGAAAATATAAAACCTACTGGAAATATAAATATATAGACAAATAATGTACTACTATAACAGTGTCTGGTAAATTATTTTTAATTCTAGTATAAAAAAAGAATATTAAAAATAGCAACAAATAAAACATGTTAATGGATACACAATATAAAAAGTTGTAAACAGTGATATCAATAACATAAAATGAGGAGGAAGTAGTAAGGAAAAAACTTTTGGTATGCAATTGAAGTTAAACAATAAACTTAAAATACACTACTATAAGAAATTTTATGTAAGTCCAGTGATAAGCACAAACAAAATACCTATGAAGACACACACACAAACACAGAGAAAGGAAAAGGAATCAAAGAATATAAATACAAAAAAATCAATAAAACACGAAGAAAAGCAGCAAGAGAGGAAAAGAGGGACAAAATTTCAGGACAAAGAATAATAAATAAAATGGCAATAGTAAGCCTTATGAATAATTACATTATATAAAAATGGGTTGAACTGGCAAATTAAAAGGTAAAGAGTGGCTAAATCAATAAAAAGAGAAACAAGGTCTAAGTATATACTGTCTATGGAGATTCACTTTATATTTAAGGACACACATAGGGTGAAGTTGAAAGGATGGAAGAAACGGTATTTCATGCAAATGGTAAACAACGAGAGCAGCGGTGGCTAGATTTATGTCAGACAAAATAGACTTAAGTCAAAAACTTCCACAAGAGAAGAAGAAGGACATTATATAAGGATAAAACGGATAAATGGATAAAAAGGATAATTCACCAGGAGGATATATAAATTACAATTAGGTATGAGCCCAACACCAGAGCATCTAAATATATAACACCTTGTCACGGGTGAGGGGAAGAATAGATAGCAATACCACAGTAGTAGGATATTTCAATACTCCATCTGCAATAATGAATAGAACACCGAGACAGAAAATCAATAAGGAAATAGTGGGATTGAAAAGTACTGTGTCTCAAATGAACTGAACAGACATATACAGAACATTCTTTCAAACAGCAGCAGAATATACATTTTTCTCAATGGAACATTCCTATAAATAGATAACATGTTATGGCACAAATCAAGTCTTAACAAATTTAAGATGATTAAAATCATACCAAGTATGTTCTATGACCACAGTGGAATGAAACTAGAAATCAATAGCAGAAGGAAAACTGGAAAAATTACAACTCTGTGAAAATTAAAGAACATGATCCTGAATAATCTATGGGCCAAAGAAGAAATCAAAATTGAAATTAGAAAATATCTTTAGAAAAATGCAAATTAATACATAACATACCAAAAACTATGAGATACAGCAAAAGCAGTACTAAGAGGGAATTTTATAGTGATAAATGCTTATATTAAAAAATAAGAAAGATTTTTAAGCAACTGAATTTTACATTCAAGGAACTAGAAAAAAGAATAAACTAAGCCCAAAATTAGCAGAAGGAAGAAAATTATAAGGATTAGAGAAAAAATAATTAAAGTAGATAATAGAAAATAATAGAAACAATGAGCATAACTAAGAGTTGGATTTCTGAAAAGACAAACAGAGTTGAAAACATTTAGCTAGACTAAATTTAAAAAGGGAGAACACTCAAATAAGTAAAAACAGGAATTAAAGAGGAGATATTTTAACTGCTGCAACAGAAATAAAAAGGATCATAAGTGACTGCTATGAGCAACTCTATAGCTCCATATTAGATAATCTAGAAGAAATGGATAAATTTCTAGAAACATACAGCCTACCAGACTGAATCATGGGGAAATAAAATATCTGAACAGATAAAAAAAAAAAAAGTAGATTTAATCAGTAATCATAAATCTCCCAAGAAGAAAAGTCCAGGAACAGATGGATTCACTGGGGAATTCTACCAAGCATTTAAAGATGATTTAAAGATGAAGTAACACTACTCTTTCTCAAACTCCTTCAAAAAATTGAAGATGAAGGAAGACTCACAAAGACACTACGAGAAAAAAACAAAACAAAACAAAAAAAACAACAACAAAAAAACCACGTACAGGCCGATATCACTGATAAATATTGATGTTAAAATTCTGAACAAAATAAAACAAATCCAAGAGTACATTAAAACAACATCCACTGGGGCCTATCAGAGGGTGGAAGGTGGGAGGAGGGAGAGGATCAGGAAAAATAACTAATGGATACTAAACTTAATATCTGGGTGATGAAATCATCTGTACAACAAACCCATGATACATGTTTAACAAAGCTGCACATCCTGAACGTGTATTCCTGAACTTAAAAGTTTCCAGTCACTTTTTTAAAAAAAGTATTATACACTCTGATTAAGGGGGATTTATCCCTGGGTGGCAAGAACAGTTCAACATTAAAATCAGTTAATGAGGCATACCACATCAACAGAGTGAAGGATAAAAATCACATGATCATTTCAATAGATACAGAAAACATTTGCAAAATGCAACACACTTTCATGACACAAATAAATGGAAAGATATCCTGTGCTCATGGATAGGAAGAGTTGATATTGTTAAAATGTCCATAGTATCCAAAGCTATCTACAAGTTCAATGCAATTTCTATCAAAATTTTGATATCATTTTTTTACAGAAATAGAAAAAAGCAAATCTAAAATTCATATGGAACCACAGATGACTCTCAGAAGAAAACAGAAGAGCTTCATGACATTGGTCTCAGGAATGATTTCTTTGATATGGCACCCAAAGTACAGGTAACAAAAGCAAAATAAACAAGGTGAACTACATTGAACTAAAAAGCTTCTGCAGAGTGAAGGAAACAACAGAGTGAAAAGGCAACTTATAAAATGGGAGAAAATATTTGCTAACCATACACCAGATAAATGGTTAATATTCAAAATATAGAAAGATCTTCTGCAACTCAACATGAAAAAAATATTTTAAAATGGGCAGAGAGCTTGAATAAACATTTATTCAAAGAATACATACATATGCCCAAGTCATATGAAAAGATGTGCAAAAGTGCTAATCATCAGGGAAATACAAATCAAAACCACAATGAGATATTATCTCACATCTATTAAGATGGCTATTATAAAAACAAGCAAATAAAAGATAACGCATGCTGTTGGGGACGTGCAGAAAAGGGAACGCTTGTACAACCATAGGTACAAATATAAAATTATTCAACAACTATGAAAGAAACATATGGAGGGTCCTCAAAAAATTAAAAATAGACCTCCCATATGATCTAGCAATCCCACTTCTGGGAATATATATTCCAAAGAATTGAAATCCAGATTTTGAAGAGATAATTACAATTTATGTTCACTGCAGTATTACATTAGCAAAGATGCAGAAACAACCTAAATGTCCATTGATGATGAACAGATAATAAAAATGAGGTATATACATAAAATATGAGAGTATGGCAAAAAAGTCATATAAAATTGAATTAAAAGATAAAATAAGAAGTATAAGCTTTATTATCCAACATAAGCTCCATCAAGTTTAACACACTTTTGTAATAATGATACCAGACATTTAGTCCATCCCTAAAGAACTTAGGGTCCTCGGAATTTAACCATACTATGCAGTCTTTTTTACATTATTAATTAAAGAAAATGTGTGCCATTTAAATACTTTTAAGATTAGGAAACCAAAAAAAGTCAGAACAGCCAAATCAGGACTGTAAAATGGAGGATTAATCATTTCCCATCAAAGCACTTGCAAAATTTCCCTTGTTTGATGACAAGAATGAGCAAAAGCATTGTCATGGTGGAGAAGGACTCTCTGGTGGAGCTTTCTTGGGTGTTTTTCTGCTAAACACTCTTACATTAAGCAGATGCCATCATTCATTGGTCCTCCAGAAAGTCAACAAGCAAAATGCCTTAAGCATCCCAAAAAGCTATTACCATGACCTTTGCTCTTAACTGGTCTGCTTTTGCTTTGACTGGATCCCTTTCACCTCTTGGTAGACATTGCTTTAATTATGATTTGTCGTCAGAGTCATACTAGTAAAGCCATGTTTCATCCTTGTTCCAAATCTTTGAAGAAATGCTTCAGGGTCTTAATCCCACTTGTGTAAAATTTCCATTGAAAGCTCTGCTCTTTTCTGCAGCTGATGTGGGTGCAATGGTTTTGGTATTTATTGAGTGGAAAGTTTGTTCAACTTTAATTTTTCAGTCAGAATTGTGTAAGCTAAAGCAAGTGAGATGTCTATGATGTTGGCTATTGTTTCTGATATTAATTGTTGGTCCTCTTCAAGTAGGAAAGGAACAAGACTTTTTTATTCCCCGAGCAAATAGATGTGGATGGTCTGCCGCTGTGGGCTTTATCTTCATTGTCTCGTCCTTTTTTAACATGCATTATCTATTTGCAAACTGCTAATTTACTTGAAGCATTGCCCCATAAACTTTTTGTAAACATAAATGAATTCACCATTTTCCATCCAAGCTTCAACATAAATTTAATGTTTGCACTTGCTTTAATTTTAGCAGAATTTATGTTGCTCTCAGAGGGGGTCTTTGCAAACTGATGTCTTATGCTACTTAGTGCCTCCAGCTAGATCCTGTTTAGATGTGTTGTAACAAGTTAATATGAATTTATTTAGGTGTGAAAATGTTTCTAAATCCATGCATCTTTTTTTCCATAAAATGTATTTTCCATGAACTTTTTTGAAGATCCCTCAGAATCTTATTCAGCCTTAAACAGGGAGGGAAATTTTACCATTTGCAACAACATGGATGAACCTTGAGAATATTATGCTAAGCAAAAATTCACCAATTATAGAAG
>NW_016821479.1:47173-50809 GCF_001698545.2 Rhinopithecus bieti | reverse complement strand
CAAAACTACATGCTAGTATGCTAGGTGCTAAGGATATATTGATGAATCAAATATGATACCACATAATAACTATTGTTATATGAGTGTATAGGAAGATTTTTGGGATTGTATTAATCATGGTTTTGCAGAAAAACAGAACTAGTAGATCTATCTATTTATCTATGCTCATAATCAGAGGAGCCAATATCTTATAATAAGTACCTTTATATATATGCTATTTTTAAATAAAGATAGTTATTCTAAAGTATTTATATAGTATATCTTTATACATGTACTATATATATGAAAATAGTTATAACTATATATAAAGTTTGTATATATATATAAAGATAGTATATATAAAGTTCAAAACTATCTTTATATATATATACTAACTTTATATAGTTTATAAACTTTACATGTACTATCTTTATATATATATGAAGATAGCCATAACTTTATATATATAATATAAAGATAATTATTATAAGGTATTGGCTCATCTGATTATGGAGCCTGAAATGTCCCCCAATCTGCAATGTGTTGTCTGCAAGCTGGAGACCCAGGAAAGCCAGTGGTGTAATTTGAAGGCCTGAGAGCTGAACTGCCAATGGTATAGATTCCAGTCCAGGTCTAAAGGCCTGAGAATCAGGAGTGCTGAGGGCAGAAAAGCAATGTTGCACCTGCAGTCATCAGGCAGAGTTAATTTAACTTTCCTCTGCCTTTTTGTTCGATTCTGGCCCTCAATAGATTGGATGAAGCCTACCCACACTGGGAAGGGCATTCTGCTTAACTCTGTCCACCAATTCAAATGCTGATCTCTCCCAGAAATATCCCCACAGCCACACCCCACAATAATCTTTAATCAGCTATCTAGGCATTCCGTGACCCAGTCAAGTTGACACATAAAATTAACCATTACAAGAAGCATAGCTAATAAATACTGAATTATCTGGGGCAGGTCAGTAAGGGCTTTATAAGGGAGGTGAAGTGCATCTCTGTGTTTTTGTTTGTTCGTTTGTTTTTGTTGTTGTTGTTGTTTTGAGTCAGGTACACCCTGGCTTCCAACAAAGCAGCAAGATTTTGCTAAACTGAAAACACATAATTGCTTCCTGATCTCCACAAAGCTCATTATAAAAGTTTTCCATCTCTAATTGTTTATTGCTTTAAATGTACTTAATTTTTCCTCCTTTGACACAAGAAGTTAACATACAATTTTCCCTAAGGTGTAAGAGATTGATAGTAACTACTGAGCTATTATTACAGACATTGTTCTTTAAAACAGTCTCTCAAATAATGAAATTTATGAGGTTTATGTCCTGTTAGTCTTAATTTTATCAGTTCTCTAATGTTTGCATCTTTCATTTCTATACTGATGCACGTCAGTTTAGTGTCATTGCAATGGAATCATTGAAAGAAGCCTTTTAGATTAAAGTGGACAATATGTTTAAGTTTGTCATTGGCTTCATAATAAATAATGTCTGTCTTAAAACAAGAAAATTATTATGCCCTAGCTGTTGCTAACATAGTCAGATTTTAGTCATTTAAATAGCATGAATGTGCTTTGGGGAATTATTGATGCCTCACTACATTGTGCAACATGTTGTAGCCCATTGAAGGTTATGACATGCTCTTGAATTGAANTCTATACCTATTAAAATATCCTTAAAAATGAAGGTAAAATGACATTTTTAGGTACAAATCTGAAAGAATTAATCAGCAGCAGATCTGGACAATAACAAATGTTAATTGAAGTTTTTTTTGGCAGAAGGAAGATAGTAACAAATGGATATATAAATCCACACATCTCCCAGCATAGTAAGAATTAAATGAGATAAAACATGTAAGCTACATGGACATTGCTTGGCACATTGGCAGTCCTTAATGAATATTATCCATACTTATAATAGCAATTATTATTAGTTAAGGGAATACAAACTAGCCAGAGAGAAAGGCCAAGGAATAAAACTGGTCATGTAAGGAGGTGAAGTACTCCGAGTAAAAATCTCATGGACAGTGCTGATGGAAACTTATGGAGAAAGATAGTGGCAATAATCCAGTTCTCTTTCTGGTTTGGTCCTAAGTCTGGGGAGGGACAATGGTGGGGAATTAGACATGATCCTAAAAAATGATTTGGTTATCTATAACAATGAAAAAGAGGCCCAATTCATATAGTGAAAAAATAGACATATTGCAACTGGCACAGTGAAGCATAGAATTCTTTATATTTATTATATAGTGTATGAAGCCGATTGTATTTCACTATATATTCAAATAGAAGGAAAGCATTTTAAGGAGAAGAACACTTTAAAATTATGGCACTTCAAAAGATATAGTAAGTGTTATATTAACACTGGTTATTAAATGTTCCAAGTATATGTCCAAAATAAAATCATAGGCTGATTGTTTAATATTTCAATATTTTAATACAAAGCATTTCAAACATACAAAAATATCAAAAGACTTGTAGAGTGAACACTCATGTTTCTACCACTCAGAATCTATAATTTACATTTTACTATCAGATTTTATCACACATCTTTCCCTCTATTTATCCTTCTGTATACCCATACTTAATCTTATAATTTGAATCCTTTCAAGGTATGTGGCAGACATTGGTCCATTCTCCCTTAAACACTTCAGTCTGCATATATGTAATTAGATTTCAATGTTTTACTTTTTGTTATTTTTTTTCCTTTTAAGGTGAAGTACTATTCTATAGCATGCACTGGCAAATGCATACAACTATGTATTAAAATTTTTTTCTGGATATAGAGCATTACTATAATCCCTCAAATTTTCCTCTTGCACTTTTCCATTCTAACCATGCCCTGAACCCTACAAGAGCCAGTATTGTATGATTTTTTTGTTGTTGTTCACTCTATATTGAATTTACCTTACTTCAGTTATCACTTAAATTATACATTTCAAATTTTTTGTATGGCTTCTTTCATTTAGCATAATGTTTTGGAAATTAACTCTGTTTTGCACACATTCATTTTTTTGTCCCTTTTCATTGCTGAGTAGTATTTCTTTGTGCAGATATACCATACTATGCTTATTCACTCTCATGTTGACAGCAACATGACTTAAAATTGTGAATTGTTTAGGGGGCACTCTATAAAGTATTTTTCACCTCCATATTTTTTTGTTTCCATCATATAGAAAATTTGCCATGCAATGGTCAATTTAGATTTGCTGTTTTCTCACCATGATAGGGAAGGAAGTATGGGAGTTTTTGAGTTGCCAGTTAAAATGTGTAGGATAGCCAACCTCCACAATGGCTTATCTAGTCAAAAAATATATTCTTTCAAGTTTTTCTTTCAGCAGAAAAATGTTTATGTTGTGGGAAAATGTCTCTATACAATTTGAATAGTATTATTCTATTTTTGAATTTATCATTACAAATGAAGTTTTTCTAGCTTAGTTGAACAAAAAATAGGACACCACTAAAACAGAATGAAGGAGAAAGAGCATATTTGAATATAAAGATAATGTATCAGAAGTTAAAGGGTGTTATGTTTGAAATGTCTGTGGAACCTTAAAATAAGTCCTAAACATAAGTATGATATAGATTGATACTATTGCGCTTAGATCATTGGTGACATTAAGACATTGTTTTTTTGTAGAGTTTGGGGGTTCAGGAATTGTGGACCA
>NW_016821479.1:38257-46058 GCF_001698545.2 Rhinopithecus bieti | reverse complement strand
TTGACACAAGAAGTTAACATACAATTTTCCCTAAGGTGTAAGAGATTGATAGTAACTACTGAGCTATTATTACAGACATTGTTCTTTAAAACAGTCTCTCAAATAATGAAATTTATGAGGTTTATGTCCTGTTAGTCTTAATTTTTATCAGTTCTCTAATGTTTGCATCTTTCATTTCTATACTGATGCACGTCAGTTTAGTGTCATTGCAATGGAATCATTGAAAGAAGCCTTTTAGATTAAAGTGGACAATATGTTTAAGTTTGTCATTGGCTTCATAATAAATAATGTCTGTCTTAAAACAAGAAAATTATTATGCCCTAGCTGTTGCTAACATAGTCAGATTTTAGTCATTTAAATAGCATGAATGTGCTTTGGGGGAATTATTGATGCCTCACTACATTGTGCAACATGTTGTAGCCCATTGAAGGTTATGACATGCTCTTGAATTGAACAAGCTCTTTATTATGTTTATTCAATCAAAAATAATCCAATTCTAGAGGATCAATGCAACATAAAGCCTTCTGGAAATTTTGTGGTTTTAACTTTTATTTTAAGTTTGGGGCGTAAAAGTGCATGTTTGTTACATAGGTAAATTTGTGACATGGGGTTTGTGGCATGGATTATTTTATCACACCGGTATTAAGCCTAATACCCGTTAGTTATTTTCCTGATCCTGTCCCTCCTCCCCCCTCCCCCCTCCACCCTCTGAAAGGTCCCAGTGAGTGTTGTTCCCCTTTATGTGTCTATGTGTTCTCATCAGTTAGCTCCCACTTATAAGTGAGAACATGCATTACTTGGTTTTCTGTTCCTGTGTTAGTTTGCTAAGGATAATGGCCTATGGAGTAAAAGGAACACTTATACACTGTTGCTGGTCTTGTAAATTAGTTCAGTCATTATGGGAGGCAGTGTGGCAATTCCTCAAAGACCTAAAGATGGAAATTATTGAATCACTGTTTGAGGATCAACTGGAAAAATGTCAAGAGGAGAAAATAGGAAGGAAAAGGCAATAAAGATAGATAGTAATGGGGATGATACTGTTCTTTTAAAATGTAAATCCCTATTCTTTTGATTTTGTTTTCAGTTTTGGGGAGAGGTCACGTAACCTGACATAGAACACCTAAGCTAAGACAGAAGAGACCATATTGTCAAGAAAACTCTTGATACTTTCATGAAATGCAAAAATTTACTTTTGGAAGTAGCTTTTTAGACATTTCCTTTTAACTTCTTTATGATATTTCAGAAATTTGCAAAGGTCAAAATATGTTGCTCTCTCCTGACCTCATATCAGGTTGACTCATCATCAACCATTATGATAAATATATAAGAAAAATGTCTTCCTTGTTGTTAAAGCCTCAAAGTCTCAAATTGTTTTCTGATTACATCAATGTTTTTGAAAAAAATAGCCACTGGTTGATCATTATGGTGTTGAATTCCACGTGAATCTGCTAACTTGGGCATACCTAATTGAAAGAGGGACTGAGGCTATCTAGCATTATATTAGTGGCCCAGGAAAGAAAACTCTGTCCATTAAGGATACCTTATATTGGACAGTGACCAACTGACATAAACAGAGCCTTTCTTGCAAAGAGTTTGAATGTGAACCATATGGTCAAATACAGTAGAAGCAAAAATAGTAAACAGGGATAGGTGCTGTGTTCCAAAATCATTCAAGTGCTAGAGATTTTCTTGGATGACTATGATTGTGGAATTCTGAACAATGCTTCAAGCCTCCATGATGCTATTAGATTGTTAAGACTATTTCCTGTGCTTCCCTATGTCTCTATGTAGCCTTACAGTAAACCTTCATCACCTAACTTTATACATCAATACTTTTCTTACTTATGACATAAAAATTCTGAATGAAGACATTCTTTCTTTTTTTCTGGCATGTCCAGTGATTCTCGTTTTCAAAGCTAACCCATTATAATGAATCTATTTCTTATTTTTCTGATTAAGAGTGTTCTAATGTCACAATCTATTTGATAATCTTATTGGATCATGGAGAGAGAGGCTGCAGTTCTGGTCCCAATGTCCCATTCCCTGGGTTAACTATGGTGCATCCCTCTGTTTCATTCTTAGGTCTACCTGGGAGACCTAAGAATTGTTTGGGCAGGGAGATTTATTACATGTAAGTGATTTTGCTGGTTGTATGTTTTCAAATTTTATTCAGTGTCTCTGAATTTATGATCATATGCTTATACCTTGAATTGAGAAAAGACTGATTTTTCCTTCTCTGTTCCTCAGAAGGAAAGTCCACTGGTTTTCAACGAAGCCTGAGATTAACAGAAAATTCTCGTTCAAAATTCACATTGGCTTTTCAGATCACAAGTGTCTAAGACAAAGAATATATAAGAGTTTGTTTTCTGCTAAGAAGGCATAGATGTGTTTAAAAAAAAGAATTCGACTTTCAATAACTCAATTAAAAGGATATATGTAAAACCTTAACTAATCAAAATGATGGGGGAAAGTGGCTACAAAAATGTTTACTTGCTGGGTGCAGTGGTTCATGCCGAGGCCAAGTCAGGTAGATCACTTGAACTCAGGATGTTCGAGACAAGCCTGAGTTACATGGTGAAACCCGATTCCTACAAAAAATGCACAGATTAGCTGGGCATGGTGGCATGTGCCTGTAGTCCCAGCTACTTAGGGAGCTGACATGAGAGGATCACTGGAGCAGGGGATGTTGAGGTTGCAGTAAGCCGAGATCAGGCCACTGCACTCGAGCCTGGGTGACAGAGCCAGACCCTATCTCAAATAAATAAATAAACCCACCACCTAAAACTGTTTACTTGTTTTGCCCCAACATATGATATTCCTTAATTTTCCCTTAGTCTACAAGCTTTTTAGAAAATCTCCTGAAATGTATGAAGTCAAGTTTGTTTCTTAATTTAAAGTTTCTAAAAGTTGATATTTAAGAGTGGCACATATTTTGGGGATACATGTTTTATTTTGATACATGTATACAATGTGTAATGATCAAGTCAGGGTAATTGAAATATCCATTACCTCAAATATTTATCTTTATTTCATGTTGGGAACATGACAATACTTCTCTTCTAGTTATTTAAAAATATACAATAAATTCTTGTTAGCTATAATTTTCCTACTGTACTATCAAATACTAGAATGTATTCCTTCTATCTAACTGTATTTTTGTACCCATTAACCAACTTCTCTTCATCCCTCTTTTTTCTTCCCTTTACAGCCTGTGTGATAATTATCATTCTACTCTATACTTCCATGAGATCCAATTTTTTTTTTTTAGTTCCACCTATGAGTTAGCACATGCAATATTTGTCTTTCTCTGCCTGGCTTATTTCCCTCAATATAATGACCTCCAGTTCCATCCACATTGCTGCAAATGACATAATTTCATTATTTTTATGGCCAAATAGCATTCCATGGTGTGTGTGTGTGTGTGTGTATATATATGTGTGTGTGTGTATATGTATATATATGTGTGTATATATGTATATATGTATGTGTATATATGTATATATACGTATGTGTGTATATATATGTATATATACCTGTGTGTATATATATGTATATTACATTCTCTTTATCCATTTATTCATTGATGAGCACTTAGGTTGATTACATATTTTGGCTATTGTGAGCAGTGCTGCAATAAACATGGGAGTGCAGATATCTCATTTATATACCTATGTCCTTTCTTTTGGATATATACTCAATAGTGGAATTGCTGGATCACATAGTATTCAATTTTTAGTTCTTGGAGGAACCTTTATATTGTTTTTCATAATGGTTGTACTAATTTACATTCCCACCAACAGTGCATAAGAGTTCCCCTTTCTCCACATCCTTGACAGCACTTGTTACTTTCTGTCTTTTTGATAATAGCTATTTTAGCTGGGGTGATTGATATTTCAATGTTGCTTTGATATGCATTGCCCTAATGATTAATGATGATGAGCATTTTTTTCACGTACTTCTTGGCCATTTGTATATCTTCTTTTGAAAAATAATTGTTTGTTTGTTTTTTTTTGCCCATTTTCTAATTGGCTTACTTGAGGGTTTTTATTTTGCTATTGAGTTGTTTGAGTTCCCTATATATTACAGTTATTAATCTCTTACCAAATGGATAGTTTGCAAAATTTCTCTCACATTCTATAGGTTGTTTCTCTACTTTGTTGATTGTTTCATTTGCTGTGCAGAAGCTTTTTAGCTTGATGTAATCTCATTTGTCTATTTTTGCCTTTATTGCATTTAGACTGCATTTCAGTTAGATAATATGTTGAAAGTACAGGCTTTTGAGGTCTTGGCCAAAAAATTTTTGCCCAGACCCACGTTATGTAGCATTTCCTAGGTGTTTTCTTCTAATAGTTTTATAATTTTAGGCCTTACATTTAAGTCTTTAATCCACTTCGAGTTGACTTTTATATATGGTAAAAGGTGGGGATCTAGGTTCATTCTTACGTATATGAATATCCAATTTTCCCAGCATCATGTATTAAAGGGACTCTTCTTTCCTCAATGTATGTTCTTGGCACCTTCGTAAAAAATGAGTTGGCTGTAACTGATTAGATTTATTTCAAGGTTCCCTATTCTGTTCCACAGGTCTGAAATCATTTTTCCTGGGATCAATATTATTTATTTGATCCTGAGGATACTATACCATTCTGATAGTCTATGGTTATTGACTAGGACAGAAAACTAGAAAAGTGGTAGGTGTAGGATATGCCAAATACATAGTCTTAAAATGTGCTTTTGTAAATGATCGATGCAATTTTGAATATGAAACTGTCTTTTGATCTATGACATCTGCCTAAATGTGGAGCCAGGAAAACAAAAGCTGATCAGTAAGTTTAACAGTTGTGGTGCTGAACATCTTTTTCAAAATAATTACATGATTTCTCTCGCTTTCCACTTCACAAACATCTCAACATTACCATTGCAACATAACATTCTGTTTGACCAGAAAAGGGGAAATCTTAACTGTCAGAAAGAAAATAGAAATTACTTATGTACATAGGTCCCTGTTCAATGTATTCTGCCATAGATTAAAAGAAAAAAATCCATTAGAATAAAATGCTAAACCCAAATACAAACTATGACACATTCTGCCACCTATTTTATATCCACTTAATGCTCTCTATTCTTGGTTGATGGAGAAATTTGGTGTTCTAATAAAGTAAGGGTTGTTTATGAATACAATTAAATCATGGAGGAGAGATGAATGTGCATTCTATTATATATATATATATATATCATGCTGGATGGCTTTACCGTAATGTTACAGCGACTGAGAATTAATTCCAAGAGAAATAAAAGTTCTACGGTGCTCACTAGTGTCTGAACTTAAGTTTCTCCATTCATGTTGCTACCACATCTGCTTCCCGACTTCACAGAGAATCATGACATTGAGCCACTCAGCTGAGTGGAGATGTCCTGGAAGGACTTTAAAAAGTTGATATCCCCAAGGTGTGTTATATTGAGTGCTTTGTGACTCAGATATGACATTAAGGAAATCTCATTGTTTTTGTTCCCTCATCTGCAAAATGAGGAGAGAATTGGCTGGCCTGAAAAACATTTTAGGGAAATTAATTCATTAACTAAGGTGACGGAAAAAAGAAGAATTACGCAGAAGTTAAATTTAGCACCGAAAATGGTACATTAACAGTGGTCCATAACCAGGTCTACTGATATGAGTTACATGCAGAAAGAAGTGCTATAAGGTTTGATTATTTTCTTAATCGCCAGAACATAGTGTGATTCTTGCTGACATTTTAGACTGCATTCAGTCAGATATCATATTGAAAGAGAGGTAGGAAGAGAGAGGGAGACCTATTGCTTTCTTTATATGAACTAAGTAGATTGACTCTGCAAGTTTTCAAATGAGAAGATTCAGTGAAATAACGTATAGCAAGTGCCAAGCATAGAGCCTGACACAGAGTTTGCTTAATAACTGCAAATTCCTTTTCTGGATCACAAAAGCAGTATCTTTTCTTCTTTGACAGCACCATTCTAAAAGGATCATGCTCACCCAGACTGGCATATCTCCATTTATCACACCACCTCCACAAGCACACTGCATCTCTTAATGTATTAGTAAGCTAATTTTACTTGTCTTCTTCCACGTCTACCTTTTACAGATGAAGAAACTGCAGCACAGAGAGGTTAAGTAATCTGTCCAAGGTCACACGAGCCAGTTAGGGTGTTCATTGCAGTCATCAACTATGTGCCAGGTAGTGTGCTGGAATCTGGGGATAAAATGGTAAGTAAAATTGATACAGCTTTTGCCTTTATGAAACTTACAATCTGGTAGTGGAGAGAAAGAGTAATCAATCATCAAACACACAAAGAAATGTAAAGTCAAGTATCTGGTAAGTGCTATGAAGGAAAGGTACATGTGCTATGAGAATATATAAGAAAATATATAACTGGCATGGTCTGAGGGGTCAGAGAGTGCTTATCTGAGGAAATTATATTTGAGATAATAAAAAGTGCTAAAGAGTTAACTTAAAATAAGGGTGAAGGTGCCACAGACGAGTGATTTAGTCAGCAGAATATGGAAAAATCTTTATTGTAGGGATGTTAGCCTAGAAAATCCACACATACATACACACAAGGTTAGTGTGATTGGAGCATAGAAACTGCAGGGGAGCTCAGTGTAAAGATGATATTGCAGGTGTGGGCATGAAGGAGCCTAAGCTGTGCCTACATGCTATGTTAAGAAAATTTATTTTTGTGCTAGAGCAATGAGAAGTAAATGAAAGATGTTAAGTATGGCAGAGGCTGGGAAAGGGTAGAGGCATGACATTACATAAATTCTGTTTTAAAAGACCAATCTTGTGGAAGTATAGAGAATAGATAGGAAGGGGGTGGAGTGGAGATCAGGAGGTAAACTTAGAGGCCATGGCACTAGTCTAGACAAGAGGTGGTGTTGGCTCAGACAAAGGTCATGGCAGTGGAGATGCTGAGAAGTAAATTGTCTTAAGACATGCAAAAGGGGTAAAATAAATAGAACATGATGACTGATGGAATATAGAAGCGAATAAAGGAGATGAGTGAACTTTGGCAGCAAATGAAAAAAAAGTAATTCCTTAACAAAATGGTTTGCATTGATGCTATAAACTTGGCTGGCATAAAAATGAGATTTGTGAATTTCTTTTCCCTTAGCTCCAACCCTTTCTTTGCCCCCTTCCTGCTATATGTAAGGTGATGCAATCAGCCTCTAGCTTCCAGCTATTGAACTCAAGGTTCTTGGCCAGAGTGTAGCTCTGCACTTGTTTAGAAATGAATGCCTCAGGATGAGAAGTTAGGTTAAACAAGCTTCTTGGCATAAAACCTGAAGATAACAGATGGAACACTGCACCCTACCCCAATATAGGGTTCCAGAATCTTAGACCAAAGTGGTCTGAAAAGGAAATGAATCTCTATTCAGAGCCTACTAAAGATAAAAGATGCCAACACCTATGAAAGCAGTTAGACAACTCCAAATGTTGCCCAGATAAAAGCTTTTAAAATTTATCCATTTTTGCTTGATTAAGGCAAGAGCTGTCTGCCACTGTTTTAGAGGGATTGTTTTTTTTATCAAGATGATGTGAACATGGAAGAAAACAGAATTCACTTGAAATACAATGAATGGTATATTTATGTGATGAATAATGTTTATTAATTTGTGTCTGTTTAACTAACCTTGCATCCTGGGGATGAAACCTACTTTATAGTGGTAGTTTAGCTTTTTGATGTGCTGCTGGGTTTGGGTTGCAAGTATTTTCTTGAGGATTTTTTCATCAATGCTCATCAGGGATATTGGCCTGAAGTTTTTTTT
>NW_016821479.1:28136-36809 GCF_001698545.2 Rhinopithecus bieti | reverse complement strand
ACATCAATGTTCATCGGGGATATTGGCCTGAAATTTTCTTTTCTGGTTGTGTCTCTGCCAGGTTTTGTTATAGGGATGATGCTGGACTCTTAGAATGAGTTATTTTGGGATAGTTTCAGTAGGAATTCTAACAGCTCTTCTTTGTACATTTGATAGAATTGGGCTGTGAATCCATCTTGTCCTGGACTTTTCTTTTTGGTTGGTAGGCTATTTATTACTCATTCAACTTTGGAGCTCATTATTGGTCTGTTCAGGGCATCCATTTCTTCCTGGTTCAGTCTTAGGAGGGTATATGTGTCCCGGATTTATTGATTGTTTACATGTTTTTTTGTGTGTGTCTCAGTTTCCTTCAATTTAGCTCTGATTTTGGTTATTTCTTGTCTTCTGCTAGCTTTGGGGTTCATTTGTTCTTGTTTCTGTAGTGCTTTCAGTTGTGATGTTAGGTTGTTAATTTGAGATCTAACTTTTTGATGTAGATATTTAGTGCTATGAATTTCCCTCTTAACATTCCCTTAGCTGTGTCCCATAAATTCTGGTATGTCGTAAGTTTGTTCTCATTACTTTCAAAGCACTTCTTGATTTTTGTCTTAATTTCACTGTTTTCCCAAAAGTCATGTAGGAACATGTTTAATTTTCAGGTAATTACATGGTTTTGAGTGATTTTCTTAGTCTTGACTTTTATTTTTTCAGTCTTTCTTCTATTATATTGTGGTTTGAGTGTGTGTTTGGTATGATTTTGGTTATTTTGTATTTGTTGAGGATTGTTGTATGCCCAATTATGTGACTGATTTTACAGTATGTGCCCTGTGGACATGAAAAGAATTATATTCTGCTGTTTTTGGATGGAGAGTTCTTGTAGAGGTCTATCAAATCCATTTGTTCCAATGTTGAGTTTGGGGCATGAATATCATGTTAATTTTCTGCGTTGATAATCTGTCTAATACTGTCATTGGAGTGTTGAAGTCTCCCACCATTTTTGTGTGGGAGTCTATGTATCTTTTGTGGGTCTCTAAGAACTTGCTTTGTGAATCTGGGTGCTCCCGTGTTGGGTGCATATGTGTTTAGGATAGTTGGGTCTTTCTGTTGAACCAAACCATTTACCATTATGTAATACTCTTTTTTGTCTGGTTTGATCTTTGTTGGTTTGGAGTCTGTTTTGTCTGAAATTAGGATTACAATGCCACCTTTTTTCTGTTTTTCATTTGCTTGGTAGATTTTCCTCCATCCCTTTATTTTGAGCCTATGGGCGTCTTTACGTGTAAGATGGGACTTTTGAAGACAGCGTACTATTGGGTGTTACTTCTTTATCCAGCTTGCCATTGTGTGCCTTTTAAGTGGGGCATTTAACCCATTTACATTCAAGGTTAGTGTGGATATGTGTGGATTTCATCCTGTCATTGTCTTGATAGCTGGGTATTATGCTGGCTTGTTTGTGTAGTTGCCTAATAGTGTCCCTGATCTGCATATTTAAGCATGTTTTTGTATTAGCTAGTAGTGATCTTTCTTTTCTATATCTAGTGTTCTTTTCAATATCTCTTGTAAGGCAGGTCTGGTGGTAACAAAGTCCCTCAACATTTGCTTATCTGGAAAGGATCTTATTTCTCCTTACCTTAAGAAGCTTAGTTTGGCTGGATATGAAATCCTTGGTTGAAGGTTTTTTTCTTTAAGAATGTTGAATATAGGTCTCCAATCCCTCTGGCTTGCAGGGTTTCAACTGAGAGGTCCACTGTTAACCTGATGGAGTTCTCGTTGTATGTGACCTGCCCTTTCTCTGTACCTACCTTAACATTCTTTCTTTCATTTCTACCTTAGAAGATCTGACCATTATGTGTTTTGGGGATGATCTTCTTGTGTGGAATCTTGCATGAGTTCTCTGTATTTCCTGCATTTGACTGTTGGTCTCTCTAGCAAGGTTAGGGAAGTTTTCATGGACAATATCCTGAAATACGTTTTCCAAGTTGTTTGCTTTCTCCCCATCCCTTTCAAGGATAATGATTCATAGATTTGGCCTTTTTACATAATCCCATGCTTCTTGGAGGTTTCTCTTTTGAATTATTTTCTTTGATTTTGTCTGACTGTCTTATTTCAGAGAGCCAGTCTTCAAGTTCTGACATGTTTTCCTCAGTAGTCTGGCGTAACACTCCAGACTGTTGTTAACACTCGTGATTCTATTGTGAAATTCTTGTATTGTGTTATTCAGCTCTGTTAGATCTATTAGGTTCTCCTTATACTATCTATTTTGTTCTTCAGCTCCTGTATCATTTTACTGTGGTTGCTAGTTTCCTTGGATTGGGTGCTTTTATTCTCCTTAATCTCAATGAGCTTCACTCCTGTTCCTATTCTGAATTCTATTTCTGTCATTTCAACCAGCTCTGCCTGGTTAAAACTTCTTTTTGGAGAATTGGTGTGGTCATTTGGAGAATATATGACACTTTGGCCATTTGAGTTGCTGGAGTTCTTGTGTTGGTTCTTTCTTATCTCTGTGTGTGGGTGTTCTTTTAACTGCAGTGTAGATTGTGTATAGTCAATAGACTTCTTTTCTGGATGTTTTCACCAGGTCAAGGCTTTGTGCAGGGTCTTAATTTGAAGCTGACTCTTTGTCTTTGGTTTCAGAGGGGGGTATGTTAGTGAGGTACTTTTAGTGTTGAAGCTTTGAGGTGTGATCCAATAGGTGGCACTTAGGCATATTGGTCAGTTGGTAGACTCTTGCTTGGTTGTTTGGCTCCCCTATGCTTTCTTACAGTTGCAGCTGTGTTCCCTTTCAATGTTCTGAAAACATGAGTTCTTCTCCCCGTTGAGTGCTGGGTGTAGGTTGTGACTTGGCACTCCTGGGCTGCCCATAGCAGTTATCAGGTGATTTCTGTGTTTATGTTTCTTCCTCAATCTGGAGGCAGCAGGGGAAAGGACCTTGGTAGTGGTTGTGGCCAAGGGTCTTTTGCTTGTCTTCTGGGGGCTCCAACCTGAAGAGATTCAGGTCAGCAATTACTCAGTGCAAACAGCCTAGGATGGTGGGTCTGTGCTGTAGACCCAAATTGGGGTTCCCTGTCTGGTGATGAGCAGGGGTCATGGGTTGGACCCATGGCAGATGAACCGGCCTCCTCTTTTTGGGTTGACTGCAGCTTGTTGGAGGTGTAGATAAGGCACTTAGAGTCTTTGCTCCTTTGTTAGTCCGAGGGTAGCAAAAGCAGTTCCACTGCAGATGTAGTGGCAGAAAGTCCTTCAGTTGCCCCTGGGGGCTCTGTCCAGGGAGTTGCAGAGCTGCTACTAGCTCAATAGCTCTGGTGAGGGGTGGCTGGAGACCCACACCTGGAGGACCTGCCCAGTGAGGAGACATGGGAATAGCTACCCACATAACAGTCTGGCCACTTTTCCATAGAGCTGCTGCAGTATGCTAGGGGCCTGCTCCAGTCCCCAGTCATTTATAATTTTTCTGTTCCTGTAGGTATCAACAATGAAGGCTGCAAGACAGCAAAGAGGGGCCTGCCTCTCTCTCTGGGCACTCTGTCTCAGGGAGGTTTTAAATCTCTATTGGCCAGAAAACACTGGTGGGGGTGGCTGGACACCCCAGCAAGGAAGTCCCACCCTGTGAGAAGGAATGGGATCTTAGACCTATTTTCAAAAGCAATCTGGCCACATTTTCATATAGCTGCTGTGCTTTGTTCGGGGACTGCTTCTGCCCCCAGTCAGCCTGAACTCTCCAAAGCCTGAAGCTTGGAATGGCTATGTTGCACCAACAGAAAAGAGGGCAGCCCACCCCTCCTCTGGGAGCTGCATCCCAGGAAGGTTCCAAATTTCCGTCGGCCAGAAAACATTGGTGGGGGTTGCTGGAGACCCTGGTTGGGAGGTTCTGCTCAGTAAATAGGAACAGGATCAGGGATGTGTTTTAAAAAGCAGCCTGGCCATGTTTTTGTAGTGCAGCTGTGCTGTGCTGGGGAACCACTTCTGCCCACAGTTGGCTTGGACTCTCCAAAGCCCGAAGGCTGGAACAGCTAAGTTGGCCAAATAGCAAAGATGGCAGCCTGCCTCTCCCTCTGGGAGCTCCTACTTAGGGAGGCGCAATGCTGCTACCAGTAGCTGGCTGGAATTCTAAACCAGTGAGTCTTATCTTGTGAGGTGTCATTAAAATGGGGCCTGCAGAAAGTCAATGTTCAGTCCCCTGGATTCATCCACTTTCTTAGTAGTATGCATGGGGGTCTAACCTCCCGCTTTGCCAGAGTTGCAGCTACTTTTGCTGGGAAGCCTAGAAAGTCTGAGTATCTAAGGCTCACAAGTCTCCACGTGTGACTGAGTGGATGCTCTGCCAAGACTCCACATAGCTGTGTGTGTTAGACTGAAGGCCCTGGTGGAGTGGGCTCATAAGGGGATCTCCTGATGTGAGGGTTGCAAAGATCCATGGGAAAAGTATGGGTTCCAGGGGTCATATATTCACTCACTGCTTTCCTAGGTGTGGGAGATACCCCTGGCTCTATGTTGCTCCTGGGTGGCCCATCATCCTGCCTTACTTTTCTTCATTCTACGTGGGTAAAATTGTTTCCTTGGTTAGCTCTAATGTAAGTACCTGGATGTTTTAGTTAAAGGTGCTGTATTTACTCACCCCTTCTGTGCTCACTAGCTGCTTCCAGTTTGCCATCTTTTTATTATGTATTTCTTTATTCAGGTTTTCCTCTACTGAAGTTGGGATAACTGAAATTTCCTTCTGTTTTTACAGGTGCATTAATCTCAAAGTAATGCTAAGCTATTGGTGAATTATTTTGTCTTTTGCAAGTGTTCCTTAATTCTTCCAGCATTTCAATGGCCCTATTGATGGTAACGAAAGTGAACATTTTTCTCATTTGCAAACCATGAAGTAATGGTCAAAAAAGAAATTGCCTATGGGATTTTCCAGCTTTCCAAATAGATTTTAATAACAGCTTTTAAGATTTCCTTACTAGTGACTTGGGTTGAGGATAATGTGGTGGGTGGAAGAAATAGCCAAATGGCACACCCTCTTCTAGCCACCTTTCCTATGGCATATTGTTTCTCCCTCTCTCTATTTTTTTATATTTTCAAATTATGGTGTGCTTGCTCTACTTTTTAACATTTTATCAAAATGTTAAATATAAAGAATACGTGTTAGATTTATGGCCATATGGATATTTACCATGTAGATAAACATAAAGAAAACTTCTAATCATGTAACTTTAAACAGAAATCTATGACTATATTTATTTATTGATTTTCTGATCAGGAAAAGTTGCCTTGATAATGAATGTACTCTTCCCTTCCAACCAATCTGAATGGCTTTGATGTTTAACTTATTTAGAATCGACTGTCTTTTGTGTACATGTGGCTTAATTTTATCTACAAAGCTAGCAAATTTTATCAACTCAAAATCCATTTTTATTAGTTCTTAAAATTCTACTCTACCTATAAAAATGACTAACACACAAATTACTCTCTATGATAGCTTATTCTACAATTATTTTAATATAGAACATGCACATTGCTATACTCAGGACCATTACTTCTGTTTTGCACTTCTTTTGTTCTCATCTACCCATTTAGGAAAAGGAACTTGGGTCCATCTTACTGAGTCACTAGGACTAGGCTGATTATATCTTAGAAATAAACAAAGATTAGAAGCTCAAAGAAAATCATTAAACCAAATGAATAATTATGATTTTGAAATCAGATTACTAAATTGGGTTTAAGTAGATGTAGATCAGGGTCAGAGATAAAGCATCCATCCATTTCTTGATCACTTATCATGTATTACATACTGTACAAAGCACTGGGGATACAAAGATAAATGGCACCTAACCTCAAGTAGTTCACAGTTCGATCCGGAAGTTTGGTTTTCAAGGCTAAGTCATAAAGGTTGGAGATCAGATAAGCTGTGTTTTAATATATTTTAATTAGGTACATCCTATGTGCTCAGCACATAGTGTATGTGCTAAGGGCTGTAATGTTGTTTGTGTTGAATGAATCTATGTATATAATGCACTGGATTCACTAGTTATTTGGATATTTTCAAAACCTGGCCAGAGAGAGAAGTGAGGGGTTAGATACACCAAACTCCCCTGGACATTGCTGGCCTCTGTTAGATGAGCATGGCTTCAATTAAGCTACGTGTACACAAAAGTCAACTGAACAAGTTGAACTTAGAAAGGTTGTCATTTACAGTGTGACTTTCTCACCAGGCATGGCGGTTCACGCCTGTAATCCTAGCACATTGGGAGGCCGAGGCAGGTGGATCACCTGAAGTCAAGAGTTTCAGACCAGCCTGGCCAACATGGCAAAACCCCATCTCTACTAAAATAAAAAAAAAAAAATACAAAAAGTAGCCAGGCGTGGTGGTAGATGCCTATAATTCCAGCTACTCTGGAAGCTGAGGCAGGAGAATTGCTTGAACCCAGTGGGGGGCAAGTGGGGGAGCAGAGGTTGCAGTGAGCCCAGATGGCGCCACTTCACTCGTCTGGATGAAAGAGCGAAATTCCATCTCAAAATAAATAAATAAGTAAAGTATGATATTCTCTATTAAGTGATCTCTATATCCCATAAATACAGGAGTTTACCGAAACATTCACTAAATCCATGTTAAAAATCCATTTTACTGAAACGTGTCTCCCTTTATATTAGCTGGTCGTTCAGGTTTTGCTAACTCCTGTGTTTCCATGTGAGTAGTACAACATTCATTTGTTGTATAATGTAATTGAGCACTCACACTCATTTTCAAATAGAAACTGGATGATTTTTTTAGAGAAATCTGTGTTCATGTCCCATAAAACCCAAATGCAACTTCTCTGTAGTCTCAGTAAATTAGCATGTAAACAATGTTGTTAAACTAATTCATGCTTTTTATAATCTACCAGATATGCTGCTTTTTTGTTGAAATTATTATTTTCATTTTGCAAATGTAGGGGTATTTTTGGTCTTGCAACTGAGCAGCTGTAAAAGGCTCTTTGTTTTAAGAATACACTGCCACACTTTATTTTTTTTTTTTCCCCAGGAAAATCATACACATAGATTGTATTGAAGACACTAGCAGGCTGTGTGAGATGACTTTTGTCCAGGTTCTGAATTCAGAGTTCAGATGATCGTCAATCACTTGAAAACTGTCACCACAGCCCAGTAAATGAAGGAAGGAAAGTTCTTCACTATATGACTTGAAAATATTGAGTTCAACTGTTCATAAAAAATGCAAAAGTTTTGGTTTTACAGATATCAAAATCAAAATTCCAGTATTCTTTTCTAAATTAGATATAATTTGCATTGTTCTTTCATAAACTTTCAAGTATTCAAAATATTTTTCCCTGAGATGCAGCTATCTTGTTTTTCTAAATGCAAGATGCCTTTAGAAATCCATGATTGAGCTTAATGAGAAATTTGTCTGGTGAATCAGCCACAAAAAAACAGCTGCAGAAATCCATATAGTATGGGGCTGATGGAGAGAATTAAAACATATTTTTAAAGCTGAAAAACAATTATATAAAGTAACTAAAGGCATTTAAAGTCTATAATGTACGCTATGATGAAAAACACTTGTCTCTAGTTGGTATTAGAAGATATCTAGGAATGGTAATTAGGTCAAGACACAGACAGGGCACCACTAATTAGAGTGCAGTTTTATATAATTAATCAAATCTAAGGTATTTTTCTAATGCTTTATTGATGGAGCCATTTGATAGGATCTCAACAGAAGAATGGGAGGAACTGTTGATAGTTTTTGCTACTGAAACTTGTGGCTTTAATACAACAGGAACAATAAAAATTTCTGAAGAACTCGTCATTATCATGGTTGACAGAGATCATGCCTCAGGCAATTGGCCTTGATGTCTTTTTCTTTGCCAGGTATAAATGTATTTGCGGTATGCTTCTTGAAAGATTATCTTGAATACTAGTTCAAAAATTTCCTGCCTAACCTCCAATCTGAGGTCTCAGTATTAGCTAGTGTGTGATATAAGGACACAGGGAGTCAGTGGGGTTAAATAGTCATAGCGTGGCCAAAATATACTGCTAGGCTTTCTGGGCGGTTTATTGATTTTCTTCTGGGAAAACGAGAGATGACTTGGTGGTCAAGCCAGTGTCTGCAGAAGAGCAGAGTCATGAGAACAGATTCAGGAACTTAGATGCAGAGAAAAGTCAGATCACTGTGGGCTGCCATACCTGTTCTTGGCAACAACCTCAACACTACTTCTTCTGTGAGGCAAGGCTAAGCGTCCAATGACAGTGATGTAATTTTATTTATCACTTGTGTGCTTAGTTCATTCACAAGTGCAGTACTAAGTGCCATATAATAATGATTGTGCATAGACTGAGTTTCTGTCTTCTGGTTGCTTTCAACTGCACCCAGAAAGTATTTCCTATTGGCTCAAGTCCTAGCTCTTCCATGTAACCTTCTATAAATACTCCAGTCTCTTAATCAAATTACTGTAATTCCCACAAATTATACCACTCACTGCTTTTTTTCGTTTTTTGGATATTCACTCTTGTGTAGTTCTCTGTCTCACAAGAATATATTTGTCTTATGAGACTGTTAACTTCTTGAAAGTAGGGATCTTTTTTTTTTTTTTTAACTTTAAGTTCTAGGGTACATGTGCATAACGTGCAGGTTTGTTACATATGTATACTTATGCCATGTTGGTGTGCTGCACCCATCAACTCGTCAGCACCCATCAATTCATCATTTATATC
>NW_016821479.1:17935-27439 GCF_001698545.2 Rhinopithecus bieti | reverse complement strand
TTTAAGACAGGGTCTCGCTCTGTCCCCCAGGCTAGAGTGCAGTGGCACCATCACAGCTCACTGCCACCTCGATCCTCCAGGCTCAAGTGATCCTCCTACCTCAGCCTCCTGAGTAGCTAGGACTATAGGCACATGCCACCATGCCTGGCTAAATTTAAAAAAAAAAGAATTGTACAAACAAGGTCTTTCTATGTTGCCCAGGCTGGTTGCAAACTCCTGACCTCAAGCCATTCTCCCACCTCAGCATCCAAAAATGCTGGGATTACAGGCATGAGCCACCATTCCCAGCCAGCATTCTCACTTTAATGTCTAGTTACATTGGCAAGATGGCCCAGGTAAAGACTAGCTTTGTTCATTCCAACCCTTTCCATATCCACCATGGCTGATGCCTCCCTTTCAAAAACAACATGCAAAGACCTTCACTGGAAAAGCAAAATGTGCTCAGAAAGGAGCAGCTATGGACAGATAAATTGTTCCAATCTTCAATGGTGATGAGAGAATAATTCACTGTTTCTTTCTCTACCAGTCATTTTAGGTACCTGGGAGTTGCTCTATGGCCAGGATCCCAAACTCAAAAGATGGATGGAGCCATCACATTGCCAGTCAGTGAGATTCATAGAAATAATAGCTTAGATATATGTGAAATATTTACAGGAAATAAAAGCTAAATGGTCCTGCTATGGAGAATATAGAAAGGAGTCTGGTTATCTTTCCTACAATGAGTTTGTTAATTCCTGTATACTGAAAGTCTACAAATGATACAAAAGGGAAATGCTGGGTAGAGGAGGGCATGGTCCCTTTAAATGATATGGAAGGGGGAAGGGAAGTGCTTGGTGGAGGAGGGCATGGTCCCTGGTTAGGGCTCCACCTCCCTGGGCCTGTGCCCATGCACCTGAGGACAGGCATTTTTGTTTTCCTGCCCAAATGTTGCATTTCCCAAGACCTCCCCTGGCCTGCCATGGCCCCATCCTGTGCCTATAAAAACCCCCAGACCCTAGCAGGCATACACACAAGCTGCTGGACCTGGAAAGGAGAAGATTGGCGGAAGATACAGGCGGCTAGACATCCAGAGGAGCACATCAGCGGAGGAACACATCAGTGGAGGAACACACAGTGGCCAGACGTGGAGAAGAGCACATTGGCAGGCCCTGACAGGCCAGCAGGCCACCTACAGGCAGAACAACGTGGAATCTGGCTGGGGCAGTCGAAGGAGAGCCCAGGCCACTGAGTGGCCCGACTCCAGGGGAAAACCATCCCCCTGCTGGCTCCCCCAACTGCTGAGAGCTCCCTCCACTCAATAAAACCTTGCATTCATTCTCCAAGTCCACATGTGATCTGATTCTTCCAGTACACCAAGGCAAGAACCTCGGGATACAGAAAGCTTTCTGTCATTGTGATAAAGAAGGGAATCTAATTGAGCTGACTAACACAAGCCACCTGTGGACGGCTAAACTAAAAGAGCATCCTGTAACACATGCCCACTGGGGCTTCAGGAGCTGTAAACACTCACCCCAAGACATTGTCGTGGAGTTGGAGCCCCACAGCCTACCCATCTGTATGCTTCCCTAGAGGTTTGAGCAGCAAGCATTGGGGCACTGAAGAAGCGAGCCACAACCCCATCTCACACCCTGCAAGGAGTACTAGAAAACTTTTCCCGTTTCACAAATATGTATACAATTTATCATTTGCAACAGTTGTTATACACGGAAGAGGTATAAATTCTGCCCATTTTAGCAGCAGCCTTATGCATTCCAGAGGTAGGTGGTATATGCTCTATTAACACCGAGGAAGGAAAGAATAATTGCACCAGGAATGGCAGGGTATTTCAATTTGAAAAAGACTTCACAGAGAGGATGCTGTTGATCCAATTCTTGAAGGACAAATATTAGTTTAAGAAGTGGACTAGAGGGGTAGATACACGTAGATATGAAATAAAATGATGTGTTATGAGAATTGAGTTATTTCATAATCTTGCAGCATGGGATGTTTGTAGAAAACTTCAGGCAATGAGGCTTGAAAGGTCAAGCAGTGATTAAACAGCAGAGACCTGCGTACGTCAACTTCAGGAGTTTGGCTCCATTGAAATAGTTCGTACAAGGGAATAATATGATATATTTTAGATAGATCTCTGGCAACAGTATTAGAAAACATATTAAAATGAGAGTCTGAAGGTATAGATGGCAATTAAAGGTTTGTACAATTCCAAGTAATGTTAAAGGCCTGAATTAGAATTGTAACAATAGGTACGAAGAGGAGTGAATAAATCTGAGAGACAGTTAGGAAGTAAAATCTACCAAAATAGATGATCTACTCATTTTAGGGTAAAGCAAAGAGAAAAATAAAAAATGACACTGAAGTTGATAGCCTGAATAACAGGGCAGGTGGTAAAGTTTTCAAGTGAAACACGGAGCTCAAGAAAGGGAGCAGTTTAGGAGCGATATGGAGAAATTTTATGAAATTTTTTCCTGGACCTTTGAGATTTAGGTGTCAGTGGGCCATCTAGCAGAGCTGTGTTGTCATTGAAAATGTCAGTTCAATGTACTAGAAGATACCCTGAGAGGTGGCAGAATAAGAAGAAATGTGTACTACACATATTCTGAGAAGGAAAAAAATATATAATTCCTTCTTGTCTCGCCTGATCTGCTGAAGTATAGGTGTTTCAGTGAGCGATAGTCTGGTTAGTGACCAGATAGTCCCTACATTTAGACAAAATTTAGCTATTTCTAGTACACACAATCTTCAATTAAGGCTTTTAATGGAAATTTCAAACTAAAAGAGAATTGAGATTAATTTGAGCAAGCCATGAATAAATTATAAACATATTTACTATGTAGATGTGAGTTTATCATTTCAACTCATTATACTCATAAAGGTGTTTTCTTAAATCACTATAGGAATTAGTTCTTTGGGTGAGGTTGACTAGATAAGGATCATAGATCTACTCTTGTCTCATCTTCTGTCTTCATTTCCCTTTTCTTTATATACACATTTATGTGTCTGTGTTCCAGTAGCTTTTAAATTCCACTTGCAATTTAATCAATGTCACCTTCTGTTATTAGCATTATTACATAATGACATATTATCTTATTGACCTTTATGTAAAGCTTAATAAAGATAATTTTATTTTTTTCCGACACTCTTGCACTGCCATATATTTTTCTATCTCTTCTTTTTTAGAGAGATGGAGTTTTCCTCTATCTCCCAGGCTGGAGTGCAATGACATGGCCATAGCTCACTGTAGCCTTGAACTCCTGGGATCAAGCAGTCCTCCTGCCTCAGCCTCCCATGAAGCTAGGATTACAGGCATGTACCAATATGCCTGGCTATTGAAAAAAAAATTATAAATACCGGGTCTCACTTTGTTGCCCAGGCTGGAGTGCAGTGGTGGATCATAGCTCACTGTAACCCTGAATCCCTGGACTGCTGTGATCCTCCTGCTTTAACCTCTCAGGTAGTTGGGGCTACAGGCACATACCACTATGCCTGGCCACTGACATATATTTCTGTGTACTTTTCCCTTCCAGCAGAACACAGGTATTGCTCTGCAGTAAAATCATGTTGTTTTTCATTTACCATAGCCATCTGCCACTTTTCTTTGGTCTGCACTTGCTAGTACCTCATCTCTTGTGCTGTTCTTGCTATACTCTGAGCTTACCCTATCCCTCTGTGTTTGGTCACCCTCATTTTGTGCTGCCAGTATCCTCATGAAATGCTACCGAGCAGTTCTACTCTCTGTGGTTTTTTCTTGAATAATTCTGCATTGCTTGTTTAGACAAAGAATTGACTTCTTTGTAGATAACCATAGAATGACCACTTTTCAAGTGAAAAATTCACATGCATACATATAAACATGCTACACATATGCACACACACATACATACACGTAACAATTTATGGCACTTTATGATATCCTCACATACCCAACCTGCAAAAAATATCATCTTGGTGCTTTGTAAGAGTTATCTTTATACTGCCTCTTACATGTGAGTTGCATGGGCATTTTTGGTGTGATACTGAGTATACAAATAAACTAAGGAAGGTTTAAAATTAGGACTATAAATCAAAATGCTTATAATTTTAAATATGTAGTAGAATAAATCTCACTTCACGAATCAGAATCATCAATGACATCTCATGCACTTAGAAATATGAACAAAGGAATGCTTTTAGAACAGGTACCAGAAGTCTTAAAATTAGAAATATGAAAGAAGCATAAAAATGTAAATTTCCCTTTACTTTGTCAACATAGTGTGTCTGCTTTGCAAGAATTAATCATTCCTGTAATCCTATTTCAGTGCCCTGATATCCATGTGTCATTGAGTCTGAAAGGCTTTCATTTAGAAGGACATATAAATTTTGGTACATAATGTTATGTGTATAAAGTTGTGATAAACCATATCTCTATATAATGCCAAACAACTGGTCACTTTATTGGGAAATCAATCAATATGACTCTTTGAGTGTAGGTAAAAAATAGCATTAATAACAATGGCTTACGTATTTTATATGTAGCACTTCATTCTCTTTAAAGCCTTTTCAAAAATAATATCCGATTTGCTTCTAATCAATCCTATGAAGGGGCAGGATAGGTAATACTATTATCAATCCAAAGATAAGAAAACAATTATGTCCATAGGTAACTTAACTGGATTTACACAAAGTTCAAAGTCAATGTTTTCTGACTTGTAACCTGATGGTTATTATTTCAGATCCAGGGCCATAAACTGGAGCATGGAAGAATTCTGTTATATAACATTATTTTATAAATGAATTACATAAGGATATATGTAAAGCTCAGAATTTTAACTAATAAAATTGCAGAATTAGGAACCAAAGAGGGGTAGAATCTAAGAGGCTGATGTTTTCCAGGGAAAAAAATGAAAAGTTTTATACTGAAATCATAAAACTAAACAAAGTACAATGTTACCAGTATAGAACTTTAAAAAAAAGCTAAAATACATGCACCCCCTTCTCCCCACCAAAAAATAAAAATAAAAAATAAAAAATAAAAAAACCTTCCAATCACATTTACTAGTTTTAATCAAATGTAAGTTCCGTATGAGTCAAAAGAGAAATTAAGGTGATCAGAAAACCTAATGTGATACCAAACTTCATCTGCAGAATTAAAAAACGTTAGGATGAGCAACATTATGTATTCATTCCATTCTGTCCTGATGGACATATATGGAAAACTCTTCATTTCTAGGCTCTATTCTTGAAGAGAAGGCATACCGATATGTGTTCAGACAAAAAGCAAGGAGGATCTAAAATATTCATAGTATATTAAAGTAGTTGAAGTAACTGGAAAGTTCTTTACATATTTACAGATATGTAATGTGCAACATGAATTAAAATTGTTCTGTTTTTCCCAGATAATATAATTAGGTTCAACGACAGAAAAACTAAAATAGAAACCGATTTCAGCTCAACAAAGGAAACATTTTCAAAAAATTAAAGGTCTTCACAAATAGAATGAGTTGCATGTTGGAGTGTTCATGCAGAGGTAGAGTAACCACTAGGCAGGAATACACAAGGGATATCAAACTATTTGTGGGTTGGACTAGGAAAACTGGTTCCTTCAATCCACAAAACATCATTCTCTCAGAGAATCTAAAGTATCTTACTTATTATTCTTAGAATGTGTCAAATTTTGTATCAAAGCAACCTCCAGTATAGGGCCCATTCATAAAAATCTATGCCAGCTCCTTGAGGTCAGCTCCCTGAGGTCATTAAATACTTTGTTAGACAGCCCATGGTGTGGGAAATTGTAAGTAATCCACGAAAAATTTGGAGGTCTGTTTTCTAAGATTCGTGACAGTGGAGCACCATTTCGCCCCACAAATCTATATGAGACATCTCTCCCTGAGTTGAGTGTAATGAGCCCACTTTCTATCCTGACTAGGAGGCTGGGAGAATTGACCTAATGGAGTAAATTTTGTGTTGCGTTTTAATTTTAATAATACATTTTTCTCCAGGGCCATGATTCATCATCAACACAAAAAACCAACAAGGAAGTCTTTGAATAGAGCTAGATAATGATATTTAATTTTCACTTGTTTTCGTTAAATATTCTAACTTTAAAACAATGGTGAGAAAATAAAAGATTTTTTATTTTAATGTTTTTTAAAAAGTCATTGGAGCAGCACTGTATGACTATTATAGATGCACTTCCAGTGCTCAAAATATATTTCATGTAATAATCTATTTATCTTCTACTAGATTTAAAATCAATGTGAGGAAATCTTCACAGATTGCTGCATGATTCAAGATACTATGAGTGATAGTAATGATAACCTTTTACACTTCATTTATGTTTCATTCAAGAGAAATTGACCATGCCAGAAAATGAAGTCGTTGGCTCTGTGTTTTGGGCTAAAAAAATGAATAGCCTGATATAAATCCGTTAGTAGATATATGCAATTTTACATCAGACTGAATATTCATATAACATTAAAGGCATTGAAATATAGCCCTTAAATTGTTTATTTGATTTACTAGCTTAATACTCATTCCCTTCACCAATATTTACTTGTATGTAAAATAAACACATAAATACTAGAAACTTCTAAAAGCCCAGAGAAATACTGACAATTTCCATGCATACAAATCAGCTTAACAAATTGGCTGAATTCCAAAGAATCAATTAAAACAATTTATTAATGTCAACTCACTAGTTATCAGAAATTCTCTTCTACCACTATAATATCCTAAACATATAAAGAAATGCCCAAATTTGATAAATGTATAGTTATGCATGTGATTAATAGTATAACACAAAAATCCTAAATCTGTTTCTTCAATTTTATTGCTCATACTGCAGTAGACCCATTGTGTGTCAGCTGTAGTTCAACTCCATGTACACATCTCAATCTGAAATCTAGTAAGGGAGATTACCGCTGGAATAGCTGTTCTTTAGCAGATTGCAAATGGTACAGTCTGGAGGCTTTTTTGTCTAAATGAACCAGGTATGATTTTTGTAAACCTGACAATGAAAACCAACTTTTTTTTTAAGAGAAGGCTAATTTTTTTTTTCCCGAAGGAGAACATGGCTAGAATGGAATGATGTAAAGATATTGTAATCTTAATGGTGACAATCTAGATTCCCAAACAGTAGGATTTGGAATGGAATCATTTATAAAAGGTGACAAAAGTGCCAAATTAATCAGGAACCCATTGAGGATTATTTTAGTGAATATGGCACACTACTATCCCCAGGATTATTTCGTCTCTTTGCAAGAGTATACAATATAGTGAGGAGAGTTTTCCCATAGCTTGTCCAAATTCTCTGCCATGTTAAAAAAAAAACTAATAATATTTGACTTTATATCTATTTTAAAATAGAATTTTTCATCAAGTGTAATGGTAGAATGAAGAAAATTAATACAAATTTTTTTTTTTTTTTTTTTTTTTTTTTTTTTTTGAGTACGGATCTCGCTCTGTCACCCAGGCTGGAGTGCTGTGGCCAGATCTCAGCTCACTGCAAGCTTCCGCCTCCCGGGTCCGCCATTGCTCACTTGTCTCAGCCTCCGGGTAGCTGGGACTACAGGCGCCGCCACGTCGCCGGCTTTATTTTTGTAGTTTTTAGTAGAGACCGGGTTTCACCCGTGTTAGCCAGGATGGTCTCGATCCCATGACCTCGTGATCCGCCCGTCTCGGCCTCCCATAAAGTGCTGGGATTACAGGCTGAGCCTACCGCGCCCGGCCAAATTATATAAATTCTAAGTGTACAGCTTGTTAGATTATCACCAAATGAGCACACTTGTATAAACAATACCTTGTATAACCAATACTAAGATGAAAATATAGAATATCACAAACATCTCTAAAGCTCCTTTTCTGCTGCCTATCAAGAATTAAACATTTTCTTCTTCCCCAGAAGAAACCACAATCCATACTTTGTTGTCATAAATTAATTTTGTCTGTTTTTGAACTGTATAAAATGAAATCATATAGTAAGTAGTAACTTTCATCTGGATTCCATAGCTCAACATTATGGTTGTGAGATTCACTCATGTTGTTTCATGTAGTGGTGATTTGTCTATTTACATTGCTGTATAGTATTCTATTATATGAATATGCCATAATTTATCTGTTCTGCTATTGACAGATAGTGGATTGTTTCCAATTTTGGCTATCATGAATAACGCTATTATGATCATAGGCAAATATACCATGAAGATAATGAAGATTAAGCTTCAGGTCTCCTCACTTGTACACACCTCCCTAAGGGCTAGTGTTGCTACAATGTGAATAATATTCTGTATAGAAAGGAGAAGTCATAATCTATGAAACTTGTCTATGAGAGTAGTTCTTTTTGGGGCTACATAGGTGTATATATTTAGAGGGTACATGAACTATTTTAATATAGAAATGCAATGTGTAATAGTCATATTATGGAAAGTGGTCTATCCAACACCACAAACATTTTATGCTTTATGTTACAAACAATTCAGTTGTACTCTTCTGGTTATTTAAAAATGTACAATCTAATTATTATTGACTGTAGTCACCCTGTTGTGGTGTCAAATACTAAGTCTTATTCATTCCATCCTTTTTATTTTATTTTTATTTTACTTTGAGTTCCAGGATACATGTGCAGAACGTGCAGGTTTGTTGCATAGGTATATGTGTGCCATGGTGGTTTGCTGCACCTATTGTCCCATCCTCTAGGTTCCCTCACCATGCGCCTCACTTGTGAACAGGCCCTGGTGCGTGTTGTTCCCCTCCCTTTGTCCATGTGTTCTCACTGTTCAACTCCCACTTATAACTGAGAACATACAATGCTTGGTTTTCTGTTCCTGTGTTACTTTGCTGAGGATGATGGCTTCCATCTTCATCCATGTCCCTGCAAAGGACGTGATCTCATTCCTTTTTGTGGTTGCATAGTATTCCATGGTATATGATGTGTCACATTTTCTTTATCCAGTCTATCACTGATGGGCATTTGGGTTGGTTCCACGTTTTGCTATTGTAAGTAGTGCTGCAATAAGCATACATGTGCATGTGTCTTTATAGTAGAATAATTTATATTCCTTTGGGTAAATACCCAATAAAGGGTCAAATGGTATTTCTGGTTCTAGATCCTTGAGGGGTTGCCATGCTGTCTTCCACAATGGTTGAAATAACTTACAATCCCACCAACAGTGTAAAAGCATTTCTATTTATCCACAGCCTCACCAGCATCTGTTGTTTCTTGACTTTTTCATAATCACTATTCTGACTGTCATGCCATAGTATCTCACTGTGGTTTTGATTTGCATTTCTCTGATGATCAGAATTTTGTGCTTTATTTCATATGCTTGTTGTCCACATAAATGTCTTCTTTTGAGAAGTGTCTGTTCATATCCTTTGCCCACTTTTTAATGGAGTTGTTTATTTTTTTTCTTGTAAATTTGTTTAAGTTCCTTGTAGATTCCAGATATTATACCTTTGTCAGATGGGTAGATTGCAAAAATTTTCTCCATTCTATAGGTTGTCTGTTCACTCTGATGATAGTTTCTTTTG
>NW_016821479.1:10162-17592 GCF_001698545.2 Rhinopithecus bieti | reverse complement strand
GTCTCTGTTCTGTTTCATTGGTCTGTATGTCTGTTTTGGTACTAGTACCATGCTGTTTTGGTTACTGTAGCCTTGTAGTATAGTTTGACATCAGGTAGTGTGATGCCTCCAGCTTTGTTCTTTTGGCTTAGGATTGTCTTGGCAATGCAGGCTCTTTTTTGGTTCCATATGAACTTTAAAGTAGTTTTTTCCAATTCTGTAATGAAAGTCATTGGTAGCTCGATGGGCATGGCATTGAATCTATAAATTACTTTGGGCAGTATGGCCATTTTTACAATATTGATTCTTCCTATCCATGAGCATGGATTGTTTTTCCATGTGTTTGTCTCTTCTCTTATTTGCTTTAGCAGTGGTTTGTAGTTCTCTTTGAAGAGGTCCTTCCCATCCCTTGTTAGCTGGATTCCTAGGTATTTTATTCTCTTTGTAGCAATTGTGAATGGGAGTTCATTCATGATTTGGCTCTCTGCTTGTCTATTGTTGGTGTATAGGAATGCTTGTGATTTTTGCACATTGATTTTGTATCCTGAGATGTTGCTGAAGTTGCTTAACAGCTTAATGAGTTTTTGGGCTGAGATGGTGGGGTTTTCTAAATATACAGTCATATCATCTGCAAATGGAGACAATTTAACTTCCTGTCTTCCTATTTAAAGTCGCTTTATTCCTTTTTCTTGCCTGATTGCCATGGTCAGAATTTCTAATACTACATTGAATAGGAGTGGTGAGAGAGTGCATCCTTGCCTTGTACCAGTTTTCAAAGGAAACGCTTCCAGCTTTTCCCCGTTCAATATGATATTGGCTGTGGGTTTGCTATAAATAGCTCTTACATAACTCTCCACCCCAAATCAACAGAATATACATTCTTCTCAGTGCCACATGGTACTTATTCTAAAATTGACCGCATAATTGGAAGTAAAACACTCCTCAGCAAATGCAAAAGAATTGAAATCATAACAACAGTCTCACAGACCACAGTGCAATCAAATTAGAACTCAAGATTAAGAAACTCAGTCAAAAACCACAAAATTACATGGAAATTGAACAAACTGCTCCTGAACAACTCTTAGGTAAATAATGAAATTAAGACAGAAATCAAGAATTTCTTTGAAACCAATGAGAACAAAAAGACAATGTATCACAATCTCTAGGACACAGCTAAAGCAGTGTTAAGAGGCAAATTTATAGCACCAAATGTCCACATATAAAGCCAGAAAGATCTCAGATTGACACCCTAACATCAAAATTAAAAGAGCTAGAGAAGCAAGTGCAACAAATTCAAAAACTAGCAGAAGACAAGAAATAACTAAGATCAGAGCAGAATTGAAGGAGATAGAGACAGAAGAAACCCTAATAGATATAAATATTTCTATTAGGTCCATTTGGTCTACAGTGAAGATTAAGTCCGATCTTTGTTGATTTTCTGTATAGAAGATGTGTCCAATGCTGAAAGTGGGGTGTTGAAATCTCCAGCTATTACTGTATCTGTTTCTCTCACTGTAGCTCTAATAATATCTGCTTCATATATCTTCATGCTCCAGTATTGGGCGCATATTTATTTACAGTTGCTATATCCTCTTGCTTATGTGACCCTTTTATCATTATATAATAACCTTCTTTGTCTCTTCTTAAAGGTTTTGTCTTGAAATCTATTTTGTCTGATACAGAAATAGCTGCTCTTGCTCTTTTTTTTGGTTTTCATTGGCATGGAATATCTTTTCCCATCCCTATATTTACAGTCTATGTGTATCTTTATAAGTAAAATGTGTTTCTTGTGGGCAATAGGTCATTGATTCTTGCTTTTTTATCCATTCAGCTACTCTACATCCTTTTATTGGAGAGTTTGCTCCATGTACATGTATTGTTATTAGAAAAAGTAAGAACATACTTATGCCATTTTGTATTTGTTTTTCTTGTTGTTTTCTGGTCTTCTCTTCCATCTTTCCTTATTTCTTGTCTTCCTTTTAGTAAAGGTGATTTTTATCTGGTGGTATTGTTAATTTCTTGCTTTTATTTTGTGTATTTTTTGTATGATTTTGATTTGAGGTTACCATGAGTCTTACAAATACTATTTCATATCCCATTGTTTTAAACTGATGACAATTTAACACTCAATGTATAACCACACAAACAAGCAAAAGAAAACTTACAAAACACTTTATATTGGTCACCCTGCTTTTAACATTTTGTTGTTTCTCCTTATGTCTTACTATACTATTTATGTCTTGAAAAGTTGTTGTTGTTTTTATTTTTGATGGCTTCATTGTTTGGTCTTACTACTTAAGATGAAAGTAGTTTATACACCACACTTACAAAGTGATAATATTCTGTTTTCTCTTTGCTATTACCAGTGAATTTTCTACCTTAAGTGGATTTCTTATTGCTCACTATGCACATTAACATGTTTTTCTTTCAGACTGAAGCATTCCCTTTAGCATTTCTTGTAGGACAGGCCTCATGTTCATAAAATCCCTCAAATTTTGTTTGGGAAGACGTGTTTCTCCTTCATGCTTGAAGGACATTTTTTTCTGGATGTACTATTCTGGCATGAATGTTTTTTTCCTTCAGCACTTGAAATACACCATGCCACTCTCTCCTGGCCATAAGATTTCCACTAAAAAGTCGGTTGCTGGATGTATTGGAACTCCATTGTATGTTATTTGTTTCTTTTCTCTTGCTGCTTTTAAGATCCTTTTCTTATCTGTGACCTCTGAGAGTTTGTTTATTAAATGCCTTGAAGTAGTCTTCTTTGGGTTAAATCTGTTTGGTGTTTTATAACCTTCTTGTACTTGAATATTGATATCTTTCTCTAGGTTTGGAAGTCCTCTGTTATTACTCCTTCGAATAAACTTTCTAATTCTCTTTCTCTCTACCTCCTCTTTAAGGCCAAAAATTCTTAAACTGTCCTTTTGAGGGTATTTCTAGATCTTGTAGGTGTGCTCCCTTATTTTTGCTCCTCTGACTGTGCAATTTCAGAGAGCTTTTTTTCAAGCTCACTAATTCTTTCTTTTGCTTAATCAATTCTGCTATTAGTGAACTATGACGCATTCTTCAGTATGCCAATTGCATTTTTCAGCTCCTGAATTTCTGCTTGATTCCTTTCAATTATTTCATTCTCTTTGTTAAATTTATCTGAGGGAATTCTGAATACATTCCCTGTGTTCTCTTGAATTTCTTTTAGTTTCCTCAACACAGCTATTTTGAATTCTGTGACTGAAAGGTCACATATCTCTCTTTCTCCAGGATTGGTCCCTGGTGCCTTATTTAGTTCATTTGGTAGTATCATGTTTTCCTGAATGATTTTGATACTTTTAGATGTGTTTCAGTATCTGGGTATTGAATAGTTAGATGTTTATTTCAATCTTTGCAGTGTGGGCTTATTTGTGCCTATCCTTTCTGGGAAGGCTTTCCAGGTATTCAAAGTTTGAATTTGGGCCCCAAACTCAATAAGACTTTGGTTATTGCAGGCTCATAGAGGTACTTCCATGTTGGTCTTGAATAAGATCTAGAAGAATTCTCTGGATTACCAGGAAGAGACTCTTGTTCTTCTCCCTTATCATCTCCCAAGCAAATGGAGTCTCTGTCTCTGTCCTTAGCCATCTGCAACTGGGGGTTCAGGGACGCAAACACCTCTGTGATCACATAAATACCAGTGAAACTGCACTGATTTAGACCTGAAGCCAACACAGCACTGGGTCTTGTCCAAGGCCCATTGTAACTATTACCTGGCTACCACTTATGTTCACTCATGGTCCTAGGGCTTTATAATCAGCAGGTGGTGAAGCCAGCCAGTTTGAGTCCCTCTGTTAGAGGTGGTGACTTTTCCCAGGCACTGGGTGTGTCCAGAGATGCTGTCTCGGAGCCAGGAATTGGAGTAAAAAATAGTAGAAATTTACTCTATGTCCTATTCTACTGTGATGAAGGTGTCACTCAAACAATAAGACAAAGTCCTTCCCACACTTCCCTCCCCTTTCCACAGGTAGATAAGCCTTTTCCTGTGGCCACCAAAACCACTGGCCCATGAGGAGTTCTGCCAGGACACAGCTGATATTCTCTTAAGGCCCAAGGGCTCTTTAATCAGCTTTTCCTGCCAGGCCTGAGACTCACCTTTCAGGTCAGGGGCCTCCCCTCTGGCCTAAGGCAGGTTCATAGATTCTGACCAAGAGTGTGGACATGGACTCAGGGACTCCAAGAACCTGCTTGGTGCTCTACTCCACTGTTGCCAAGCTGTTACCTAAAGTGCAAGACAAAGTCCTCTTTACTTTTCCCCCTGCTTTTCTGAAACAGAAGGAATCTTTCATCATAGCCAACACAGCTGGGAATATGCTGGGTCACACCTGAAGCCAGTACATTTCAGAGCCCAAGGCCCATGGCATATTACCTGCATATAACTATTGGTTATTTGGCACCCAGGAATTCTTTAGTCAGCACTGATACATGCTGTCAGGACTGGGTATTTCCCTTTTGGGCAGCAGGTTCCCTTTTGGCCAAGGCTGTGTCTAGAAATGTCATCCATGAGCTATGGCCTCAAATGGGAGCCTCATTACTCCGCCCAGTGCCCTATCCTACTGTGGCTGAGCTGGTATCACAGATGTATGACAAAGTCCTCTTTGCTCTCCTCTCTTCAAGCAGAAGGTTAAGAGTCACTTTTGTTGCTTCCAGTTGCACTGACTAGGGTTGGAGGAGAGGTGATGCAAGCACTCCCTTAGCCATGCCAACTGATGTCTCCCTAGGTCATGTGCCACCCTAGTCCACTGGTACTAAGCACAGCCCAGCAGTAGGTATTGGTTAGGAATTGCAATCTCTGTGCCTTAGTCTGCCTTTCAAGTTTAACTAGTACCCTGGAGCACTCTGGCCTGTCATGGCAAAGCCTGCTGACAAACTCAAGCTCCAAACACTGGGATAGGCAATTCCCCTCTGGCTAGCTCTGGTGCAAATGCTCCTCCATGAATGGGCACTGGCTGAGCCTATCACAGGTTTTCTCTCTACTGCAACAGGACAGCACTGAGTTCATTGGAAAGTCTTACAATTGCTGTGCTCTCCATCTCCCAAGCATACCGATTTCTCTGGTGCTCTTCCTCTCCCAAGCATACAGATTTTTCTGCACCATGTGGTGCTGCCAGGGGAAGGGGAGAGGTGGCACAATCACTCCTTTAGCCACCACAGCTGATGTCTTAATAGGTCACATGCCCCACTAGTCCACTGGATCTGAGCCCAACTTGGCATTAGGACTTGCCTAAGACTTGCTGTCTGTGTGGCCTAGACTGCCCATCTAGTTCACTTAGTGCCCCAGAGCACTTTAGCCCTTGGTGATGAGGCTTACTGAAACTCAGGCTCTGACTACCACGATAGGCAATTCCCCTCTGGCTAGGGCCAAAGTGCCTCAGTGGGCAGGCATCATCTGGATATAGTCCAATTCTGCTCTCTGCTGTGATAGGGCAGCACTGAGTTCAATGTAAAGTCTCCTTATCAGTGCACTTTCCCTCCTGTGCATGGTGCACAGATTCTCTGCACCATGCGCCTACTTCATGGGAATGGGGGAGGGGAGGTATCAGCAATTGAAGACTGTCTCTCCTACCCACTTATAGTGCCACTTTCAGTGATATAAAGTTAACACCAGGTCATGTGATTGCTCACCTAATTTTTTAGTTCTTGTGATGGTGCTTTTTTGTGTGTAGTTAGTTGTTAACTTTTACTGTTCCAACAGGGGGACTGAATAGGGTAGGCTTCCATTCAGCCATCTGTTCTGCCCCAGGAAAACATTTCTGGTCAAATGCCTAAAGAAGTTGCAGAAGAAACAGGCCTGAATCCCAAAGCCTCCTGCAATTTTGGTGATTTTAAAAAATTATCCTAGTTACATACTTAATATTTCTGTATCCAATCTTACATTCAAAATTTTGTGCTTTTCTTAATCAGAGCCCACCACCCCCAAATTATATAAGCTTCCCATTCCATGTAACATGCATTCACCTCTGAGTATGGGAATTTTTGTACATGCTTTTAATATGTATTCTGTAGAGAATACACTTAGGAGTGTTGTAGCTGGATTATATGGTATACTTACTTAGCTTTAGTATATACTACCAAATAGAGTTCCAAATTGGTTGCACTCCTTCACAACCTCATGGGCCTTGGGCCATGTTTGAGAGTTCTTTTTGCTTACATGCTGGCCAATAATTGGTATTTTGGTGAGCTTCAGCATTATCACATCATGGTTTTAATTTCTATCTCCTTGATAAAGGAGTTGGTTGAGCACTTTTTCAATGTGCTTATTACACATTTGGATATAATCCTTTGTGAAATGCCTGCGCATGTCTTTTCATTGAGTTGTCCTTTTCTTATTGATTATTAGGGGTTCTTATATACTCTGGTTACAAGACCTGAATTGATTACAAACATATTTTTCTACTTGGTGCCTTACCTTTTACATTTTTAATAGGTCCTTTAATTCATACAGTTGTCTGATTTTAATGTAGTCTGATTTGTCAATCTTTCCTTAATGTACTTCTTGTACATTTAGTACTGTAAATAGTACTTCTTGTATTCTATTGAAGAAATCTTTGTCTGCCCCAAAGTTATGAGGATATTCTCTTATGTAATCATCAATAAGTTTTATTGCTGTATCCTTAACATGTAGATCTATAATCGAGATAAGTTATTTTTTGTAAATGGCATAAATTAGAGGTCAAGTTACAAATTTTTTTCTAGGGGCCTTGCACATTTCTTGCTAGATTTATCACAAGGTATTTAATATTTTTAGTGACATTGTATATTTTATAAATTGTGTTTTCTAAATTTTGATAGAATATAATTCATTTCTGCATACTGACTTTAATAGCAGCAACCTTGCTATATTCATTATTTATTCTAGGAATATTTCTGAGATTTCTTTTAATTTTCTGCATTAAAGATAATTGGTATATGAATAAAAATACATTTCTTTTTTCCCAATATTTATAATTTTATTTATTTTTATATTGTCATAGTGACTAGGAACTCCAGTATAATGGTGCACAAAAGAGATAAGATGAGAATCATTGTCTTGATTCCAATCTCAGCATTAAATCTTTCAGTGTTTTACCATTGTCATTACTCAAATGTCGTCTTGTCTAAGAGTACTTCCCGAATCATACTGGTCACTCTCCCACCTCACTCTGTTAAATTTTTATTCGTAGAAACTTTCATTCTCTGAAATTATTTTCTAAATTGTTTATGTGTTTATTGTCAGGTCTCACTAGAAAGTAAGCTCTGTTAAAATAGTGCATTTAGTGATATAGCCCTAGAATTTTTAATAGTGAGTGGAAAAAAGCAGATGCTAAACATTTATTGAATAAATAAATGGTTTTTTTCAATTTTTCTGTACAATGAATGTACAGAATTGGACTGTACATTGTAATGCTCATGGCATTCCTGCGAGGTAAAAAAGTAGGACAGGT
>NW_016821479.1:0-10078 GCF_001698545.2 Rhinopithecus bieti | reverse complement strand
TTTTTTTGAGACGGAGTCTCGCTCTGTCGCCCAGGGCTGGAGTGCAGTGGCGCGATCTCCACTCGGCTCACTGCAAGCTCCGAAACTGAGGGAATTCTTGTCAAGGAGGAAGAAAATTTATGTGAGGAGCCTAGAAAGCAAAATCATGGGAATAATTTTGAAAGAATGAGAAATGTGAACAATAGGACAAGGCCCAGCTATAAAAACTAAAGCTAGGGAGAAGTTGTAATTTGAGTAGCTTAAATATATGTTGTTAAAAATGGAGAAATGACTACTCAATGAGGGAGGAACCATCCATGATTTGGAGCATAGAGAGAATGATGGTCTTGCCATTGGAAGACAATTTCATGCATTTTGGCAGGAAGTGAGGTGGTAGTAGTTCTAGAAACAGAAGTTAAGTAAAGAAATAATGCTAAAGATGAATAAGAATTTGGTGACTGAGAGAATATCCAGAGGGAATGAATACCAGTTCTGAGCCTGGGGGTCCAAGAATAATAAATTGTTTATTCTTTGAAGGCAGGGAAGTTAAAAGTAGCTACTGAAAGGTGAAAGTTCCCTTATCCCTCTCACAGGACGTGTGACACAGGTGTGCCCCACTGCTCTAGTGAGAGCATGCAGATGGGCAGGTGCAGAGGTTGTGGGAAGTGCTTTTGAACTCTAGCCCCAAGGCAGGGTCTAGGGGTGGGTGTCTATAGCTCCCAAAGCCCAAGTGGACGTGTGTTACAGTGTGCTGTTTCAGCTTTGTCATCTGCAAGCAGCTTGTGTTAATCAGCTCAATAGACCCTCTGCCTTATCGCAAGGGCAGGGGGCCAGTGTGACAGCCTGAGTTCTTGCCCAGTGTACTGGAATAATCAGATGCACGAGAGCTGGAAGGAATGCAAGGTTTTATTGAGTGGTGAAGGTGGTTCTCAAGTGAGATGGATGGGGAGCCAAAAGTAGGGGATGGAAGGTGGTCTTTCCCTTTTCCTTTTCCGACCAGTCCTGCCTGAACTCCCTTCGGTATTCCTCTTCGCTCTTTCTCTGCCATGCTCCCCTGCCACTCTCTGCTACTCTCTGCAACTCTGTTCCTCTGCTCCTTTCATTGTGATGTTCAGCTGCTTGTGTCTGTGCCCGCTAAAGTCTTAGGTTGACATGGAGGCCAGATGGAAGGGCGTGGTGGGCCAAAAGGCAACTTTTAGGTGCGAAAACAGAAATGCCTGTCCTCATTTAGGGCCAAGGGTACAGGCCCAAGTGTGGAGCCTTCACCAGGGACCCCACACTTCTCTAACCAACACTTCCCTGCCTACCTCCTGTATCATTACTATATAAATGCATTTATTCTTTATTATACTTCTGGGAAGAATAGTGTGCTGAATACTAAGTACAATCATTAGATAATAGTCTTAATTTTATACCACATACAATACAAACACCAAGTTGAAGAGCATTAGGTATGGATATACTTTTTGGACCATTACATCAGAATAATTGTGTGTCTTCACTTTGTTTAGAAGGAAGTGTTAGAGTTATAAATTTCAGTTCCATTAACTCAACTTGATTCCTGGCACAGTGAATTTCAAACAGAAAACAAGATAGCAATTCATACTTCATATTCACTAATGAACTTAAATTCACCTAATTAAAAGATAACAAAATATTTAACAATGGGAAATTATCTTTCAAGCAAAGACTTTGATTATCTCTTTTTCTGACAATAGTTAATAGCAAACAGACTCATGCACACACTAATCCTGATAAAATTATATATATTTTAGAGCAATATAATAAGCCTTCAGAAAAAATCATTTGCATTTCTATAATTTAAAATGCCTAATTGTGAATTTTTTCCAAAGTAGTCTGCAAATGGAGGAGTTTATATATTTGATATTTGTATTAATAAATAAAAGAAAGGTGACTACACATTGTGTCTTGGGGCTTATTTATACTTAACTCCTGGGTCTTATTATTTATAGCATTCACTACAGGAAGGAGAAGTGACATATTCTGGGAAAAGGAGGATAGTAACCAATATATTCAGTCAAAAATGCTTAAACCCATCAGGGATGTCGCATTTGTAAAACCAAAATGCAGGCAGGATTTTAAAATTTGCAAAAAACTGAGCTAGAGCTAACAAGTGAGCAGCTATAGAAGAAAAGTGAGTCTTTTCTATATGCCAAGGCAGCTGAGCAAACTAAGTGGGAGGTGACTGTATATTTGGCACTGGATAGAACAAATAACTGGCTGAAAGCATTATTGGCATGTGACACGGGAACTGCAGATAAAATCTGAAGCAAGTGAGGTGTCTCTTCTTTCATCTTTATATTAGGGTTTAATCAACATACAGAATTGGAAATTTCACAAAATGGACACATCTGAGTAATCAGTACCCAGATCAACACATTGAACATTACCAGGACTACAGAAGCCCTCTTCATAATCCCTTCTCATCACAACCCCCATGCCCCTATAAATGGTAAACTCCACACTGACTTTTAAAATCTCATAGGTTTTTGTACTTTATTTACTTGGAATTATATATCATGAACTATTTTTCTAGATTTTTTCACTCAAATTGTTGTATATGAGATTCATACAGATCGTTATATGTAGTTTTAGGTAGTTCATTCTCATTGCTGTATAGCATTCATCATCTTTCCATATAGCATTCATTGCATGACTATACAACATTCTACTACTGATGGACATTTAGGTTGTTTACAGTCTGGGGTTATTATGAGTAGAGTAACTATGAACATTTTAGTACGTCTTTTGGTAAATATATGTGCTTTTTCCGTTGGGTGTATACCAGGAAGTGTAATTGCTACTTGGAGTATACAACATCATTCAACTTTAGAAGTTACTGACAAAGAGTTTCCTAAAGTGGTTTTATCAGTTTTACTACTGCCAGTAGTATGAGCATCCTAATTCCACATTCTGATACTTGGTGTTAACATTCTTTGTCAAGTTTATGATCCTGGTGAATGCTTATTGATAGTTCATTGACTAATGTAGTTGAGTTTCCTTTTATATGTTTATCATTAACTTGCATGTCTTCTTTGGTAAATTGCCAATTCTAGTCTTTCTTCTCTTGGCTTCTCTGTCTTTTTTGTTATTGATATCTTACAAATATTTTGGATGGTAGTCTTTTATTGGATATAAGTATCGTGAATATTTCCCCTACTCTAAGAATTCTTTTTTACTCCTTTAAGGGCGATTTTTTAAATAGGACACCACACACCTACAACCATCTAATCTTTGACAAACCTGACAAAAACAAGCAATGGGAAAAGGATTCCCTATTTAATAAATGGTGTTGGGAAAACTGGCTAGCCATATGCAGAAAACTGAAACCGGATCCCTTCCTTACACCTTATGTAAAAATTAACCCAAGGTGGATTAAAAACTTCAGTGTAAGACCCCAAACCATAAAAACCCTAGAAGAAAACCTAGACAATACCATTCAGGACATAGGCATGAGCAAAGACTTCATGACTAAAACACCGAAAGCAATGGCAACAAAAACCAAAATTGACAAATGAGATCTAATTAAACTAAAGAACTTCTGCACAGCAAAAGAAACTATCATCGGAGTGAACAGGCAACCTACAGAATGGGAGAAAATTTTTGCAATCTATCCATCTGATACAGGGCTAATATCCAGAATCTACAAAAAAACTAAATAAATTTACAAGAAAAAAGCAAACAACCCCATCAAAAAGTGGGCAAAGGATATGAACAGACACCTCTCAAAAGAAGACATTTATGCAGCCAACAAACATGAAAAAAAGCTCATCATCACTGATCATTAGAAAATTTCAAATCAAAACCACAATGAGATACCATCTCATGCCAGTTAGTATGGCGGTTATTAAAAAGTCAAGAAACAATAGATGCTGGAGAGGATGTGGACAAATAGGAATGCTTTTACACTGTTGGTGGAAGTGTAAATTAGTTCAACCATTGTGGAAGACAGTGTGGTGATTCCTCAAGGATTTAGAAACAGAAACATCATTTGACCCAGCAATCCCATTACTGGGTATATACCCAAAGGATTATAAGTCATTCTACTATAAAGACACATGCACACGTATGCTTACTGCAACACTATTCACAATAACAAAGACTTGGAACCAATCCAAATGCTCATCAGTGATAAACTCGATAAAGAAAATGTGGCACATATACATCATGGAATACTANCATCAAAAAGTGGGCAAAGGATATGAACAGACACCTCTCAAAAGAAGACATTTATGCAGCCAACAAACATGAAAAAAAGCTCATCATCACTGATCATTAGAAAATTTCAAATCAAAACCACAATGAGATACCATCTCATGCCAGTTAGTATGGCGGTTATTAAAAAGTCAAGAAACAATAGATGCTGGAGAGGATGTGGACAAATAGGAATGCTTTTACACTGTTGGTGGAAGTGTAAATTAGTTCAACCATTGTGGAAGACAGTGTGGTGATTCCTCAAGGATTTAGAAACAGAAACATCATTTGACCCAGCAATCCCATTACTGGGTATATACCCAAAGGATTATAAGTCATTCTACTATAAAGACACATGCACACGTATGCTTACTGCAACACTATTCACAATAACAAAGACTTGGAACCAATCCAAATGCTCATCAGTGATAAACTCGATAAAGAAAATGTGGCACATATACATCATGGAATACTATGCAGCCATAAAAAAAGAATGAGTTCATGTGCTTTGCAAGGACAAGGATGAAGCTGGAAACCATCATTCTCAACAGACTAACACAGGAACAGAAAACCAAACACCACATGTTCTCAGTAATAAGTGGAAGTTGAACAATGAGAACATGTGGACACAGGGAGGGGAACATCACACAACTGGGGCCTGTCAGGGGGTGAGGTCCTGGGGGAGGGATAGCATTAGGAGAAATACCTAATGTAGATTATGGGTTGATGGGTGCAGCAAACCACCATGGCACGTGTATACCTATGTAACGAACCTGCACATTCTGCACATGTATCCCAGAACTTAAAGTATAATAAAAAAATAGATAAACAAATAGGTGCTCTTAAGTTTAATAGAATCTAAATTATTATTGTTTTATGAGGAATGCTCTTTGGTTTCCTTTTCAAAAAGTGTTGGCTACTTTAAGTCCACTAAGATAGACTTATTTTATATTTCATGTTCAATATATTTGGAACGATTTTTATGTTTAGTATGGGGTAGGGATCAAAATATTTTTTCTTATATGAATATCCAACTGACCCAGTACTATTTATTGAAAAGTTCTTCATTTGCTCACTGTGCTGTAGTGTAATTTTTGCATAAATCAGATGACCATAGGTGTGGGACTGTTGCTGGACTCTATTTTCCTTTTTTCTTTTTGAGACGGAGTTTCACTCTTGTTGCCCAGGTTGGAGTGCAATGGTGCGATCTCGGCTCATTGCAACCTCCACCTCCTAGATTCAAGAGATTCTCCTGCCTCAGCCTCCCAGTAGCTGGGATTTCCCCCCCTCACCCCCAGCTAATTTTTTTGTATTTTAGTAGAGAGGGGTTTCTCCATGTTGGTCAGGCTGGTCTCGAACTCTCAACCTCAGGTGATCCACCCGCCTTGGCCTCCCAAAGTGCTGGGATTACAGGCATGAGTCACCATGCCTGGACTCTATTTTCCTCAATTGGTTAGCTTATATATTCTTTTGCCAATATCACATTATCTTATAGCTTTATAATTGACCTTGATATCTGAAAATGTAAGTCCTCCAACTTTGCTCTGTTTTTTTGTTTATGATCATCAACAGAGACTACAGGAGTGATCTTTACCTGTCAGACACATCATAACGTGTCTTCTCCAAACTATTACTAATGTACATTCAAATGCTGTGATGATTTTGACTAAAAATGCTCAAATTTGAAGGTTGGCTTTGAGCTATCAACTTCAAATAAAATTTAACTTCTTTTAATGCAGAGTAGAATGTACAGAATACTATTAGAAGAAATGAAAATATCAGGCAACACCAAACAAATATGCCTGTCAAGCTTACTAAAAATATTTTGGGGAAAAAAAGTCTATTCTCCTTGAATGGTAATAGTTGGGCTAAAGGAGGAGGCTAGGGGCCCAGGATCCAAGACTAATACACTCAGATTCTATATGGTGTTCTTCCATTGGTTCAATCTTCTCCAATTCTTTTGCAGAAGGTGAGCAGTTTTTCTTAAGTATGGACAATGGAGTACTTGCATCAGAATCATATACTGAATTAGAATTGCTGGGTGTGGGCCTTGAGAATATGCATTTAACAGGCCTTTTAATTGATTCTGATGCACATTATACTTTGAAAAAAATTCATGTAGAGCAGTGGTTCTCAACCACTGGTAATGTCCCTGAAGGGATATTAGGTATTTTGGTTGTTAAACTGACATGGAAGACATGCTGCTGGCATCATGTTACAATTCACTGTACAGTCTTCTACAACAAAGAATTATCAATTTCAAAATTTCAATAGTGCCACTGTTGAGAAACCCTGATCTAGAGATAATGAGGGAACTAAAGGAACCTGGTTGAAACCAGCAAGCATTTTTATACTAGAAGAAATAGCTACACAAAATGACTTAAATCACTGCCCAGCCTCCAAAACAGCAGAAGCCTTCAGTCATTTTCAGCATTAACTTTTGCCAAGACATGTCCTGGCTGCTATGACCATTAGTTCCAAGGAACTTTGCTGCCATTAAGCTTCAGCCTTGACTCCTTACAATGTAGATTCTTTTTTTTTTTTTTTTTTAATTAATTTTTTTATTATACTTTAAGTTCTAGGGCTGCACCCATCAACTCGTCAGCACCCATCAATTGATCATTTATATCATGTATAACTCCCCAATGTAGATTCTTTAGGACTTGCTTCAGTCATTCAGAGTAACAAGAAAAAAATTCCATTCAAATGTTAACTCCATTGAAGGGAACATTTCAGGAATTTTTCATATTTTCATGATTCCAAGTTATTTTCACAACAACATTGTGAAACAGATAGTATCATATATTTTTAAATGTTAGGACATTTTAGATAAGTGAAATGGAACTCAGAGGAAATAATTAATTTCCTTTGAATATAGGTTATGACTGAAACTTCTGTCATAAATAGCTCACAGCTCACAGTGTATTTGTAAGTAGTATTTATATTAGCTCATTTTCATGCTGGTGATAAAATATACCTGAGACTGGGCAATTTACAAAAGAAAGAGGTTTAATTGGACTTACAGTTCCATGTGGCTTGGGAAGCCTCGTAATCATGGTGGAAGGAAAGGAAGAACAAGTCACATCTTACATGGATGGCAGCAGGCAGAGAGAGAGAGCTTGTACAGGGAAACTCCCCCTTACAGAACCAGCAGATGACATGAGACTTATTCACTATCATGAGAACAGCATGGGAAAGACCTGCCCTCATGATTCAATTACCTCCCACCGGGTCCTTCCCACAACACATGGGAATTCAAGATGAGATTTGTGTGGGGACATAGCCAAACCATATCAGTATTATATATAATGTATGGAGTATAATGAAAGTAATTAATATTTATAAGCCTTGCACTTAACATACATCATAATATTTTGTTACATCTTAATGTTGTATCATATATATAAAACAAAGGTCAGAGAGGTGAAATTAGTTGTACAAGGACACACAACTAGTAAGTGATGTTCTGTTAGATTCCTAAGTGCTGTAACCACTACACTGCTATATTAACTGATATATGCATGTTAATGTAACTTATAAACCAGGAAGAGATACAAATATTAAATGCTATTCCAAAATTCAAACTGGATGCAATGTAAAGAAATTATGTTCTTGGTATTATAGATAACAGAAGAGAAAAATATTTTAGTATTTAATATTTTGTTTCTTACAGGAAGAAACTATATAAACATCTGTGGGATTTGCTTTTTGATAATGTAAAGTTTTAAAAGCAATCCTCTAGTCTGAAGTTCTGAAATCTAGTTGACTGAAAGCTTTCATTGTCATAATTACTTTTATTAGCTAATCAACTTGAATAGCGCAAAATTACTTGAAATAACATTTGAGTAATTTTTCCCAGTTATTTAACTTTATTTCTCAAAATAGAATCAGTAAGGAACAACCTGTCTTTGGAGATTAGAACTGTCAATATCTTCTCCAGGCTTGAACTGTTTAGAGCAACAGCTTTCAAGGGTGGATTACTTGCATTTGACAGTAATTGTTCCTGTTTGAGCTAAATTCTTTGGAGATTTTTGGAAATTGCTTCTCTGATCTATAGGTAAGTCGAAATTTTCTTTTGGCAGTATTTTGAGACATACAAGTTCTGTGCACAATTTTAAAGGAAGAAAATGTCAAATTTTACAAAGGTTTCAAGCACTATGTTGTAAGAGGATTACCTATTGTAGAGTACGAAAATTATCATTCTTTGCATTTTAACATAGCATTGATTTATGCTGCATACTGAACACAGGACAACAGATTTTATACTTGCTTTAAAAGGATTATAATATTCCATATTACAAATACAAATCTTATTTATATATAAACATTTTACTGTATTTTTGCATATATATACAATTTTATTTTAAAGTCTAATTTACCCACTATAAACTTCATACATTGTAAATACTCCATTCAATGATTTTGAAAAAATTTACAAAGTTGCTCAACTAGATCTGCGCCAAGATAGCCAAATAGGAACAGCTACAGCCTCCAGCTCCCAGCGTGTGTGACACAGAAGATGGGTGATTTCTGCATTTCCAACTGAGGTACCGGGTTCATCTCACTGAGGCGTGTCAGACAGTGGGGGCAGGACAGTGGGTGCAGCCCAATGAGTGAGAGCCGAAGCAGGGCGAGGCATCACCTCACCCAGGAAGTGCAAGGGGGAAGGGAATTCCCTTTCCTAGCCGAGAGAAACCATGACACACAACACCTGGAAAATCAGGTCAATCCCACCCTAATACTGCACTTTACCAAGGGTCTTAGCAAAGGGCACACCAGGAGATTATATCCCGCACCTGACTCGGAGGGTCCCACACCCACGGAGCCTCCCTCATTGCTAGCACAGCAGTCTGAGATCTAACTGCAAGGTGACAGCGAGGCTGGGGAAGGGGCACCTGCCATTGCTAAGGTTTAAGTAGCTAAACAAAACAGCCAGGAAGCTCGAATGGGGTGGACCCCACTGCAGCTCAAAGAGGCCTGCCTGCCTCTGTAGACTCCACCTCTGGGGACAGGGCATAGCCAAACAAAAGGCAGCAGAAACCTCTGCAAATGTAAATGTCCTTGTCTGACAGCTTTGAAGAGAGTAGTGGTTTTCCCAGCACAGAGTTTGAGATCTGAGAATGGACAGATTGTCTGCTAAAGTGGGTCCCTGACCCCTGAGTAGCCTAACTGGGAGACATCCCCTACTAGGGGCAGACTGACACTTCACAACTCACACGGCCGGGTACACCTTTGAGACAAAGCTTCCAGAGGAACTATCAGACAGCAACATTTGCTGTTCAACAATATTCACTCTTCTGCAGGCTCCGCTGCTGATACCCAGGCAAACAGGGTCTGGAGTGGACCTCAAGCAAACTCCAACACACATGCAGCTGAGGGTCCTGACTGTTAGAAGGAAAAAAAAAACAGAAAGAACATCCACACCAAAACCCCATCCCCTCCAAAGGAACACAGCTCCTTGCCAGCAATGGAACAAAGCTGGACGGAGAATGACTTTGACGAGTTGAGAGAAGAAGGCTTCAGACAATCAAACTTCTCTGAGCTAAAGGAGGAATTACGAACTCAGCACAAAGAAACTAAAAACCTTGAAAAAAGATTTGACGAATAGATTACTAGAATAACCAATGCAGAGCAGTCCATAAACGACCTGATAGAGATGAAAACCATGACACGAGAACTATGTGACAAATGCACAAGCTTCAGTAACTGATTCGATCAACTGGAAGAAAGGGTATCAGTGATTGAAGATCAAATGAATGAAATAAAGTGAGAAGAGAAGTTTAGAGTAAAAAGAAATGAACAAAGACTCCAAGAAATATGGCACAATGTGAAAAGCCCAAATCTACCTGTGATTGGTGTACCTGAAAGTGACTGGGAGAATGGA
>NW_016821478.1:0-526 GCF_001698545.2 Rhinopithecus bieti | reverse complement strand
TCAAGTTATTTTGTTGGATTTGTAGCATTATAGTTTTATCTTGGCTATAATAATAACTGTTAAACTTTTTTTGCTAATAAAACATAAACTAGAGTTAAAGATCTATTATTTATGAACTACATAGTCCCTAAATGTTTTCAAAACAGCACTGCCATGTTTCCCATTAAGAGAGCTATGGCACATGTTTCTTAGTTCAGGTGTCATCATTCTTCATTAGATGAGCAAAATGATTTCTTTCTCCTCTTACTTTTCAGAGTGATATTTTAAAATATTTTGGCACTTAATACGAAGTGTAATTTTTAGGTCATAAAAGGTATATGTAATAAAGTACTTCGCAAGATACATTCAAAGAGGTATAGCTTTCATCAATCACATTCAATACTGTGAATACTAATTGTGAATATATATTTAGGTATGGTAATACCTAGCTGTTTTCCTGAAATGTAACAAGACTCAACAGCAGAGCTCCCTGGGGGTAGAGGATGGGGGTATGTAATACCAAGACCACCTGCTATCATCAATCTCA
>NW_016821477.1:0-306 GCF_001698545.2 Rhinopithecus bieti | reverse complement strand
CCACCACGCCTGGCCAATTTTGTATTTTAGTAGAGACAGGGTTTCACCATGTTGGCCAGGCTGGTCTTGAACTCCTGACGTCAGGTGATCCGCCTGCCTCGGCCTCCCAAAAAGTGCTGGGATTCCAGGTCTGAGCCACCGCGCCCGGCCAGCCTTTGGCTTCATCTGAGTTTTCTCTACTGTTTTCTGTTTTTCTTGTATTTAGAAATACAATGGAAACTGATGCACAGTTCTTCTGCTTACTTTACTGTTCCTTTTCTAGCTCCTCAATGCAGACGTTGAGATCGATAATTTGATACTTTTCTT
>NW_016821476.1:0-1369 GCF_001698545.2 Rhinopithecus bieti | reverse complement strand
CCCGCGTCCCGGTCCCCGGCACCATGGACGCGCCGCGCGCTTCGGCGGCCAAGCCCCCGACCGGGTAAGCTGCCCCGCGGTCCGGCGGGGTGGAGCAGGGTCTTCCCTGGGCTCGGACGCCCGCGTCCGCACCGCGCGTTCCCGGGCAGGGCGCCCTCTCTGCTGTCCCAGCGGGTGCTGGTAGTAGTGGTGGAGCAGGTGGTGCGGTGCTGGTGTTCGGTGCTGGTGTTGGGTGGTGGTGCGTGCTGTGTACTTTAGGCGCCCGGGTCGTTGCCCAGGTAACCGTGTCCGGCCGGGACCGGAGCGCACTTTTCGCGCGGGGTGGTTTGTATGCAAGCGTCCTTATGGGGTCCCCGCCAGCACAGCCCCTACTCAGCTCAGAGCTTTCCTCAGGCCCCCGAAGTGTTTGCCATAGAGGTGGAGCGGGGAGCGAAGGGACGCCGGCCTTTGACTCCAGCCTTGTCCCTGCGGGCTTGCCCCCTGCCAGTGTTCCGACCAAGTCTTCCCTCTCCCGGCCACGGCGGGAGCCCCAGGGTCGGCTCTCCGGGTAGCGTGGAGGGGAGGGCTCCCCGGCTTCGCAGCCGCCCGGGCCCCGCGTTCTCGAGAGGTGTTCGGATTGCCCGGAGGGTTTCATGGCAGCAGCTCTCCCTCCCTGCCTTTATTCCAGGGTCTCCCCTGGCAGTGGAAGGGGCGCCCTGGTGGGGCCAGGCCTGAGGCGCAGACATCCGTAGCGGACCCGCGAGTCTGGGGGCCCATCCCTGTCTTCGCGATTCGGCTTCTGCCTAAATCTCTCCGGGTTTCTGTTTGCCATCCCCACACCTTGCGTCCAAGGATTACACGTCACGTTCAGGATTTGACTCGCATAAAGAGTAATTTCCCTCATGCAGGACTAACAGCCCTGCTCATTATCCAGACCCCGAGCCAGGTGGGCCGTGCCCATCCCTGCCAGCCGCGCAGGCTGGGCCGCGGGGTCGCGCTCAGTCCCCGCGTACTTTGTAGATTTCAGCGCGGCGTGCTGGGGACCTTCGACCTCGCTCACTTGCGTGGAGCAAATGTGTATGAGTCTTGCAAATGGAATGAGGGTTGGGGTGAGCCCTGCACCTGCTTACCGAATGGGCCCACTTTCTGCTATGGCAACTGGACTTGAAGGAGGCAGCTTTGGGGACAACAAATCTTTTTTTCTTTTACAGTTGTGTCCCACTGACTCACCCTGCCCATGTGCCCATAGGCAGGCGTGTTGCCCAAGTGTGTAAAAGACTTTCAATTGGGCTGTTTTTAAAATTTTAAAGTTTTCCTTTAATGCCAGGAAAAAGTGAGCCAGATTAGCAAATCAAATAATCCTGAAGCTGAGAAATGTTAAAAGAAGTTT
>NW_016821475.1:0-1703 GCF_001698545.2 Rhinopithecus bieti | reverse complement strand
CTTGGCTTCACTTTAAAAGCACATAAAATTATTTTAAATTGCAATTTTAACTTTGCCTGCTACTCAAACCATATGAATATCAAAAAAATGATAACAGACAGTAGGGATGTGGAATAAAAAAGAAAATAGACCAAAAGCTGGACATTTAGTTTAAGAACAAGGAATGATACTTAGATCACAAATTCTATTAAAAAAAAAATCTGTCTGAAACACTTTACAGAGTAAAGGCAATATATGCAAAATAACATTTTCTCTTTTGAAATACGATACTACTGCTGTCTTTTAGGCTAATTTCAATTTACAGATCGTCCCCGGCTTATGGGGATTCAACTTACGATATTTCAACTTTACAACGGTGAGAAAGTGATATGAGTTCAGTAGAAACCCTACTTCAAATTCTGAATTTTGATCTCTTCCCGAGCTAGCAATATGCCAGGTGATCCTCTCTCATGACCCTCTCTCAGCAGCAGTGAGCCGCAGCTCCCGGTCAGCCACATCATCCTATTCAGCCACACAGCCACATCATCCTACTCAGCCACACGATCAGCCTCAGATCAGGGTAAACAACCAATACGCTACAGGGTACTGTGCTGCCAGATGCTTTTACGCAACTGTTGGCTAACTTAAGTCTTCTAAGCATGTTTAAGGCCGCCTAGCCTAAGCTATTTAAGCTATTAAGTTCGGTACAGTAGGTGTATTAAATGCATTTTCATTTTATGGTATTTTCAACTTAGGATGGGTTTCTCAGGACATAACCCCAACTTAATTCAAAGGAAATCTGTAATCACTTGAGACAACAAATGAGTCAGGATTTCATTCTTTAAAAATTCTCTTTAAAGTGTCAAAATTTTTACTAACATATACATTTCTAATTAGGTAAACTTTTTAAGGGTAAATGTGTTATAAACTGAGTCATAGCTATAGTTGGTTTTGTTGTTAAACATTCAATAATATTGAAGGTAATACTATAGCCTGCCCCTCATGTATGTGGACATGTGTATACATAACATGTATTGGTGAATTTCTTTAAAAAAATATTTTCTTTTTTTTTTTTTGAGACACAGTTTCACTCTTGTTGCCCAGGCTGGGGTGCAGTGGCACAATCTCGGCTCACCGCAACCTCTGCCTCCTGGGTTCAAGCGATTCTCCTGCCTCAGCCTCCCGAGTAGCAGGGATTACAGGCACCTGCCACCATGCCCGGCTAATTTTTTGTAATCCCAGCACTTTGGGAGGCCAAGGTGGGTGGATCGCCTGAGGTCAGGAGTTCAAGACCAGCCTGGACAACATGATGAAACCCTGTCTCTACTAAAAATACAAAAATTACCCAGGTGCGGTGGTGTCTGCCTATAATCCCAGTTACTAGGGAGGCTGAGGCAGGAGAGCTGCTTGAACCTGGGAGGCAGAGGTTTCAGCGAGCTGGGAACTTGCCCCTGCATTCCAGCCTGGGCAACAGAATGAGACTGTGTCTCAAAAAACAAACAAACAAAAAAGTTGTTATTTTTCTGATCCTAGAATTATATGTAACTTGTTTTGAGAATGTTACTCCAAGAAATTCAGAAACATATGAGCATGTGACTTTAAAAAAAATGGCAAAAATAAAACATATCACTTCATCTCAGTAATAATACCACTTCTGAAATTCATATAATGATGCTTAAAGGTCTAACTGAAGTGTTCTGCTTCCATTCTTGAGAAAAACAGAG
>NW_016821474.1:0-479 GCF_001698545.2 Rhinopithecus bieti | reverse complement strand
CTTTCTTTCAGCAGTTTGGTAGCACTGTTTATATGGAATCTGCAAAGGGATATTAAGGAGCTCCCAGAGGCCTATGGTGTAAAAGGAAATAACTTCAGATAAAACTGGAGAGAAGCCTTTTGAGAAACAGTTTGTGATGTGTGTATATATCTCATAGAGTTTAAAATTTTGTTCATTTAGCAGTTCAGCTTCACTGTTTTTGTGGTATCTGAGAGGAGATACTTGGGAGTGCATTGAAGCCAGTGTTGAAAAAGGAAATATCCTCAGATTTAAACTAGAAAGAAGGTTTCTGAGAAACTGCTTTGTGATGGGTGAATTCATCTCACAGAGTTACACCTTTCTGTTCATTGAGCAGTTTGTTAACACTGTATTTGTGGAATCTGCAAGGGGATATTCGGGAGTGTACAGAGTCCAGTGGCAAAAAAGGAAATATCTTCAGGTACAAACGTGAGAGGAGCTTTCTGAGAAACACCCTTGTG
>NW_016821473.1:0-1682 GCF_001698545.2 Rhinopithecus bieti | reverse complement strand
ACCTGTGCTCACACATGGACCCATGCACACAGACACATGCACATCTGTGCTCATACACGGACCATGCACACACATGCACATCTGCTCACACACGGACCATGCACACACACACATGCACATCTGCTCACACACGGACCATGCACACACACATGCACACCTGTGCTCACACACGGACCATGCACACACATGCACATCTGCTCACACACGGACCCATGCACACACATGCACATCTGTGCTCATGCACGGACCTATGCACACAGAAACCCACACAGAGAAACCCACACAGCTGCATATGTGCACACATTCATGCACACACACACACACACACACAGACACGCTTCCCTCACACACACTCCCCTTTGGGCCCACCCTCCCAGCCTCCAGCACAGGCCAGGTGGAGCAGCTGTGGTCAGGGAAGGTGGAGACAGGGGAAGTACAGCCCCTTTCAGGGAGGGCAGGGGATGGGGATCACGGCCTCGCTCGAGGATGATTCAAGGGGATGGGAGGAGCACGGCTCCCTTCAGGGGATGGGGTTGGGAGGGAGCATGGCTCCTCTGGGGTATGGGAGATGGGGAGCCTGGCTCCTCTCAGGGGACAGGCTGTGGGGAGCAGGGACCTCCCAGGACAGGGGTGCTGGGGCCCCGCAGCTTCGTGCTGGCGCTGCTGGCGCTCACACAGCCTTTCTGGAACTTCGGTCCTCTCTCAGAGCAATTTGGGAACTGGAGTTAGGGCCAGTGAGGATGATGGGGCACATAAGAGATGAGAGGACCTCACCCAAAGCCCAGCCCAGGCCGGGGCTCCTGCTTCCCTCGGCTCCCTCTGCCTCCATCCCCTTGTGAGGTGGGGTACCGGGTGATGCTCTCCCCACGGCCCCTGACCCCGACTGTGCAGGTTTCTTTTCACACCAGCAGGTCCTCAGCTCCTGCCCAGCCCAGGGAGGGCTCACCCACTCTCCACAGGCATCGGGCCCACAAGACACCCCACTTCCAACACCCACGGTACATGGAGCACCCGTGGACCCCAGCTTCCAAATTCAGCCGAACAGCTCCCAGGACCCAGAGGCGCTTCACTCTCACCCACCTGGGAAAGGCACAGGCCAGGCACAGGAGAGGTGGGGGGCCTCCAGGAACCACCATGGTCACTGCCATGCAGGTCCCTGGACCCTCATTTGGGGTTTTATGGGGTTCCAGACACGACCGATTAGGCCACAGGCCACTGGGGACTGACCCTATCTGAGCCTCTCCCTCTGGGGTGAGGTGAGACTGGGTGCGCCAAGCTGACCCATACTGGTTCTACTGGCAACCAGCCCACCTTCCGGGAGCCGCCCCTTAGCATCAAAGAGCAGGAAGATCCAGAGTGGGAGCTCTGTGCCCACAAGCTGGACAGAGACCGCGTCTCCTTCTGTGATGTCGCAGCACAGCGGTCCGGGGAGGCCACCATGTCCCTGCCCACAAGGGCTTCTCCAGCCTCCTCCAGCCAGGGACCAATACCCACATGCGCCTTTTCTCCTGTGCCCCGCAGCCCTGCTCGCCCACCTCACACACGTATAGTCACACAGACACACAATCACACACACCCCATCACACACAATCACACACAGACACCATCACACACACATGCAGACACACACACACCATGTACACACACACCATCACACCATCACACATACAGACACACGTGCA
>NW_016821472.1:0-1344 GCF_001698545.2 Rhinopithecus bieti | reverse complement strand
TAGACAGAAGCTTTCCTAGAAACTGCTTTGTGATGTGTGGATTCATCTCACAGAGATATATTGTTCTTTTCACTGAGTGGTTTGCCAACCCTGTTTTCTTGGGATCTGCAATGGAATATTTGCGAGCGCTTTGAAGCATATTTTGACAAAGGAAATATCCTCAGTTCTAAACAAGAATCTTTAGGGGAAACTTCTTTTTCATGTGTGAATTCATTTCACAGAGTAACACATTTCTTTTCATGTTGAAGTTTCCTAACACCGTTTTCGTGGAATCTGGAGTAGGATATTTGGGTGTGCTTTGAAGCCTATGGTGACAAGGGAAATATGATCAGCTAAAACCAAAAGAAGCTTTCTGGAAAACTGCTTTGTGATGTGTGTATTCATTTCCCACAGTTTTACGTTTCTATTCATTGAGCAGTTTGCTAACACTGCTTGTGTGGATTCTACAAAGGTATTTTCGTGAGCACATTGAGGCCTATTCAAGTGAAAAACGAACTACCCTCAGTTAAAATTAGAAAGAAGTTGTCTGAGAAACTTCTCTGTGATATGTGGTTTCATCTCACAGAGTTACACTGATATTTTCATTGAGCAGTTTCCTAACACTGTTTTCTTTGGATCTACAATGGGATATTTGGGAGCGCATTGAAACTCACAGTGAGAAAGGAAATATCCTCATATAAGAAGCTTTCTCAGAAACTTCTTTGTGATGTGTGAATTCATCTCACACAATCACACCATTCTTTTCATTGAGCAGTTTGTTAGCACGTTTTCTTGGAATCTGCAATGGGATATTCAGGATCGCTTTGAGGCCTATGGTGAAAAGGAAATATTCTCTTATAAAACTAGAAAGAAGCCTTCTGAGAAACAGCTTTGTGATGTGTGAATTCATCTCACTGAGTTACATGACACTTTTCATGGAGCAGTTTGGTAGCACTCTTTTTTGGGAATCTGAGAAGGGATATTTTCGATTGCATTCAAGACTATGGTGACAAAGGAAATATCCTCCCATAAAAACTAGAAAGAAGCCTTCTGAGAAACTACTCATTGATGTGTGAGTTCATCTCACAAAGTTACATTGTTCCTGTTATAGAGCAGTTTGCTAACACTGTTTTCTTTGGATCTGCAATGGATTATTTGGGAGCGCTTTGAAGCGTATGGTGACAAACGAAATATCCTCATTAAAAACAAGAAAGAAGCTTTCTGAGAAACTTCTTTGTCATGTGTGAATTCATCTTACAGAATTACACACTTTTTTTCGTGCTGAAGTTTCCTAACATCGCTTTTGTGGAATCTGCAATAGGATATTTGGGTGCACATTGAAGCCTAAGGTGACAAATGAAATAC
>NW_016821471.1:0-751 GCF_001698545.2 Rhinopithecus bieti | reverse complement strand
ACTTCATTTTGGATTTCTAGCTTCCAAAACTAGAAAACTAATAAAGATAATCTTTCTTTCAATTCTTCATCTCATTTTTTTCTTTCTTCCTCATTCACATTGTTATTACCTTAGTTCTGGCCCTCATTAATTCATGACTGGACCACCATACTAGCTTCGCCATAGTCTCCTGATTTTATATATTCATAACATCCTGTGCAGTCTCTTTGATCTCTCTCTCTCTTTCTCCCCTCTTCAATCCAGCTTGCACTCTGCAACAGGATTAATCTTCCTGTTACAAAGCACTGACTAAGCTATTCTCTTGATCAAATACCTTCTATCACTCACCGTTGTCTAATGAACACATTCCAAACTCCATAAAGCATTTACTGCCTCTATAATTTAATCTCCCTTCTTTACTGCGGGATCCTTGCGTGAGAGCCCAACCGAATGGCTCACTTTTTCTATCACATTCCCCAAATGTATGTATGCTTTTTCTTTGTTTAAAAGACAAGGCCCCTAAATCATGACTCTAAATATTCAAAGTATACACATCCTTCAGGACCAAGTTCCAGCAGTATTTCTAGAATTTTTGTTTGTTTGTTTTTTCAGTAGAATAGAAACTCCATTCCTTTCCTTGTCTCATAAATAAAATATTTTTAGCACTGATTATGAGCCAGACACTATTCAGAATTCTTTGCGTTTATCAGTTAAATTAACTTCACAATAATCTGTGAGATAAATTCTATTTGCACCCCAGTTTTACAAATTT
>NW_016821470.1:0-1339 GCF_001698545.2 Rhinopithecus bieti | reverse complement strand
TGCTGGGATTACAGGCTTGAGCCACCACGCCCGGCCTACACCTTTTTTTTAAGGAAGCAGTTTGCTAATACTGTTTTCGTGGAATCTGCAAAGGGATATTTGGGAGCACATGGAGGCCTATTGTGAAAAAGGAAATAATCTCAGATAAAAACAAGAAAGAAGCTTTCTGATAAACTGCTTTTTGATGTGTGAATTCATCTTCCAGTGTTACATTGTTCTTTTCATTGAGCATCTTGCTAACACTCTTTTCTTGGAATCTGCAATGGGGTATTTTGCATCGCATTGAGGTCTATAGTGAAAAAGTAAATATCCTCAGCTAAAACTAGAATGAAGCTTTCTGAGAAACTGATTTGTGATGTGTGACTTCATGTCACAGAGTTACATTGTTTATTTCATTGTGCAGCTTGATAACACTGTTTTCTAGGAATCTGCAAAGGGACATTTCAGTGCACAATGAAACTTATGGTGACAAAGGAAATATTCTCATGTAAACACTTGAAAGAACATTTCTGAGAAATGGCTTTATGAAGCATAATTCCTCTCACAGAGTTACATGATTCTTTTCATGGGTAAGTTTGGTAGCATGGTTTTTGGGGTATCTGACTAGGGATAATTTGGAGAGCATTGAAGCCTAGGGTGACAAAGAAATTATCCTCAGATAACAACTAGAAAGAAGCTTTCTGAGAAAGGCTTTTGTGATGTGTGAATTCATCTCACAGAGGTACACCTTTGTTTGCATAGAACAGTGTGCTAACACTGTTTTGTGGAATCTGCAAAGGGATATCTGGGAGCGCATTGAGGCCTATGGTGAAAAGGAAATATCCTTATAAAACACTAGAGAGAAGCTTTCTAAAGAGAAGCTTTCTCTAAAGAGAAACTGCTTTGTGATGTGGTAGTTCATTTCACTGAGTTACATGATTCATTTCATGGAGGAGTTTGGTAGCACTGTTTTGGGGAGTCTGAGAAAGGATATTTTGGATTGCATTGAAGCCTATGGTGACAAGGGAAAACCCTCAGATAAAACTAGAAAGATGCTTTCTGAGAAACTGCTTTGTGATTTTGAATTCATCTCACAGAGTTACATGTTTCTTTTCATGGAGCAGTTTGGTCACACTCTTTTGGAGAATCTGAGAAGAGATATTTTGAATCACATTGAAGCCTATGGTGACAAAGGAATTATCCCCAGATAAAACTAGAAAGAAGTGTCAGATAAACTACCTTGTGATGTGTGAATTCATCTCACTGTGTTACACATTTGTTTTATGGAACAATTTGGTAACGCTGTTTTCATGGAATCTGCAAGTGATATTTTGGTGTGCATTGAGGCCTATGGTGAAAA
>NW_016821469.1:0-1372 GCF_001698545.2 Rhinopithecus bieti | reverse complement strand
CTCTTCTCCTAGGGATCCTGAAGAGCCCCACAGAAGACTATAAAATGTTATTCTTCCATTGAATTTAGAGATTTTTATGTTAGAAAGACAGATGGGGCCAGGTGCAGTGGCTCACGCCTGTAATCCCAGCTACTTGGGAGGCTGAGACAGGAGAATCACTTGAAACCAGGAGGCAGAGGTTGCAATGAGCCAGCCTGGGTGACAGAGTGAGACTCTGAAAAAAAAAAAAAAGAAAAGGCCGGGCGCAGTGGCTCAAGCCTGTAATCCCAGCACTTTGGGAGGCAGAGACGGGCGGATCACGAGGTCAGGAGATCGAGACCATCCTGGCTAACACGGTGAAACCCCGTCTCTACTAAAAAATACAAAAACTAGCTGGGCGAGGTGGCGGGTGCCTGTAGTCCCAGCTACTCGGGAGGCTGAGGCAGGAGAATGATGTAAACCCGGGAGGCGGAGCTTGCAGTGAGCTGAGATCCAGCCACTGCACTCCAGCCTGGGCGACACAGCAAGACTCCATCTCAAAAAAAAAAAAAACCTAGCTGGGCACAGTACCTGTAATCCCAGCTACTTGGGAGGCTGAGACAGGAGAATCACTTGAAACCAGGAGGCAGAGGTTGCAATGAGCCAGCCTGGGTGACAGAGTGAGACTCTGAAAAAAAAAAAAAAGAAAGAAAGAGAGAAAGGGGGGGAAGGAGGGAAGGGAAAGGGAAAGGGAAAGGGGGAAGGGAGGAAAAACAGAAGGAAGAAAAGAAAAAAGAAAAGAAAAGAAGGAAAGAAAGAGTAAATAAAGACTGGAAGTTTTGTTTGAAGGAATGAGAATTTTTCTCCAGTCGCTTAGAAATTCAATATAGCATTAAATGGAGATGACCATTTAAACAACCAAAGAATCATAGAGAGAGGACAGAATCCATTGTGGAGGTATGAAGTTCTGAGAATCCTCTGACACCATTAAGTTTGTCATCAAAGGAGCTTCACCCTCAGTGAGCCACATGAGGCACCGAATGAAGCTGTCACTGACCCAACAGACCAGCCAACAGACCCACAGCCTCCATCCTGTGCTCCCAACACACAGTCTAGTCCTGACCTTCCAACCACAGGCCAAGTGTGGGAGCAGCATGGTCCAGAAGCTGCTGCACCTGGAAAGGAGCTTTCTTCTCCATCCTAACTCCTAAGGCCCTGAGACCTGTGGCTGTCTTCCTAGTCCTTGACCATCTGAGACATTTTCATGTGTCTTAAGGAGTAAAAATATAGATATATATCTCCTATTAAGGAGTAAATATGTATATTTTAATAAATACATAATGTAAATATATGTTATATAAAATATATGAAACATACATTTATATAAATATAAGAAATATACATTTATATAAAT
>NW_016821468.1:0-2955 GCF_001698545.2 Rhinopithecus bieti | reverse complement strand
GGGATCGCGCCTGCGCCGTAGGCTGCACATCTTCCTGGGCGGGAAAATGTCTGCGCGCGCGCGCGGGAAAGGTTGGCGCGCGCGGGAACAACTTAGGCGCGCGCGGGAAAAGCTTTGGGCGCCCGCGGGAACAGTTTAGGCGTGCGCGGGAAGGGTCCGCAATAAAGAACCCGGAAATGTGCCGTCTTGTCTCCGCTTTGCGGAGATCAAGCAACAGAGGTCGGCTAATTCCGGGCCTCATGGCTCCGGACACACCTCTTTCTTTTTTCTTTTTCTTTTTTTGAGATGGAGTGTCGCTCTGTCACCCAGGCTAGAGTGCAGTGGCACAATCACGGCTCACTGCAACCTTCACTTCCCAGGTTCGAGCAATTCTCCTTCCTCAGCCTCCTGAGTAGATGGGATTACAGGCATGCGCCACCACACCCAGCTAATTTTTGTATTTTAGTAGAGACGGGGTTTCACCATGTTGGCCAAGCTGGTCTTGAATTCCTTACCTCAGGTGATCCGCCCTTCTCGGCCTCCCAAAGTGCTGGGATTATAGGCGTGAACCACCACGCCTGGCCAGGTCCACCTCTTGAGTCACACAGATCTACTTTCCCAGACAGGTTCAAGAGACAACTCCTCCAAGCTTCCTACCAGTCTCTGTTCCTGAAGGGAAACTTAGAAGAAGTTAACTGTGGACAAACAAACTGTAGTCACTGTCAATGCCGCAGATCTTAGGGCTGCAACTAGCACCCATCCACTCCTTCCTTTACCATGTATTCTAATCTCCCTTCACCCTCAGGTCTTAGTTGCTTATTCTTATTTACCCTCTCACCAATTCTGAGAGGTTAAGCCCTCGGTAATCATATTTTTCTCAGGCTGAGGTGGTTACGCACGTACATTCACAGTTAAAATGGAGCATGGGAGTACCAGAAAGCGCCCAGGTAGATTACTTGGATTCTACATAAATTCTTTTCTGCCTCTATTGGGTAAAAGCAGCCCTACCTCACTCCTGCTACTCAGGGTTACTTAGCTTCGACAGTATGGCAACTCCTCGTCATGTCTGCTGGTCCCTAGACACAAGAAATCCAAAGTGTCCTGGGAAAAGCTGTAGCTTGTAGTTCAGTGAGACCTTTCTGTGTAACTTGGCAAGGGTCCATCTTCTTTGGAGACCTGGACCTTTGACCCTGCAGAGCCCAGAGTTACAGAAATGAAAGCACAACATATCTGAGTGGGTCAATCAGAGAGATGGTAAGTGGAGCTACTCCTGCTTCTACTCCTTGGTTCCTGGATCCATGTATTCTTCCTATTGGGAACACAGTACCCTTTACAGGTCTCTGATTTAATAAATACACTGCATCCTGAAGAATGATATCCCATATTTCATAATGTTGCCTCTTAGCTGCTGCTTCAGCTGTGTCTTGGAAAGTCAGTTTCTCTTCTTTCCTCCCTCCCTCCTTCCTTTCTTCTACGCTCCTTGCTTCTTCTCTCTCTTTTCCCTTCCTTCCTTCCTTTCCTCATTTCTCTTTTTCTTTCTCTTTCTTCCTCCCTCCCTCCCTCCCTTCCTTTCTTTCCTTAAGCTGGAATGGCTTGCACCTTCCTTTTCCCACATAAACACCAATGGACTCTTCCCATTAGTCCTCTAGTTTCTTCCAGAGGTAGGTGAAATTATTGAAGACTTCAGCAGAAATTAGGGAAGATCTTCTGAACTGTGATTAAATGGAGTGTGGTCATTTACCTAATTATCCTTGGTTATCACCTTCTGTGATTGTGATTTTACTTATTAAGCAGCAGAGCCATCTGGTGAAGACCTGCATTACTTTTCAATCTTATGTTTGCCTTTTGTCTTTCCCAGATTTGATAAATGGTTTGTCCTCATGATCTACTGATGCAGACTACATGGAAGTCCCAATGTCCTGGTGCCCAAAGGCAAGATCATTTTTTCCCCTGCAGTGTTTCTGTTTATCATGGTGATGTGAGTGGGCTCTTATTGGGGGTGCCTAATGCTGCAATAAAGAAAGGGTTTTCTTGGTCGGGCGCGGTGGCTTACGCCTGTAATCCCAACACTTTGGGAGGCCTAGGCAGGCAGATCATGAGGTCAAGAGATCAAGACCATCCTAGCCAACATGGTGAAACCCTGTCTCTACTACAAATACAAAAATTAGCTGGGTGTGGTGGTGTGCACCTGTTGTCCCAGCTACTCAGGAGGCTGAGGCAGGAGAATCGCTTGAACCTGGGAAGTGGAGGTTGCAGTGAGCCGAGACCGTGCCACTGCACTCCAACCTGGTGACAGAGCGAGACTCCGTCTCAAAGGAAAAAAAAGAAAAGGCTTTATCTTCTGAATTAACCTGTATCCCTCTGAGCTAGTCAGGGAAATAGGCAATCTTTATTTCTATGGCTCATAGATACTGGTATCACTGGTTATCACTTGTGATAAGTAAGCAACATCCTTCCTTCATAGATTTATAGCTCAGTGTTTGGCATATGCCCTATAATTATTATCACAAGCAAGGTGTGCAGAGGCAAAATTTTCTAGGATGCAAGCACCCATCTGTTTGTTCACCTCTCCCTATATGGCAGTTAGCATAGTGCTTGTCATATCAAAGGCACTCAGAAATATTAATTAAACAAATATTAGTGATAGAAGAATGTCTTTCTATTGTCTTCACATATGAATAAAAAGTTGGCCAGGTGCGGTGGCTCATGCCTGAAATTCCAGCACTTTGGGAGGGTAAGGTGAGTGGATCACTTAAGTCCAGGAATTTGGGACCAATCTGAGCAACATGGTGAAACCCTATCTCTGCAAAAAATACAAAAATTAGCCGGGCATGGTGGCACATGCCTGTAGTCCTGACTACTCGGGAGGCTGAGGTGGGAGGATTGCTTGAGCCTAGGAGGTGGAGGTTGCAGTGAGCCGAAATTGGGCCGCTGCACTCCAGCCTGGGAGACAGAGCCAGACCCTGTCTCAAAAAA
>NW_016821467.1:0-483 GCF_001698545.2 Rhinopithecus bieti | reverse complement strand
TCACTTCAGACTTCTCTATAGCAATGCTAGATGACACAGTAACTACACCTTCAAAATTCTGAAGGATACTGATTCCAACATAGAATTTCATACCCAATCAAATCAAGTGTGAGCACATTTTTTTTTTTTTTTTCTTTTGAGATGGAGTCTCACTCTGTCACCCAGGCTGGAGTGCAGTGGCCAGATCTCAGCTCACTGCAAGCTCCGCCTCCCGGGTTTATGCCATTCTCCTTCCTCAGCCTCCCGAGTAGCTGGGACTACAGGCACCCGCCACCTCGCCCGGCTAGTTTTTTGTATTTTTTAGTAGAGACGGGGTTTCACTGTGTTAGCCAGGATGGTCTCGATCTCCTGACCTCGTGATCTGCCCGCCTCGGCCTCCCAAAGTGCTGGGATTACAGGCTTGAGCCACCGCGCCTGGCCCAAGTGTGAGCACATTTTTAGACATGCAGGTACTCCCCCAAAATAAGGTGATAAAAGAAAAGG
>NW_016821466.1:0-3248 GCF_001698545.2 Rhinopithecus bieti | reverse complement strand
TAGATAATCTTGTGAGGTCAGAATTTCACAGTGAAAGGGCTGTAAACAATTTATATTTATAAAGGTAACAAATATCATCATGCATTTTTGTTTTGTTTTTTGAGATGGAGTCTCTCCTGTGGCCCAGGCTGGAGTGCAGTGGTGCGATCTCGGCTCACTGCAAGCTCCGCCTCCTGGGTTCATGCCAATTCTCCTGCCTCAGCCTCCCGAGTAGCTGGGACTACAGGTGTCGGCCACCATGCCCAGCTAGTTTTTTTTGTATTTTTTAGTAGAGACGGGGTTTCACCGTGTTAGCCAGGATGGTCTCGATCTCCTGACCTCGTGATCTGCCTGCCTTGGCCTCCCAAAGTGTTGGTATTACAGGCGTGAGCCACCGCACCCGGCTATCATCATGCATTTTTGCTGCTGTTTGCAACAATCTTATTTAACTCTTCCACGGGCTGTGAAACAGTTAAAGTTAATCTAATGCAAATTTGTTCTTATTTTACAGCATACTCTACATGGTCTTCAACATAATATATTACAGTCCTTACTCCATTTCAGCCTCACTTTAAGATATTCCTCAAACAATTCATGGCACTTTGGGTTAAGCAGTAGTTTTTAGACAGTGTTTCCTTAAAGCCCAGTTTTATTTGCTCATTATTTCACATTCTGTGCATGTTTTTACATCACTCAGCCTAGGCTGCATGCCTGTTACTAAACCAATCACTGTGGCCAAGGGAATGGAGCATTCTAGTAAGACAGTTAGATCAAATAATCAACTCTTTGTGCTGATAGGATAGTGAGGTAAGCTCTACCAAAGCCACATGAAAAATCTCAATTCTCTATGGTAGATGATGTTTGGTTGCCTAATGCAACCAAAACTATAGATTCCTAAGGAAGATAAAGAATGAAATGTAGCTTTGAATATATGATTATTTTAATTTAGCTATTTAGAGCATAATGCTCACTCACTAAGGAAGTCAAGATTATGAGGTCAGTCATAAGCATACTGCAATTTGTTAACATAAAGCATGGCACTACAGTACTTGCCTCTTATCCACAGGAGATGTGTTCCAAGACCCCAAGTGGATGCCAAGTGGATGTCTGAAACTGGATAGTACCAAAATGATATATATAATATATATGTGTGTATATATAATATATATGTATATATATATGTGTATGTGTGGTGTATATATATATACACACACTGTTTTTCCCATTACATATTACATACATACCTATGATAAAGTTTAATTTATAAGTTAGGTACAGTAAGAGATTAAAAACAACACAGAATAATTATAACTGTACTGTAATAAAAATCATGTAATGTGTGTTCTCTCTCTCTCTCAAAATATCTTATTGTACTGTATTTTACCCACCTATTTTTGGACTGCAGTTGGCCATGGGTAACTGAAACCATAGAAAGCAAAACTGTGGATAAGAGGGCTCTACTGTGTTCAACTTAGTTTCAATAAATAACTATTTAAAATCTACCACACGCATAGAACGTCTATCATTGTTATGGAGGATTCTAAAAAGTAAATAGAATGAGCCTATTTATAATCTAGCTCGAGGAGAAAAATTCATATTTACTATAAAATATCAGTGCAAAGATATGTGGAACTAAGTATATGATAACATAATACAAGTTATATATATATATTTAATACTTTGACATTTTCCATGTTCTTGAGAAATTGAATATAAAATGATATTTGCATATAGAGATATTATCAATTAACTTATGTTAGAACCTCAGAGATACAGGTTCACACAAAATATTTTGGCACACACACACACACAGACACACACACAATCAGGTAATTTAGATATCATAAAGTGCAGTAGTGCTCAACTTTTACTATACATTAGATGTATCATAGAAACATGTAAGAAACATTAAGAAAATAGTAGATGTTTTTTTTCCAATCTTTAGTGGTGAAAAACCACTACCTATATCAGCAGTCCCCAACCTTTTTGGCACCAGGGACCGGTTTCACGGAAGACAATTTTCCATAGATTGTGGGTGGCGGGGGTGGTTTCAGGATGATTCCACCGCATTACATTTATTATTAGATTCTCATAACCTATATCCCTTGCATGCACAGTTCACAATAGGGTTTGTGCTCCTATGAGAATCTAATTCTTCCGCTGCTCTGACAGGAGGTGGAGCTCAGCTTCACTCGCTTCCGAGCTGCTCACCACCTGCTGTGGACTGGTACAGGTCCCTGGCCCAGGGATTGGGGACCCCTGGAGTAGATAATTCAATTTAATTAATCTGGGATAAGGATGGATATTTCTAAATGTTACTCAAGTGATTCGAATGTGTAGACAGGATTGAGACTACTGACTTGGCCTAACTAGTTTATGTATGGTTGAAGAAACTGAGGTTCAGTAAAGATATGTAATTTACTGAAGATCATATAGCCTCCTGCTTCCCAGTCCAGATATTTTTTAGGATACTGCTATTTTATTTTTCCTTTTAATCTGTGGACATTAAATTCTTTGACATTACCTACTAGAATGAAATAGAAGTCATGTTAGATAGGCAATTCATATAATTTTGCACACATAATAAAATAAAGTACACAATTTTTATTTCATTGGAAGTAACCCAATAATTCCATTGAACTCAAAGAGCTATGATGTGCTACTTTCAGTATTTAACAGAATTTAGTTGCTAAGAAAATTATTATTATTATTTTATTTTATTTTACTTTAAGTTCTGGAATACATGTGCAGAACGTGCAGGTTTGTTACATAGGTATATATGTGCCATGGTGGTTTGCTGCGCCTATCAACCCATCATCTATGTTTTGAGCCCTGCATGCATTAGGTATTTGTCCTAATGCTCTCCCTACCTTGGCCCCTCATCTCCTGACAGGCCCCAGTGTGTGATGTTCCCCTCCCTATGTCCGTGTGTTCTCATATTTCAGCTCCCACTTATGAGTGAGAACATGTGGTGTTTGGTTATCTGTAAGTAATTTATAGATTCAGTGCTATTTCCATGAAGCTACTATTGACTTTCTTCATATAATTACAAAAAATTACTTTAAATTTCATATGGAATGAAAAAATAGCCTGTATAGCTAAGACAAACCTAAGCAATAAGAACAAAGCTGGATACATCACGCTACCTGACTTGAAACTACACTACAAGGCTACAGTAACCAGAGCAGCATGGTGCTGGTACCAAAACAGATATGTAGACCAATGGAATAGAGTAGAGAGTTGATAAATAACACCACTCATCTGCAACC
>NW_016821465.1:0-2591 GCF_001698545.2 Rhinopithecus bieti | reverse complement strand
TTGTGCTGGGGTCCAGGGAGGACAGGTAGCGGAGTTGCCAGGGAAGCAGCTTGCCTGAGGTCTGTGGTCATGGCAGGGGCTTCCGCAGTGGCCCCGCCCTCTCCAGGTCCCCTCCCTCCTGTCCTTGTCCTTGTGTTTACTGAAGACCATGAGAAGGGATGTGGAGAGCCCCTGCAGGAACTAAGAGCAGGAGCCTGGCTCAGCCCCAGAGGCCCGCAGACATTCAGTTCCTAAACCCATAGGGTGGGACGTGGGCATAGGAGAGTAACCAGGGCTGCCTCGCACAGCCCTGCTCCTTCACCCTGCCTGCCTGGTGGCCTCCTTAGCCTGCAGCCTCAGTGCAACCCGCTATGGGGCCATGCTGCCCCCTGCTGGCCACACTGCAAAATGCAACCCAGGGTCGACCTGGAGGCTACAGGTGTCTCTCTTCCCCCAGGCCTGCAGCTGAGCTGGAGGGGGAAGAGGGCACCAGGGAACAGCCCGGGTGCACCTGCCCAGGAGGATTGTCTGACTGCATGGGGAGAAAGTCCAGAACCGTGCCTGGCACATGGTGATCTTTGTGGAGTGAGAGGGCAAAAGTATGCATGATTTTGTGCATCTGAAGCATTTCAGTGCTGATGGCCTGACCGAGGGCAGATGACAGATCATGTCAGATATTTCTCCAGCAGGAATGGCTGCATTCTCCTGGCTCACCTGCCAGGGAGCTCAGAGGCGCCCTTGCCCGGGAATCCGACGGCAGGGAGTCACCAGGTCTGCGGTGCTCCTGTTCCTCAGCCCTGAGAATGGGGTGCGGACAGACAGGGCAGCAGCAGAGAACACAACAAGGCATGAGGGGGCACACAGTCCCCAGTAAGCATCTGCATCAGGACTCCAGGGCTGTCCCAGGGATAGCTAGGCCTGTGGGAAAGCCATGGTCCCTCGTCCCCGCCCCCATCCCACCCCACCCTGAGCCACCTCCACCAGCCAGGAGGGGCCAGGGCCCTTCATCAACCTCACCCAGGTCATCTGGGGAACTGGGCCACCGCTGAGAACAAAGCCCAAACATGTCTGGGAGTGGAGGCTGTGCCCACCTCCCCAGAGACTTGCCCCGACTTAACCCAGGGCCCAGCAGGAGCTGGAAGGGAAGTGGAGTTAGGGAGCCCAGCAGGTCACCACCAACTGTGCCCTGGATTCCTGGACCCGTGTGCACAGAGTAATGGGAGCTGGCTGTCTGTCTGGCCAAGGGCACAGGAGGGTGAGTGTGTACAGCAGCCGGGGAGCAAGGGAGCCAGTGAGACACACAGGAGTGACCTTGGACCTCTGCAAGGAACCCGTTCACTTGCTCCCAGGCAGCAGCACTGGCCTTGACACCCAGCCCTGAAAGCTCGGAGATCACAGGACAAGCAGCTTCAGGGGCTGTGGCCCCAGCTGGGCTGGGCTGTGTGCTGGTCCCTAGAGACACTAGGTGTCTCCCCTGTCCCAGTCCTGCCTCCTGCCCAGCACAAGGGCCTTTGGAACTCAGACCTCTGTGTCTCAGCCCCTGGGAGGGTCAGGTGGTCAGAGATGAGAAGGGCCAAGTCTGGCAGGCTGGAAACTGCCTCTCTCGGCTGCTGTGGGGTGAGGTACTGGGGGGCACAGAGGTGCTGGGCTGAAGTGTGGCTTCAGCTGGGCGGGATCAGTGCCAGAGGGCATGAGGACAGCCCTGACCAAAAGTGGGCCTGGGCCCAAGAGGAAGTGCCAGGAGCCTGAGGCCCATGTTGCTAAGGGCAGGGGATGCCATCCTGGGCTTTCTTGCCTGCCACCCACTCTGGCCAGATCAGCCGATGGACTTGGCCTCCTTGAGCAAAGACCCACAGGCTCCTAGGTTTCCACTTGTGTCTCCAACATACAGCGTCTGCAGCCCCTGGTCCCACATGGCCACAGGCCTCCTCCTCTTTCTCCTCCTTCCTGGGCTAGAGTGGCAGCCCTGCCTCATGCTGGGGAGAGGTAGACCAGAGATCATTCACCTGGTGGTGCCCAGCAGTGACTCAGCAGCAACGGGACATGGGAGGCTCGGCTCCTGCCCACTGTCCTGACAGTCAGCATGGGGTCCACCTCAGCCTCCTGGGGATCCCAGTTACCCAGTCCTCAGCAGGGTGGGCCTGTCCAGGTCATTCTCAGTCTCACTGTCTTGAGGGCATCTGGGAGGCCCAGGCAGGCCAGATTTGTCTCCTGGAGAGAGGCATGGGCACCTCTGGCCCCCCAGCCTCCTGGCCTCCCCTTGAGTCCCCTTATGCAGAAAGGGCCCTGGCTCCAGGCTTGCCTGGCTTTGGGAACTGTTTTAAAAGGGACATGAAGAAAGAAGTCAGAGAATGGTCCTTGGCCACTCTGGATGGAGCGTCCCCGGAGCAGTAGGAAGAGAGCTGTCCCTGCCTCAACTCCTACACTGAGTGACTGTTGATTCACAGTTCTCTCCGAGGGGCGTGGGCCTGTCATAACACCGGCTGAGGAGCCTGGCTCCAGCTGGCCCTGGGGTCCGCAGGTCACCACCTGGCCCCTGTGTCTGGCTTTGAATTTCCTAACTTCCAAAATGCCCTGGGAATACAATGTCCAGCCTGTTGTGTGCAGTAAAT
>NW_016821464.1:0-3131 GCF_001698545.2 Rhinopithecus bieti | reverse complement strand
CTAGAAGTCACTGTAAACAAAAGTAAAAGAAACAGACAAATTAATTGTAATACTTTATTTTGTTTGACCTAAGATATCAAAATTTTATAATTTCAAAATCTAGTCAATACAGATATAACTAATGAGTTAGTTTTCTTTTCGGTGTGTATACTAATTACTTTTTTAAAAAAAAATCAGTGTATATTTTAAACCCACAGCAGATCTCAATTTAGACTAACTGCATTTGACATGTTCAATAGCTACATGAGTTTAGTGGCTACAATATTAAGATAGCAGTTTCAGAAGCTTTCTTGTTTTAGTTTTTAAACTAAGGTCTATTATCCATCTTTAAATAAGTTTTGTGTATGCTATGAGGGAGAGGTCAAAGCTTATTGTTTAATACAAATACCTGGTTGCTCCAACACCAGGTATAGAAAGACTTCCCTTTCTTCATTAACTCCTTTCTTGAAAAGCAAGTAATTGTATATGCCATATTCTCTATTCTGCTCCATTGGTCAACGTCTCTGTTCTTATGCCAGTATCAGATCATCCTTAATTATTGAAGATTAAAGTAGATCTCAAAAGCTGGTAGTGTGATCCTCCAATTTTGTTCCTCTTCAAATGTGCCTTGGCTGGCGTGTGTCTTCTGCATTTTTGTACATACTTTGGAATAAACTTCACAATTTTTACTAAAACTTTTTCAGATTTTGATTGATAGGGAACATTGTTCTTTGAACACTGGTATCAGCAATTTATTATTACCTCCAATAGTTAAAAGACATGTAGTTACAGAAATTGAAGTCTTTCTGTACAATTGATGATAACCAACTATTTTCTTTTGACCTGTAATGACAGATGGGAGGACACAGAGATGATCATTGCCAAATAAGCAAGAGTGAAGATGAAGAAAACAAAGAAAAGCTAATATGTACTAGGTTACATAGAACGTTCAAAATAGTCTTTTAAGAGACTCGCGTCATCAAAAAACTCATGATAAATAATAAATTACAACAAATATTTCTTCACATATACATGGGTGTGTGGTGGGTGTGTGTATGTGTGTGTGCTATGGTTTGAATGTTTTTGTCCCCTTAAAAATTCATGTGTTTGAAATTTAACCTTTAATGTTCAGTGCCAGAGCGTGGGCCCTTGGGTGTTTAGGTCACGAGTGCTGTGTTCTTATGAATGTATTAATGCTGTTATTAAAAGGGTTTGCAGGTGTAGATTTGCTCTCTCTTGCTGTCCTACCACATGCAGACATAGCAAGAAGATGTCATCAGATGCTGGCATCTTGATCTTGAACTTTTTAGCTTTCAGGACTATAATAAATACACTTATGTTCTTTATAAATTCCTCAGTCTCAGATATTCTACAGCTCGCACCACAAGACGAACAAAGGCCACATAGCTTCTAAAATTATTGATTTGTTTTTATTACCATGTACTCTAAATTTTTAGAGGTGGAAACATTATGCCAAAGGAGATTATATAATTGTCACAGAAAATAAGTTAAAGAACAAAATAGTTTCTATGGTTTAATAAATTATTGCAGTGAAATCTCGTTTATTCTCCATTATCTCAAATTACACTGGCATTCCTTTATATTTGCAGAAGAATGATAATTCAAGAATATAATACTGATCCTAAGAGACTAAATAATTCTTTCATGTATATATTCATTTGTTCAACACTTATTAAATGTCTCCTAAGGGTCAGGTGCTTCGCTTGTTTGTTTGTTTTTTTTCTGAGAAATTGGACATCAGAGAAATACTGTTATCATAAATATATTTGAATTTATTTTCCTTGAAAATTGATAATCTATGTATGCTGTTTATAACAACTCTCTATTACCCTGATTCCTCTAAACTCCCTGGATCAGTTTGCACACTAGAACAATCTTTCTCTTTTTGGGATGAAAGGAGGACTGGTTAGAAATTTGTAGAGGTTTTGACTCTACACTTTTAGAAGGTAAGAGTTGAAAGTGATGGTAGAAAAAATAATCCCTATTTTCTGGTTGTGGCATAGTTCCAATTCAGAAGGCTAGTCCTGAAAGCAATCATGGAAGCAAATATGGTTCTTAAACTTTTATATGCCTGAGCATCACCAGGAGATTTTACTTAAAAAGCACATTCTTTGTCCCACTATCAGAAATTCTGACTCAGAAGACTGGAGTGGGACCTGAGAATTTGCATCTTTAGTAAACGCTGCTTATGATTCTTTTCACCAAATTATAAACATTACTGAGTATTGACTGTGACCAAGACAAGAAAGGAATTGAGCTTGGTCCATAGGATAATGTTCCTCTTGTTACGGAGCTTACTTCTAGGGGAGGAGATAGGACAGAGGAAAAAGGGGCATAACATTCACTGAGACCCCAAACTGCACTAGTGGCCTACATGTTTGAAATTCTCATACACTACGTGCTCCTAAGAAATAGTCAGCATGCAGGGATTCCTGACCAAGGGGCTGGGGCAGGCAGTGGCCACACTAACAGGGAAGTGAGCTCGGTGGGTCAGAGAGATTCAGAGAGTATTTTCTGTGGGAGGTGGGGTTGGAGGGGCTTCAGAAGAATTGTGGGCGCTGCAGGAGCATCACAGAAATACTGTAACAGGCCATCAAGTCAAATTTGACAGCATGATTCTATGTCCCTTCCCTTTTCCCATCACGTCCTTTCGCAGCAGTAGACCAGCCAAAAACAACCTGCTGTGTCCCATCACTTCTGGTGATATTTAAAGTAGTTTAAGAAATTTTGCTCTAAGTTTTGAGTCAGTAGGCAAGGGAAGTGCCTTGCTCAGGCTTACCAAGTTGCTTGTCTTGTAACCTTTCTAAGGTCTTTTTTTTTTGTTTTTTTTTGGCTTTTCATTTGTTTTTTGTTCTAAGGGAGGAATCATAGGAAATGTTGCTGTTTTATGTCATTGGAGCCTCCAATTTAGAAACAGAATGCAAAATAGGGGAAGCGATGGGGTATATTTACAAGAACATAAATGGCCAGTGTTCTTGCAAGCAGAAGCAGTCTTGGCCTTAGCAACATAGAACAATGAGAATGCTTTCTACTTAATATGGCTCTTGCTTGCAGAGAGACAACATGTGCTCTTGAAAATATTCCACCAACTATGAATTTCAACAATTCATAATAAGTTTATGAAATAGCCA
>NW_016821463.1:0-1366 GCF_001698545.2 Rhinopithecus bieti | reverse complement strand
ATATTTTGATATAATGTATTAATATTTTAATATGCAATGTACAATTAAAATTGGTGCTTTACCTTTACTATACTTTTTTTTTTACAGGACAAAAGACTGATTTTAAAGTATGGCATTTTTTGCAGCATAAATAAAATATTGTTCAGTACGTAGGCCGTTTCATCGCTTCTAATTTTTATTTAAGTAGCAGGAAATATGGCTCCATTCATTTGAAAGGCTGGTAGAAGGATGGGGGGATAGGGAATACTAATTTTTAGATGATTTTGGTAGCTATTACTTTTGCAAGAAGAGTTGAGCACACTTTCTAGAATTTTGAGTGGTAGTATGAAAATGCTGTGCTTTTAATGAGAAACCTGGGAGCTAGTTCCAGCCTTGCCTGCTTTCTTTGCTTTAGAAAAAGGAAGACTTAAAACTTGGTCTCTTTGCCTCTTGTAGTTTCAGCAGCCATATTCCAAAAACATACACTATCCATGGGTTTGTCAGTAATAAACGTTATAGGGAATGCTGGTAGGTATGCGATGGTAGAAATGTATTCATCCTGTTTAAGGTTAACCATATAAACGTACACAAACTGACCCAGATCATGTTTTTCTGGAACAGTCAAGTCAAGGATAAACTGACTGCCAGAAACAACCAGTGTAAAAATATTTATTTATTCTTAGCTGTATTGCTTGGATCCCAACACATCTCACTTAATTGTCCCAGTATATGCTACTACAGCAACACACCTGCTACACTGAAATTGACCAACAGAAACCTTTCGAGATTGGCAGCCCATGTTAGCTCACTCAGCGCCTGGATTGGCTGGTTTAATGGGGGTGGGGAGCGCAGCCCTCTTTCCTCTCTTCCACCAAGGTTCCTTCATTGGATTGACCAGCTGTCAGGTTGAACGCAAACCTGCCTCCTTTTGGTGGTGTTTGTCTGGATCGCAACAGAATAGCTGGGGGAGAGCCTCCCACCATGAGCTCCGATTGGCGGGACTCAACCTTGGTGATTTCTGATTGGCCCAATGAAGAAACACCAAGGTAGGTTGCCTAGTGATCCTGAGGAAGCTGATGTGTTATTCCTTTTCTGCATCGAAGGATCAGGAAGTTTGTGCTCTCTGCGTGGAAGTTTTTCACCTACTAGGACGGGGGTGGGGTGGGGGGAACAGGTGGCCCCCTAAAATACAGCACAAGCTACAGCCTGCGTCCAGCCATAACCCAGGAGTAACATCAGGTAAGCAACGAGAAAATTACATTTCCTAACGTCCCTTCCCCACCCCCCCAAAAAAACTCTAATTTTTAAAATTATTATTTTATGGGGAGGGAAAGGGTTTTATTCATTTGGGCCATTTGTTTTCTTTCAAGTAGGATTTTTAACTAGT
>NW_016821462.1:0-575 GCF_001698545.2 Rhinopithecus bieti | reverse complement strand
TTTTTTTTGGTTGGTGGGCTATTAACTATTGCCTCAATTTCAGAGCCTGTTATTAGTCTATTCAGAGATTCAACTAATTCCTGGTTTAGTCTTGGGAGGATGCATGTGTCCAGGAATTTATCCATTTCTTCTAGATTTTAGTTTATTTGTGTAGAATTGTTTATAGTATTCTCTGATGGTAGTATTTCTGTGGGATCGGTTGTGATATCCCCTAAAAGGGAATCTTTTCTCAACTCCATTTGGTCTTCCTGGGAGGAAAGAGGTACAGGGATGTGAAAAGCAGACACGGGCAGCATCATCAGAGCTGCCCCTGAAGAGCCTGTCCCAAACGCTTGACCAACATGGAGAAACCCCCTCTCTACTAAAAATACAAAATTAGCCAGGCATGGTGGCACATACCTGTAATCCCAGCTACTTGGGAGGCTGAAGTAGGAGAATCACTTGAACTCAGGAGGCAGAGGTTGCAGTGAGCCGAGATTGAGCCACTGCACTCCAGCCTGGGTAACAAGAGTGAAACTCTGTCTGAAAAAGAAGGAAGGAAGGAAGGAAGGAAGGAAGGAAGGAAGGAAGGAAGG
>NW_016821461.1:0-1347 GCF_001698545.2 Rhinopithecus bieti | reverse complement strand
TATATATATGCTCAATATTTGTTCATTAGTCTGCATGTTATTAATCTCTTCCTACTCTAACACTTTCTAACATGTTTGTACGCCATCTAGTACCATAAGTGGATTTTTTTTTTTTTTTTTTTTTTTTTTGAGATTGCGTTTCACTCTGTCACCCAGGCTGGAGTGCAGTGGCACGATCTTGGCTCACTGCAGCCTCTGCCTTCTGGGTTCAAGCGATTCTCTTGCCTCAGCCTCCCAAGTAGCTGGGATGATAGGCGCAAGCCACTACACCTGGCTAATTTTTTGCATTTTTTATTAGAGACGGGGTTTCATCATGTTAGCCAGGCTGTTCTCAAATGCCTGGCCTCAAGCAATCCAGCTGCCTCGGCCTCCCAAAGTTTTGGGATTACAGGCGTGAGCCACCACGCCCCACCTCATAAGTAGATTTTAATGAATATTTCTGGATAATGATACTAAAGCAGGTCTCCCTGTAGAACACGTCCATAGAAATCTGTTCATCAAAATCCCTGTCAGGAAAAAGTATTCATTGAAAACATAATATATTAAGGTTTTTTTTTTCAAATATGTTATGAGAAAATAAATCTGTGAATCAGAAAGCCAGCCATCATCTGTTGACATTAGTCAGTCTCCCTCTTTGCCTGTTTCTCTTCTATGACTTTCAATCTCAGTTAATCTCGGGTTTTACAGGGGTCCAAAGTTATTGTTAAAAGAGAGCATTGGCCCTTTGGGCAAGGGAGCTGGGGGGTAGGTTGGGGAGCCTCAGGAGGTCCAGACAAAACAGGAAAAGCATTGAATATCACAAACCTACTCCATAATGGGAAGCCATTAAGGGAAATCCCTTTGCAGACCACAGCAGACCTGGCTCAGGGCTGAGATTCCTGCCCCTTAGGCGGTTGAGCCAGGGTGCTTTGGATGTGTCTCTTTATTTTCCTGGTAGTAATAAGACTATTAAGTTGGCCATGCCACCCAAAGAAATGACCTGGCCACCTGAGAGCTGCAACGTGGACCAAGCAAGGATAAGAAGGTGAATTTGATGAACCGCAACTCTGGGGCTGGATGGATCAAACATGAACAAAGAGAGGTTCAGGGGAGTGGCATACTCACACATTCACACATATGCCTGTTCAATTCATAGAATGTGCAACAAGCACACAATTGGCAACAACAAGATATTTCTTGGTCTAGTGGTATAGTGAAAGTAAGCTGAAAAATCCTATTCTATCTCTCCCATTTCACTTCATTAAAAACTTTAAGAATGACCCTATTTTATGTACTAAGATTAGGAATGCTACCCTAAGCATAAGAATGTAGGTCTGGGGGGTGGAGCAAGATGGCCGAATAGGAACA
>NW_016821460.1:0-1340 GCF_001698545.2 Rhinopithecus bieti | reverse complement strand
AAAAAAAAAAGTATCTTTTTTTTTCTCACTCAGTCGCCTAGGCTGGAGTGTAGTGATGCAATCTCGGCTCACTGCAACCTCTGCCTCCCGGATTCAAGCAATTCTCTGCTTCAACTTCCCGAGTGGCTGGGACTACAGGTGCCCACCACCACATCCGGCTAATTTTTTTGTACTTTTAGTAGAGATGGGGTTTCACCATCTTGGCCAGGCTAGTCTTGAACTCCTGACCTCATGATCCACCCTCCTTGACCTCCCAAAGTGCTGGGATTATAGATGTAAGCCACCACGCCCAGCGAACCAAAGTAATTTTACTGAAGCCATCCTCCTTTCTGATGTATCTTTACCATCTCACTCCATTTAGCACTCCAAAGACCCTTCTTACCACCCCTAATACCTGCTGAGTAAGATGACAGATTATCAGGTCTCTCAGCCATGATGGAAGAATTTTAATATCATTCTTTTGTTCTTCATCTCGTATTTTAACTCTATTTTAATAATACCCACTTTTAGAATTAAAAACGATGCTGGGGGTGGGGCATGGTGGCTCACGCCTGTAAAACCAGCACTTTGGGAGACCAAGGCAGACAGATCACAAGGTCAGTTCGAGACCAGCCTGACCAACATGGTAAAACCCCGTCTCTACTTAAAAAAAAATACAAAAATTAGCCAGGCGTGGTGGCGCATGCCTGTAATCCCAACTACACAGGAGGCTGAGGCAGGTGAATCGCTTGAACCTGGGAGGTGGAAGTTATAGTGAGCCAAGATCATGCTGTGATCTGCATTCTAGCCTAGGCGACAGACTGTCTCAAAAAGCCAGGCGCAGTGGCTCACGCCTGTAATCCCAACACTTTGGGAGGCTGAGTCGGGCAGATCACCTGAGGTCAGGAGTTCAAGATCAGCCTGACTAACATGGTGAAACCCCGTCTCTACTAAAAATACAAAAATTAACTGGGGCTGGGCGCGGTGGCTCAAGCCTGTAATCCCAGCACTTTGGGAGGCTGAGATGGGCGGATCACGAGGTCAGGAGATCGAGACCATCCTGGCTAACATGGTGAAACCCCGTCTCTACTAAAAATACAAAAAACTAGCCGGGCGAGGTGGCGGGCGCCTGTAGTCCCAGCTACTTGGGAGGCTGAGGCAGGAGAATAGCGTGAATCCGGGAGGCGGAGCTTGCAGTGAGCCAAGATTGCGCCACTGCACTCCAGTCTGGGCGACAGAGCGAGACTCCGCCTCAAAAAAAAAAAAAAAAAAAAAAAAAAAATTAACTGGGCCTGGTGTTGGGTGCCTATGATCCCTGCTACTCAGGAGGCTGAGACAAAGGAATCACTTCAATCCGGGAG
>NW_016821459.1:0-253 GCF_001698545.2 Rhinopithecus bieti | reverse complement strand
TCTGTTGCTCAGGCTGGAATGCAGCGGCGCCATCTTGGCTCACTGCAACCTCCGCCCCTCCAGGTTTAAGCAGTTCTCTGCCTCAGCCTCTGGAGTAGCTGGGATTACAGGCGTGTGCCACCATGCCTGGCTAATTTTTTGTATTTTTAGTAGAGACAGGGTTTCACCATCTTGGCCAGGCTGGTCTTGAACTCCTGACTTCTTGATCCACCCTCCTCGGCCTCCCAAAGTGCTGGGATTACAGGCATGAGCC
>NW_016821458.1:0-2391 GCF_001698545.2 Rhinopithecus bieti | reverse complement strand
AAAAAAAAAAACGCTATATAGCTTGTATAGCTTCACTGGCCTGCTCTTTTTAGCTTAGTTTAAATCTATCTGGGTACTGACATGTTTTTCAAAATAACTTGTCTCCCACATATGGTCTGGCCTTCCATCTGTCCCAATCATTTATTCAATTGTTACTAAGTGACAGGTAAGCATTAGAGATCAGTTTCCGATTGACTCTGACTGTGTTCTGGTAGAAGGAAAATGCAGCCAGATATGAGTGCTAATTTTGTCCTTTTACATCAGCTACTAGCTGAAGCTTTGTATGCCCATGCACGTCATCAAATCATGATTATACATCAGTGATCTCTCATTTTTCCCAGGATAAATGCCTACTTCCAATTTCAGGAGAATAGTTACTGAAGTTGTGATACACTTATCCAAACTTCCTTAAAATGCAGTTAGTTAAATCATTCTCTTGTAAGTTTTCAAATGCACCTTCTCATTTCTCTTAAAATCACAACAGCTCATGTTTTTCTAAAATACATGGTTTTGTTGCTTCAAGTGTGCGGTGATTTAGAGACTCCTCTTAATTATTTAAAATAACCTTAGTTTGATATCTAATAATGACATAATTTTCTCTCCAAAGTAAAGTTGAAGAATTGAGTCGATCACTGGAAAATTCTGCTTAGACTTCCATACAGGAGAGAGTCCAGGAAGAAACTGGCATTTTTCTTACCAAAAGATATTTGGATTCAACTAGGAAAATGAGGCAAGAGGCTAAAAAGTAGTCTAGAACTTGTTTTCTCAGATAATATCTCAGCCTAGGTCTTATATAAATATTGTCTTTTTTAAGAACCTTAAAAACAACAGCTTTGAAATAATGGAGGAAGACTTGACATCAATATGATGACAGTTGACCATAACAGTCATGAAAATATTCTATTTACATGAGCTGCTTTAACGGCATTAGAATGAATGCATAGGACTTTTATTATGTTTTATGTCTGATACTGATAAAAACCAAAGTTACAATGCTCAACACATGTTTAAGAGCTAAAGAGATATCAAATGGATTACACATACATTAATTTAGCTCATAATATATCTTGGAAACACAGTGATGAATTCTTGTTCCCCCATTGTGTTTTCCTACTTTGAGGTGGCTTATTATTTGGGCAAAGGGAAGTTTGATAGCTCTATACAAGGTATTCAGAAAAGAAAATGTCATGCCTTGAAAACTTGTATCATTAGTGATTGCTCTATTTTCCACCTTAGCAACCTTCCTGCCATGTGACCTCAGTTCTGACTTTTAAATAGTATAGTCTAAATGGGCTAGTCTGGACCACTGTACTCCTACCTGTGGCTGGGGTCAAAGCTACAGTTTGTGTATAGCATATTTCAGCTGTATTTCTTCTGAAGCACAGACAACTGGGGCCATGGCATGTCACTCCAGGTGAAGGTAAACCTACCAGTGCAGGCACCTGTTAATCTGCCACTCACATCAGATGGACTAATCTTCTATTTCCCAAACACAATCGTATGTTCAAAGTCAAGAGAAAAGGAATGTTTAGCAATGAGTGCATATATTATTATTTCCAGAAAAGTGAAAAATTAGGACAAATTATTTAATCTTCCACATGCATCTTCTTGTGTGAGTTGGAAGATAAAGTGTTTACTGTTAGACGAGGATAAAACATTACACTTAAGTACAGAGGAACAGATGGATACAGAGTGATCACAGTCACATGGGCTTAATCCCTGAGTCACTGGTCTGAGTCAGATATGGGAGACAGAAATGACCAAGACAGTAGCACTGGCTTGAAGGAGTAGAGTTCTATGCATTTGAACAAGATATTATGATGTAAGATAACTAGAAAGTGGATATCTATAAGAGAAGGGCACCAATTTGCACACAAATACGGAAAACTAAAAGTAGATTGAGGTTTGGGAAGAGTGTAGAACTCAAGTCACAAGACCCGCCTTAGAATATGAAGTCTGCATTCATCAAATAACACTTCTGAGACACAGTGTCTTCCACCCAAATGTCCCAGAAAGCAGTACAATCTAAGTTACATGACTTTTTTAAGATTCCACTGACATAAGGCAGGATTAAGTTTGATAAAGGAACATGCAAATTATAGTGATACTGAGAACCCTACAGCTTACTGAATTTGTCAGAGTTATGTAGAGTCAACAGAAGAGCTCAAATGTGAAACTGATGCTTCTTGTTGTCTTTAAAGTGGTTAAAGGATTAAATTAGGAACTCTTGCTAATTCTAGAAAATTCCATTTCTTCTATACTCCTTCATCCCTACAGTTCCTCCAAACTGGAACTTGAACCTAAAATTTTTATCAGATTCAAGCCCTAATATTTAGCAGCAGAACTGCTTCATAACTGGTGTTTAGTTCTTTCACCAGGAGCTGCATAATT
>NW_016821457.1:0-1370 GCF_001698545.2 Rhinopithecus bieti | reverse complement strand
TCACACTGCTACAAGAAGGGAACGGTGAATCTCTGTGAGATGAATTCACATATCAAAAAGTAATTTCTCAGAAAGCTTCTTTCTAGTTTTTACCTGAGGATATTTCCGTTTTCACCATGGGCTTCAATCCGCAGCAAAATATCACTATGGAGATTCTACGACAACAGTGTTAGCAAACTGCTTCATGAAGCCAAAGTTGTAACTCGGTGAGATGAATTCACATGTCAATAGAAGTTTCTCAGAAAGCTACTTTCTACTTTTTATTTGAGGATATCTCCTTTGTTGTCATCAGCTTCATTGCGCTAAGGAATATCCCAATGCAGATTTCAAGACAAGAGTGATAACAAACGGATCAATGAAAAGGAAAGTGTAACTCTGTGAGTTGCACCAACATGTCACAATGCAGTTTCTCAGAACGCTTCTTTCCAGTTTTTATCTGAGGATATTTCCTTTTCACAATAGCCCTCATTGACCTCCCAAATATCATTTGGCAGAATCCAAGACAACAGTGTTAGCAAACTGCTACAAGAAGGGAAAAGTGAATCTCTGTGTTATGAATTCAGCATCAGAAAGGAACTTCTGAGAAAGCTTCTTTCTAGTTATTATGTGAGAATATTTCCGTTTTCATCATAGGCCTCAAAGCGCTCTCAAATATCACTTCGCAGATTCCACGTAAACACTGTTAGCAAACTGCTTCATGAAGACTAAGTTGTTACTCTGTGAGATTCATTCATGTATCACAACGACGTTTGTCACAAAGCTTCTTTCACGTTTTTAATGGAGGATATATGCTGTAACAGCGTAGGCCTCACTGCGATTCAAGGTAGCCCTTCTCAGGTTCCTCAAAGACAGTGTTAATCGACTGATCCAGGAAATGGAAGTATAACTCTGTGAGATGAATTCACACATCACAAAAAAGTTTCAAGGAAAGCTTCTTTCTAGTTTTTGTCTGGGGATATTTCCCTTGTCACCGTAAGCCTCATTGCACTCAGAAGTTTCCAATTGCAGATTTCAAGAAAACTGTGTTAGCAAACTGATTTCTGAAGAGAAAACTGTAACTCTGTGAGTTGCATTCACACATCATAATGCAGTTTCTCAGAATGCTTCTTTCCTGTTTTCATCTGAGGATATTTCCTTTTTCACCATAGCCCTCAATGACCTCCCAAATATCACTTTGCAGATTCCACGACAACAGTGTTAGGAAACTGATACAAGAAGGGAAAAGTGAATCTCTGTGTTATGAATTCACACATCAGGAAGCAACTTCTGAGAAAGTTTCTTTCTAGTTATTATCTGAGGATACTTTCGTTTTCACCATAGGCTTCAATGCACTCCCAAATATCTCTTTGCAGATTGTACGAAAACACTTT
>NW_016821456.1:0-239 GCF_001698545.2 Rhinopithecus bieti | reverse complement strand
TATATATGTGTGTGTGTGTATATGTGTGTGTGTATATATATATGTGTGTGTGTGTATATATGTGTGTGTGTGTATATGTGTGTGTGTATATATATATGTGTGTGTGTGTGTTTGTATGTATGTGTGTGTGTGTATATGTGTGTGTGTATATATATATGTGTGTGTGTGTTTGTATGTGTGTGTGTGTATATGTGTGTGTATATATATATGTGTGTGTGTATGTATATATGTGTGTGTGT
>NW_016821455.1:0-3649 GCF_001698545.2 Rhinopithecus bieti | reverse complement strand
GAGTTTCACTCTTGTCACCCAAGGTGGAGTGCAATGGCACGATCTCGGCTCACTGCAACCTCCAACTCCCAGGTTCAAGCAGTTCTCCTGCCTCAGCCTCCCAAGTAGCCGGGATTACAGGTGTGACCACTGTGCCCAGCCTGCTCTATAAACTCTTAGTTTTATTTTATTTTTTTATTATTTTTTCTGAGACAGAGTCTCACTCTGTCGTCCAGGCTGGAGTGCAGTGGCCAGATCTCAGCTCACTGCAAGCTCCGCCTCCCGTGTTTATGCCATTCTCCTGCCTCAGCCTCCCGAGTAGCTGGGACTACAGGCGCCCGCACCACGCCCGGCTAGTTTTTTGTATTTTTTAGTAGAGACGGGGTTTCACCGTGTTAGCCAGGATGGTCTCGATCTCCTGACCTCGTGATCCACCCGTCTCGGCGTCCCAAAGAGCTGGGATTACAGGCTTGAGCCACTGCGCCCGGCCTAAACTCTTAATTTTAAAATGGGTGTTTTGGCAGAGCGAGGTGGCTGGCGCCTGTAATCCTAGCACTCTGGGAGGCCGAAGCAGGGGCATCACTTGAGGTCAGGAGTTGGAGACCAGCCTGACCCAAGATGGTGAAATCCTGTCTCTACTAAAGATACAAAAATTAGCTGCGTGTGGTGGTGCATGCCTGTAATCCCAGCTACTCGGAAAGTTGAGGCAGGAGAATTGCTTGAACCACGGAGGCAGAGGTTTCAGTCAGCCAAGATTGCACCACTGCAACTCCAGCCTGGGTGACACAGTGAGACTCCATCTCAAAAAATAAATAAATGGCTGGGCGCAGTGGCTCACGCCTGTAATCCCAGCACTTTGGGAGGCCGAGGTGATTGGATCACCTGAGGTCAGGAGTTCGAGACCAGCCTGACCAACAAGGTGAATCCCCGTCTCTACTAAAAATATAAAAATTAGCCGGGCTTGGTGGCAGACGCCTGTAGTCCCAGCTACTTGGAAGGCTGAGACAGAAGAATTGCTTGAATCCAGGAGGCAGAGGTTGCAGTGAGCCGAGATCACACCACTGCACTCCACCCTGGGCGATGAAGCGAGACTCCATTTCAAAAAATAAAAATAAAAATAAAATGAGTGTTTAAAACAATTTTTTTTACAACTAGAATGTATTTGAAGAAAATAAAATTTTAAAGAGACCTTTTAAAAAAGGGTACATGAACTATTCTCCCCTCAGGAGTTAATTATCTGTGGTAGTAACTATACCAGAAATGGTAAGAGACCTACCTTTAAAGACAAGCTATTGAATGATGCTTTGCATAAGCTCATGCAACAAAGAAGAAAACCTGGTCTTACTGAAGGGGAGTGAATGTACAAACGCACCCCAAAACCTGGAGACTTCCCCTCTAGTTACAAACTGCTACATGTATCATACCAAGCTACTGAATATGCAAATGAAGGTGTGCTGAATATGCTAAGAAAACAGAATGTGAATGGAAAGGTAGCTGAGGTTCCCAGATTGCTTAAAAGGCAACATCTAACCTACAGTCTTGCTCATCTGCTCTTTGCTTTGCCAAATAGTAGCAAACCTGTTATAGGAAGTCAGAAGGCTCAAATTAATTCTTCACCAGACCCAAGATGTACACATCATTGTAAACAAATCCTTGATGCAGAGTGTCTCCAGAGCCCTGGAGCAGTGTCTGGCTACATCCTGGACGCTAAATAGGGTTATCAGCTTTCATCAGAGGGCCTCTAAGCTTCTGATCCCCACATCCACCCCATCTTGCCACATGTGCTAGAAATCTTTTTCCACCCCCCAACACACACACTTCTAGTTTCCATGGAGATGCAACAGTTTACTCTTTTCCCCCAATTGTAAGCCATGGTTATTTTTAACTGGAAAACTCTGAGCCAGGTCACAGCTGGGATCTGGATGATGCAATGACGTCTATAGCCACCCTTCTCTCCCACAAACGCCTTCTTTTCCACAGTCACTGGGGGCGGAGGCACTCCTGGGAGACTGCTCTCAAAAGCATTTCGCTTTGCATCTTCCATTTGTATCACTGGAAGTTGAAATTAAATGAAATCAAAACCCATGCCCATCTTAGATCTGACAGGTGTCCTGAATCTGAAGCTATGCACGCCCAGAACAAGGCCAAGATTTTCTTGTTAAGGTTGACAGCCAGGTGAGGTTGACATTCCTATCACCTATCTATGGCTAGAGCTTAGATAAATGCTTCTGCCTCCACTGGAGTGGCTTTATCAGCTGCAGTTTGCCCTTAAAAAGGCTAAAAAGAGGCCAGGTGAGGTGGCTCACGTCTGTAATCCCAGCACTTTTGGGAGGCCGTGGAGGGCGGATCACAAGGTTAGGAGATCAAGACCATCCTGGCTAACATGGTGAAACCCCATCTCTACTAAAAATACAAAAAATTAGCCGGGCGTGGTGGCGGGCGCCTGTAGTCCCAGCTACTTGGGAGGCTGAGGCAGGAGAATGGTGTGAACCCGGGAGGCGGAGCTTTCAGTGAGCCGAGCTGGCGCCACTGCACTCCAGCCTGGAGGACCGAGCTAGACTCCGTCTCGGGAAAAAAAAAAAAGAGAGAGACTAAAAAGAGGCTCCTACTAGGGATATTGTGTGGAAAAGCTGTTACCCCACCTCTCCAAAGCAAATAACCATGATCTCAGGGCCGGAATCCTGCTGTATCGTCTGCTACTAAAAGTTCAAATCAGTTCTTCCATCTTAGCTAGAGTCTTCAAGACATTTCTGAACTTTTGCTCTTTTCAATAATTTTGGGAAAAGCGATTAAATTACCCCAAAATTGGCCTTTTCATCTTTGACAACTTCCTAAAGATTAGAAACTGAAATAAAAACATCAGTTTTCTTATAGGGGACATCGATTGGGCAAATGCATTATTCCCTCCCCCCGTCTAGGAGTTAGTTATCTCTGGTAGTAACTGTATCAGAAATGATTAAGAGCCCACAGCCCAAATTCCATTGTTTCTCTTTTTTTTTTTTTTTTTAAGAGAGTCTTATTCTGTTGCCCAGGCTGGAGTGCAGTGTCGCAATCTCGGATCACTGCAACCACCGCCTCCCGGTTCAAGCGATTCTCCTGCCTCAGCCTCCCAAGTAGCTGGGATTACAGGCACGCACCACCACACCCGGCTAATTTTTGTATTTTTAGTAGAGACGGGGTTTCACCATGTTGGCCAGGTTGGTCTCGAACTGCTGACCTCAAGTGATCTGCCCACCTCAGCCTCTCAAAGTGCTGGGATTACAGGTGTGAGCCACCACACCTGCCCTCCATTGATTTTTAACTTCTGAATATGTTTTTCTGTTTTAAAGGAATTCCCTAAATGATGATAATGAAGGATGAGGGGTGAGGGAGGGATCCAAATCAATAGTTATATATTGTTTAATATAAAGAAAGTCTTAGGTCATTGTGAACAATTTCAGAAATGGAGAGTATACTTGGCAGCTAGCTTTCCAACGATAGGAGAGAGATGTTAGAAATGTCATGAGTTGGCACAGCTGTCAGTTCACTGAATAAGGGTGATTCGATGGCAGCATTTCAGCATTTCTGCTTAAGAAAGTGCTGGTTTCTTAAAACAACTGTGAGGCCCTCTCCTTTCCATACTTCCTAAGATGCTGATTTTGTTCAACACAACTCTGGACCAAGGCAGGAT
>NW_016821454.1:0-19043 GCF_001698545.2 Rhinopithecus bieti | reverse complement strand
TCACCACCTACTATCCCTTTGCTGAAACTTCAAAGACCGACTTTAATACTGGGAAATGTAATCTTTAACCCTGTGAAAAGAATGGACATGTTAGAGAGCAGTTTCTTCGAGTGCTTCTTTCCGTTTTTTATTAGACGAAATTTCACTTTTGGCCATAGTCTTCTATGTGCTCCGAATATCACTCGTTCGGTTTTACAGGAACAGTGTTTAAACTGCTTTATGAGAAGAAAGCTATAACTCCCTGAGTGGAAAGCACACATCACCAAGCAGTTAGTCAGATAGCTTCTCTCCAGTTTTATCTGACTAAATTTCCTATTTCACCACAGGACCGAATATGATCCCAAATATCCCTTCTCGGATCGATCCACGAGGGAGTTCACAAGCTGCATAATGTAAAGAACGCTTCATATATGTGAGATGAATAAACATAACAAAAGCAGATTCACAGAATGCTTCTTTCCAGTTTTATCTGAAGATATATCCTTTTCAACATCGTCTAGAATGTGCTCCCGAAGGTCCCTTCATGGATCCGTCCAAGACAGTTTACAAGCTGCGTAATGTAAAGAAAGCTTTATCTATGTGAAATGATTACACATATCACAGAGTAGTTTCCTAGAAAGCTTCTTTCCAGTTTTGTCTGAGGCTATTTCCCGTGTCACCATCGGCATCAACATGCTCTTGAAATTCACTTGGTACCAGTTTCTCCAAAAGGGTTTACCCGACACTGTATGAGAAGAGAGGTTTAACACTGTGACTGAAATGCACACGTCACAAAGCAGTTCCTCGTAAAGCTTATCTCCAGTTTCGGTCTGAACATATTTCCTTTTCACCGTTAGCCTCAAAGTGCTCCCGAATATCCCATCACCCGCTAAACATACACAGGGCTACAAAACTATTCAATGAAAAGAGAGACTTATCAGAGTGAGAGAATTAAGACGACCCAGAACAGTTTCACAGAAAGCTTCCTTCTGGATTTTACTTGAGGATAATTCTTTCTCCATATTTTAAGGATCGTTCCCAAATGTCCATCCTCAGATTCCACAGAAACAGTGATTTCAAGCTGCTCAATCAACAGAACGGTTTAATGGTATGAGACAAATACACAAATCCCAAAGCAGTTGCTCCAAAAGTTTCTCTGCAGGTTTCACCAGAAGACGTTTCCTTGCTCACCAGAAGCCTCCAGGCTTCACTAAATATCCTTTCACAGATTCTTTGAAGACGGAGTTTCGAAACTGGGCAGCAAAGAGTAAGCATTAACACTGTGAAGGGAATGGACATATCAAAGAGCAGATTCTTCAAACGCTTCTTCCTCGATTTTATTTCAGTATATTTCACTATTCGCCATAGTCTTCAATGTGTTCCAAAATATCACATTTTCGGTTTCACAGGAACAGTGTTCAAACGCTGCCTTGTGAGAAAAGATGTATAACTCCTAGAGTGGAATGCATACATCACAAAATACTTTCTCAGGAAGCTTCTATCCAGTTTTATCTGCAGGTTTCTCCTCTTTTACTCTCGGTGTCAATGTGCTCCCTAATGTCCCTTCGTGGATCCATGCATTATGGAGCTGCCAAACTGTGTAATAAAAGAAAAGTTTTACTATGCAAGATGAGGAAATATATCTACCTCAAAGCAATTTCACAGAAATATTCTTTCCAGTTTTCTCTGAGGATATTTCCGTTTTCACCATAGCCCACCCTATACCCCTGAATGTCTTTGGGTAGCTCTTTCTCCAAAAGGGATTCTGGAATCCTCTAGGAGAGGAAAGGTATATTTCTGACAGTGGAATGCACATGTCACAAAGCAGCTCTTCCAAAGGCTTCTCTCCAGTTTCTATTTGAAGAGGTTTCCTTTCCACCATAAGCCTCAAAGCGCTCCTGAATATCCATTCACAACCTAACAAAACAGTGTTATAATACTGCTCAATGAAAAGTGTAGCTTAACTGTGTGAGCAGAATTCACGAGACACACAGCAGTTTCACAGAAAGACTCCTTCTCGTTTCTCTCTGAGGTTATTTCTTTTCAGGATATTCTAAAGACCATTTCCAAATATCCTTTCTCAGATTCCACAGAAACACTGATTTCAAACTGCTCAATCTAAGGAATGATGTAACTTTATGAGATGAATACAAACATCACAAAAGAGTTGCGCAGAAAGTTTCTCTCCAAATTTCAATGGAAGACATTTCCTTGCCTCACACAGGCCTCCGGTTGCCACTTCCTATCCATTCCCAGAATTCTCAAAGATCGACTTTGAAACTGGCAAATGTGGAGTAAGTTTTAACCTGTGAAAAGAATGGACACGTCAGAGAGCAGTTTCTTCGAGTGCTTCTTTCTGTTTTTTATTGGATGAGATTTCACTTTTGCCAGTCATCAATATGCTCCGAATATCACTCTTTTGGTTTTACAGGAACAGTGTTCAAACTGTGCTTTATGAGAAGAAAGTTATGACTCCCTGAGTGGAATGCACACATCACCAAGCAGTTTCTCAGAAAGCGTCTCTCCACTTTTATCTGACTATGTTTCCTATTTCACCATAGGACCGAATGTGATCACAAACATTCACAAGGGACTTTCCAAGCTGCGTAATGTAAAGAAGGCTTCATCTATGTGAGATGAATAAACATAGCAAAAGCAGATTCACAGAAAGCTTCTTTCCAGTTTTATCTGAAGATATTTCCTTTTCACCCTATTCCAGAATGTGCTCCTGAAGTTCCCATCGTTGATACGTCCATGAGAATTTCCAAGCTGTGTAATGTAAAGAAAGCTTTATCTATGTGAGATGATTACACATATCACAGAGTAGTTTCCTAGAAAGCATCCTTCCAGTTTTGTCTGAGGCTATTTCCCTTTTCACCTTCGGCATCAACATGTTCCCGAATATCACTTGGTACCTGTTTCTCCAGAAGGGTTTCCCCTACGCTGTATGAGAAGAGATGTATAACACTGTGACTGGAATGCACACGTCACAAAGCAGTTCCTCCGAAAGCTTCTCTCCAGTTTCGGTCTGAACATATTTCATTTTCAACATAAGCCTCAAAGTGCTCTGAAATATCCCATCACACGTGAAACATACTCAGGGCTAGTAAACTGCTCAATGAAAAGAGAGGCTTATCTGAGTGAGAGGAATAAAGATGACACAGAGCAGTTTCACGGAAAGCTTCCTTCCGGATTTTCCTGAGGATATTTCTTTCTCCATAATGTAAGGATCGTTCCCAAAGGTCCTTCCTCAGATTCCACAAAAACAGTGATTTCAAGCTACTCAATCCAAAGAATGGTTTAACTCTAGGTCACAAATACACACATCACTTAGCAATTGCTCAGAACGTTTCTCTGCAGGTTTCATCGGAAGAAGATTCCTCGCTCATCACAAGTCTCTGAGTGTCACTAAATATCCCTTCACACATTCCTCAAAGACAGATTTTCGAAACTGGGCACGATAGAGTAAGCATTAACTCTGTGAAGTGAATGCACATATCAGACAGCAGATTCTTGGAACGCATCTTCCTCGATTTTATTTCAGTATATTTCACTACTCGCCATAGTCCTCAATGCGTTCTGAAATATCACTTTTTCGGTTTCACAGGAACAGTGCTCACACACTGCCTTGTGAGAAAAGAGGTATAACTTCCTGAGTAGAATGCATACATCACAAAGTATATTCTCAGAAAGCTTATATCCAGTTTTTATGTGAAGATATCTCCTCTTTCACCGTAGGCCTGAATGTGCTCCGGAAAGTCCCTTCACGGATCTGCGCATGATAGAGTTTCGAACCTGGGTCATATAATTAAAGTTTTAACTATGCAAGACTAATAAATATATCTAACACAAACCAGTTTCACAGAAATCTTCTTTCCGGTTTTTCTCTGAGGATACTTCCTTTTTCACCATAGTCTTCGCTATAGTCCCGAATATCTCTTGGTAGCTTTTTCTACAAAAGGGGATTCCCTAATCCTCTAGGAAAAGAAAGGTAATTTCTGTGAGTGGAATGCACACGTCACAAAGTAGCTCCTCAGAAAGCTTCTCTCCAGTTTCTATGTGAAGACGTTGCCTTTCTCACTGTAAGCCTCAAAGCCCTCCAGAGTATCCCTTCGTAAATTAAATATAAACAGTGTTATGATACAGCTCAATGAAAAGAGAAGCTTAACTGTGTGAGCAAAATTCACGTGACACAGCAGTTTCACAGAAAGCTTCCTTCTGGTTTCTCTCTGAGGTTATTTCTTTTTCAGGAAGTTCTAAAGAGCGTTTCCAAATGTCCTTTCTCAGATTGCACAGAAACACTGATTTCAAACTGCCCAATCTAAGGAATGATTTAACTCTATGAGATGAATACAAACATCACAAAAGAGTTGCACAGAAAGCTTCTCTCTGATTTTTGATGGAAGACATTTTCTTGCCTCACACAGGCCTCCGGTTGCCACTTACGATCCCTTCACAGAACCCTCAAAGACCGACTTTCATACTGGGAAATATAGAGTAACCTTTAACCCTGTGAAAAGAATGGACATCTCAGAGAGCAGTTTCTTCGAGTGCTTCTTTCTGTTTTTTATTGGGCAACATTTCACTTTTTGCCCTAGTCTTCAATGTGCTCTGAATATCACTCTTTAGGTTTTGCAGGAACAGTGTTCAGACTGTGACTTATGAGAAGAAAGTTATAACTCCCTGAGTGGAATGCGCACATCTCCAAGCAGTTTCTCAGAAAGCTTCTCTCCTGTTTTTACGTGACTATATTTCCCATTCCACCACAGGCCCGAATGACAGCCCAAATATCCCTTCGTGGATAAATCCACGAGGGAGTTACCATGTTGCGTAATGTAAAGAAAGCTTCATGTATGTGAGATGAATAAACATAGCAAAAAGCAGACTCACAGACAGCTTCTTTCCAGTTTTTATCTGAGGATATTTCCTTTTTCACCATAGTCCAGAATGTGCTCCTGAAGGTCCCTTGGTGGATCCGTCCATGACAGTTTCCAAGCTGCGCAATGTAAAGAAAGCTTTATCTATGTGAGATGATTACACATATCACTGAGAAGTTTCCTAGAAAGCTTCTTTCCAGTTTTTGTCTGAGGCTATTTCCCTTTTCACCATTGGCATCAACATGCTCCCGAATATCACTTGGTACCTGTTTCTCCAAAAGGGTTTCCCTGACGCTGTATGAGAAAAGAGGTATAACACTGTGAGTGGAATGCACACGTCACAAAGCAGATCCTCGGAAAGCTTCTCTCAAGTTTCGGTCTGAACATATTTCCTTTTTCACCGTTAGCCTCACAAGGCTCCCGAATTTCCATCACACGTTAAACATACACAAGGTTAAAATACTGCTCAATGAAAAGGGACGCTTAACTAAGTGACAGGTATTAAGATGACACAGAGCAGTTTCACAGAAAGCTTCCTTCTGGATTTTACCTGAGGATATTTCTTTCCCCATATTCTAAGGATCGTTCCCATATGTCCTTCCTCAGATTCCACAAAAACAGTGATTTCAAGCTGATCAATCCAAATAATGGTTTAACTCTAGGAGTTGGATACGCACATCGCAAAGCAGTTGCTCAGAACGTATCACTGCTGCTTTCATGGGAAGATGTTTCCTCGCTCACCACAAGCCTCCGAGGGGTGTCACTAAATATCCATTCACAGATTCTTCAACGACAGAGTTTCGAAATGGGACAAGATAGAGTAAGCATTAACTCTGTGAAGTCAATGCACATATCAGAGAGCAGATTCCTGGAGCTCTTCTTCCTCGATTTCATTTCAGTATATTTCACTATTCGCCATAGTCCTCAATGCGTTCCAAAATACCACATTTTCGGTTTCACGGGAACAGTGTTCACACACTGCCTTCTGAGAAAGGAGGTATAACTTCCTGTGTGGAATGCATACATCACAAAGTAGTTTCTCAGAAAGCTTCTATCCAGTTTTTATATAAAGATATCTCCTCTTTCACTGTAGGCCGGAATGTGCTCCCAGATGTCCCTTCGCGGATCTGTGCATGAGGGATTTTTCAAACGGTTCAATATAATTAAAGGGTCAACTATGCGTGACGAATAGATATATCTAACACAAAGCAGTTTCACAGAAATCTTCTTTCCAGTTTTTGTGTGAGGATATTTCCTTTTTCACCGTAGTTGTCATTATACTCTCGAATATCTCTTGGTAGCTATTTCTCCAAAATGGATTCTGGAATCCCCTAGGAGAAGAGAGGTATATTTCTCTGTGTGGAATGCACACGTCACAAAGCGTCTCCTCAGACAGCTTCTCTCCAGTTTCTATTTAAAGACCTTTCCTTTCTCATCATAAGCCTCAAAGGGTTCCCAAACATCCCTTTACAGACTAAACAAAAACAGTGTTATGATACTGCTCTATAAAAAGTGAAGTTTAACTGTGTCAGCAGAATTCACATGACACAGAGCAGTTTCACAGAAAGCTTCCTTCTGGTTTTCTCTGAGGTTACTCCTTTTTCAGGATATTCTAAAGAGCGTTTCCAGATGTCCTTTCTCAGATTCCACAGAAACAGTGATTTCAAACTGCTCAGTCTAAGGAATGATTTAACTGTATGAGATGAATACAAACATCACAAAAGAGTTGCACAGAAAGATTCTCTCCGATTTTCCATGGAAGACATTTCCTTGCTCAACACAGGATTCTGCTTGCCACTTACGATCCCTTCGCAGGAACCTGAAAGAACGACTTTCAAACTGGGGATTGTAGAGGAAGCTTAAACCCTGTGTAAAGAATGGACATGTCAGAGAGCAGCTTCTTGCAGTGCTTCTTTCTGTTTTTTATTGGGCCACCCTTGACTTTTTGCCGTAGTCTTCCACGTGCTCCGAATATCACTCTTTTGGTTTTACAGGAACAGTGTTCCAACTGTGCCTTATGAGAAGAAAGTTATAGCTGCCGGAGTGGAATGCACACATCACCAAACAGTTTCTCAGAAAGCTTCTCTCCATTTTTTATCTGACTGTATTTCCTACTTCACCGTAAGCCTGAATGTGATCCCAAATATCGTATCACAGATCCAACCACGAGGGAGTTTCCAAGCTGTGAAATGTAAGGAAAGCTTCAGTTATGTGAGATGATTAAACATACCAAAAAGCAGATTTAGAGAAAGCTTCTTTCCATTTTTTTTCTGAAGATATTTCCATTTTCACCATAGTCCTGAATGTGCTCTCGAAGGTCCCTTCGTGGATCCGTCCATGACAGTTTCCAACCTGCGTAATGTAAAGAAAGCTTTATCTATGGGAGGTGAATACGCATATCACAGAATAGTTTCCTAGAAAGCTTCTGTCCAATTTTTGTCTGAGGCTATTTCCCTTTTCACCATCGGCATCAACATGCTCTTTAATATCACTTGGTACCTGTTCCTCCAAAAGGGTTTCACCAACGCTGTATGAGACGGGAGGTATAACACTGTGAGTGAAATGCACATGTCACAAAGCAGTTCGTTGGAAAGCTTCTCTCCAGTTTCGTTCTGATCATATTTCCTATTTCACCATAAGCTTCAAAGTGCTCCTGAATATGCCATCACACTCTAAACATACACAGGGTTAGAAAACTGATCAATGGAAAGAGAGGCTGAACTGAATGAGAGGAATTAAGGGGACACAAAGCAGTTTCACACAAATCTTCCTTCTGGATTTTACCTGAGGATATTTCTTTCTCCATATTCTAAGAATCATGAACAAATGTCCTTTTGCAGATTCCACAAAAACAGTGATTTCAAGCTGCTCAATCCAAAGAATGGTTTTAATCTAGGAGACGAATACACACATCGCAAAGCAGTTGCTCAGAAAGATTCTATGCAGGTTTCATTGGAAGACGTTTCCTTGCTCACCACAAGCCTCTGGGCATCACTAAATATCCCTTCACAGATTCCTCAAAGACAGAGTTTCGAAACTGGGCAAAATAGAGTAAGCATTAACTCTGTGAAGGAAATGCATATATCAGAGAGCAGATTCCTGGAACGCTTCTTCCTCGATTTTATTTCAGTATATTGCACTATTCGCCATAGTCCTCAAGGCGTTCCAAAATATCACTTTTTCGGTTTCACAAGAACAGTGTTCAAACACTGCCTTGTGAGAAAAGAGGTATAACTCCCTGAGTGGAATGCATACATCAAAAACTAGTTTCTCAGAAAGCTTCTATCCAGTTTTTATCTGAAGACATCTCCTCTTTCACCATAGGCCTGAATGTGCTCCCTAATGTCCGTTCACGGATCTATGTATGACTGAGTGTCCAAACTGCATAATATAATTAAAGTTTTAACTATGTGAGACGAATAAATATATCTAACACAAAGCAGTATCACAGAAATCTTCTTTCCAGTTTTTGACTGAGGATATTTCCTTTTACACCATAGTCGTCGCTATACTCCCGAATGTCTCTTGGTAGCTTTTTCTCCAAAAGGGATTCCGGAAAATTCTAGAAGTTGAAAGGTATATATTAGTGAATGGAATGCACACGTCACAAAGCAGTTCCTCAGAAAGCTTCTTCCCAATTTCTATCTGAAGACATTTCCTTTCACACCATCAGCCTCAAAGCCCTCCAGAGTATCCCTTCACAGACTAAACAAAAACAGTGTTATGATACAGCACAATGAAAAGAGAAGCTTAACTGTGTGAGCAAAATTCACGTGACACAGAGCAGTTTCACAGAAAGCTTCCTTCTGGTTTCTCTCTGAGATTATTTATTTTTCAGGATAGTCTAAAGAACAGTTACCATTGTCCTTTGTCAGATTCCACAGAAACAGTGATTTCAAACTGCTCAATCCAAAGAATTATTTAACGCTATGAGATGAATGCAAACATCACAAAGGGGTTGCGCAGAAAGCGTCACTCCGATTTTTGATGGAAGACGTTTCCTTGCCTCACACAGGGCTCCGGTCGCCACTACTATCCCTTTGCAGAACCCTCAAAGACCGACTTTCACACTGGGAAATGTAGAGTAAGTTTTAACCCTGTGAAAAGAATGGACATGTCAGAGAGCAGTTTCTTCGAGTGCTTTTTCTCTTTTTTATTGGACGACATATCACTTTTTGCCATTGTCTTAATGTGCTCCAAATATCACTCTTTTTGTTTTACAGCAACAGTGTTCAAACTGTGCCTTATGAGAAGAAAGTTATAACTCCCTGAGTGGAATACACACATCACCAAGCAGTTTCTCAGAAAGCGTCTCTCCAGCTTTATCTGACTATATTTCCTCTTTCACCATAGGTTCGAATGTGATCCCAAATATCCCTTCAAGGATCTATCCACGAGGGAGTTTACAAGCTGTGTAATGTAAACAAAGCTTCATCTATGTGAGATGAATAAACAAAGCAAAAAGCAGATTCACAGAAAGCTTCTTTCCAGTTTTTATCTGAAGATATTTCCTTTTTCACCCTAGTCCAGAATTTGCTCCCGAAGGTCCCTTCGTGGATCCGTCCATGACAGTTTCCAAACTGCGTAATATAATTAACGTTTTAACTATGCGAGTTGAAGAAATATATCTAACACAAAGCAGTTTCACAGAAATGTTTCCAGTTTTAGTCTGACGATATTTCCTATTTCACCATAGGCCTAAAAGCGATCCCAAATATCACTTCACGAATGCATCCACGAGGGAATTTCCAAGCTGCATAATGCAAAGTAAGATTCATCTATGTGAGATGAACAAACACAGCAAAAAGCAGATTCACAGAAAGCTTCTTTCCAGTTTTTATTTGAAGATATTTCCTTTTTCACCCTACTCCTGAATGTGCTCCCGAAGGTTCCTTCATTTTTCCGTGCATGACAGTTCCCAAGCTGCATAATATAAAGAAAGCTTTATCCATGTGAGATGATTATACATATTACTGAGTAGTTTCCTAGAAAGCTTCTTTCCAGTTTTTGTCTGAGGCTATTTCCCTTTTCACCATGGGCATCAACAGTCTCCCGAATTTCACCTGGGACCTGTTTCTTCAAAAGGGTTTCCCTGACGCTGTATGAGAAGAGAGGTACGAAACTGCGACTGGAATGCACATGTCACAAAGGAGTTCCTAGGAAAGCTTCTCTCCAGTTTCGGTCTGAACATATTTCCTTTTTCACCGTTAGCCTCAAAGTGCTCCTGAATATCCCATCACATGCTAAACATACACATGTTTAGAAAACTGCTCAAAGAAAAGAGAGGCTTAACTGAGTGAGAGGAATTAAGGCGACATAGAGCAGTTTCACAGAACGCTTCCTTCTGGATTTTACCTGAGGACATTTCTTTCCCCATATTTTAAGGGCCGTTCCCAAATATACTTCCTCAGATTCCAAAAAAACAGTGATTTCAAGGTGCTCAATCTAAAGAATGGTTTACCTGTATGAGACGAATACACACATCTCAAAGCAGTTGGTCAGAACGTTTCTCTGCTGGGTTCATCAGAAGGCATTTCCTCACTTCCGGGCGTCACTAAATATCCCTTCACAGATTCTAAGAAGACAGAGTTTCAAAATTGGGCCACATAGAGTAAGCATTAACTCTGTGAAGTGAATGCACATATCAGAGAGTAAATTCCTGGAACGTTTCTTCCTCGATGTTATTACAGTATATTTCAGAATTCGCCATAGTCCTCAATGCATTTAGAAATATCACTTTTTCGGTTTCAAAGGAACAGTGTTCAAACACTGCCTTGTGAGAAAGGAGGTAAAACACCCTGAGTGGGATGCATACATCACAAAGTAGTTTCTCAGAAAGCTTCTATCCAGTTTTTATCTGAAGATAACTCCTCTTTCACCATAGGCCTGAATGTGCTCCTGAATGTCCCTTCCCGGATCTGTGCATGACGGAGTTCCAAACTGCATAATATAAAGTTTTAACTATGCGTGATGAATAAATATTTCTAACACAAAGCAGTTTCATATAAATCTTCTTTCCAGTTTTTGTCTGAGAATACTTCCTTTTCCACCATAGCCCTCCCTATACTCCTGAATATCTCTTGGTAGCTTTTTCTCCAAAAGCGATTCCAAATCCTCTAGGAGAAGAGAGCTATATTTCTGTGAGTGGAATGCACACGTCACAAAGCAACTCCTCATAAAGCTTCTCTCCAGTTTCTATCTGAAGATGTTTCCTTTCTCACCAGAAGCCTCAAAGCCCTCAAGAATATCACTCCGCAGACCAAATAAAAACAGTTTTATGATACAGCTCAATGAAAAGAGAAGCTTAACTGTGTGAGTGGAATTCACGTGACACAGAGCAGTTTCACAGAAAGCTTCCTTCTACTTTCTCTCTGAGGTAATTTCTTTTTCAGGATATTCTAAAGAGCGTTTCCAAATGTCCTCTCTCAGATTCCACAGAAACAGTGATTTCAAACAGCTCAATCCAAAGAATGATTTAACGCTATGAGATGAATACAAGCATCACAAAAGGGTTGTGCAGAAAGCTTCTCTCGCATTTTCGATAGAAGACATTTCCTTGCCTCACACAGGCCTCTTGTCGCCACTTACTATCCCTTCGCAGAACCCTCAAAGACCAACTTACAAACTGGGAAATGTAGAGTAAGCTTTAACACTGTGAAAAGAATGGACATGTCAGAGAGCAGTTTCTTCGAGTGCGTCTCTCTCTTTTTCATTGGAAGACATTTCACTTTTTGCCATAGTCTTCAATCTACTGCAAATATCACTCTTTTGGTTTTACAAGAACAGTGTTCAAACTGTACCTTATGAGAAGAAAGTTACCGCTCCCTGAGTGGAATGCACACATTACCAAGCAGTTTCTCAGAAAACGTCTCTCTAGTTTTTATCTGACTATATTTCCTATTTCACCATAGATCCGAAGGTGATCCCAAATATCCCTTCGCAGATCCATCCACGAGGGGGTTTCCAAGCTGCTTAAAATAGAGAAATCTTCATCTATGTGAGATGAATAAACATATCAAAAAGCAGATTCACAGAAAGCTTCTTTCCAGTTTTGATCTAAAGATATTTCCTTTTTCACCAGAGTCCAGAATGTGTACCCGAATGTCCCTTCGTGGATCTGTCCATGACAGTTTCCAAGCTGTGTAATGTAAAGAAAGCTTTATCTATGTGAGATGATTAGACACATCACAGAGTAGTTTCCTAGAAAGATTCTTTCCAGTTTGTGTCTGAGGCTATTTCCCTTTTCACCATGGGCATCAACAGTCTCCCGAATATCACTTGGAACCTGTTTCTCCAAAAGAGTTTCCCCGACGCTGTATGAGAAGAAAGTTATAACACTGAGTGGAATGCACATGTCACAAAGCAGTTCCTCGGAAAGCTTCTCTCCAGCTTCGGTCTGAACATATTTCCTTTTTCACCGTTAGCCTCAAAGTGCTTCCGAATATCCCATCACATGTTAAACATACAAAGGGCTAGAAAACTGCTCAATGAAAAGAGAGGCTTATCTGAGTGACAGGAATTAAGACGACACAGAGCAGTTTCACAGAAAGCTTCCTTGTGTATTTTACCTCAGGATATTTCATTCTCCATATTCCTAGGATCATTCCCAAATGTGCCTCCAACAATTCCACAAAAACAGTGATTCCAAGGTGCTCAATCCAAATAATGGTTTAACTCTATGAGACGAATACACACATCGCAAAGCAGTTACTCAGAACGTTTCTCTGCAGGTTTCATCTGAAGCCGTTTCCTCACTCACCACAAGTGACCCCGCATCACTAAATATCCCTTCACAGATTGTTCAAAGACAGAGTTTCGACACTCGGTAACATAGAGAAAGCATTCACTCTGAAGTGAATTCACATATCAGAGAGCAGATTCTTGGAAGGCTTCTCCCTCGATTTTATTTCAGTATATTTCACTCTTCGCCATAGTCCTCAATGCGTTCAGAAATATCACTTTTGCAGTTTCACAGGAACAGTATTCAAACACTGCCTTGTGAGAAAAGAGGTATAACTCCCTGAGTGGAAAGCATACATCACAATGTAGATTCTCAGAAAGCTTCTATCCAGCTTTTATCTGAAGATATCTCCTCTTTCACCGTAGGCCTGAATGTGCTGCCGAATGTCCCTCACAGATCTGTGAATGACGGAGTTTCCAAACTGCATAATATAGTTAAAGTTTTAACTATGCAACACACAAAAATATATCTAACACAAAGCAGTTTCACAGAAATGTTCTTTCCAGGTTTTGTTTGAGGATACATCCTTTTTCACCATAGTCGTCGTTATACTCCCGAATATTTCTTGGTAGCTTTTTCTCCAAAAGGGATTCTGGAATCCTCTAGGTGAAGAAAGGTGTATTTCTGTGAGGGTAATGCACATGTCACAAAGCAGCTCCTCAGAAACCTTTTCTCCAATTTCTATCTGAAGACGTTTCTTTTCTCACCGTAAGCCTCAAAGCCCTCCAGAATATCCTTCGCAGACTAAACAAAGACAGTGTTATTTTACAGCTCAATGAAAATAGAATCTTAACTGTGTGAGTGGAATTCACGCGACACAGAGCAGTTTCACAGAAAGCTTCCTTCTGGTTTCTCTCCCAGGTTATTTCTTTTTCAGGATATACTATATAGCGTTTCCAAATGTTCTTTCTCAGATTCCATGGAAACAGTGATTTCAAACTGCTCAATCCAAAGAATTATTTAACTCTATGAGATGAATACAAGCATCACAAAAGAGTTGCGCAGAAAGCTTCTCTCCAATTTTCGGTGGTAGACATTTCCTTGCCTCACACAGGCCTCCAGTTGCAGCTTCCTATCCCTTCCCAGAACCCTCAAAGACTGACTTTGAAACTGGCAAATGTAGAGTAAGCTTTCACCTGTGAAAAGAATGGACATGTCAGAGAGCAGTTTCTTCGAGTGCTTCTTTCTGTTTAGCATTAGACGACATTTCACTTTTTGCCATAGTCTTCAATGTGCTCTGAATATCACTGTTTTGGTTTTACAAGAACTGTGTTTAAACTGTGCCTTATGAGAAGAAAGTTAAAACTCCCTGATTAAAATGGTCACATCAGCAAGCAGTTTCACAGAAAGCTTCTCTCCAGTGTTTATCTGACTATATTTCCTGTTTCACCCTAGACCCGAATGTGATCCCAAAGATCCCTTCGTGGATCCATCCAAGAGGGAGTTTCCAAGCTGTGTAATGTAAAGAAAGCTTCATCTATCTGAGATGAATAAACATAGCAAAAAGCAGATTAACAGAAAGCTTCTTTCCAGTTTTTATCTGAAGATATTTTCTTTTTCACCACAGTCCCGTATGTGCACACGAAGGTCCCTTCGTGGATCTGTCCATGAGAATTTCCAAGCTGTGTAATGGAAAGAAAGCTTTATCTATGTGAGATGATTACACATATCACAGAGTAGTTTCTTAGAAACCATCCTTCCAGTTTTTGTCTGAGGCTATTTTCCTTTTCACCATCGGCATCAACATGCTCCCGAATATCACTTGGTACCTGTTTCTCCAAATGGATTTCCCCGACACTGTTGATAAGAGAGGTATAACACTGTGATTGGAATGCACACGTCACAAGCAGTTCCTCAGATGTTTCTCTCCAGTTTTGGTCTGGAAATATTTCCTTTTTCTCCATCAGCCTCAACGTGCTCCCGAACATCCCATCACATTCTAATCATACACAGGGGTAGAAAAGTGTTCAATAAAAAGAGAGACTTATCTGAGTGGGAGGAATTAAAGGACACAGAGCAGTTTCACAGAAAGCTTCCTTCTGGATATTACCTCAGGATATTTCTTTCTCCATATTCTAAGGATCGTTCCCAAATGTCCTTCCTCAGATTCCAAGAAAACAGTGATTTCAAGCTGCTCAATTGAAAGAATGGTTTATCTCTATGAGACGAATACACACATCGCAAAGCAGTTTCTATGAACGTTTCTCTGCAGGTTTCATCGGAAGAGGTTTCCTCACTCACAACAAGCCTCCGGGCGTCACTAAATATCCCTTCACAGGTTCTCCAAAGACAGAGTTTTGAAACTGGGCAACATAGAGTAAGCATTAACTCTGTGAAGTGAATGCACATATCAGAGAACAGATTCTTGGAAAGCTTCTTCCTCGATTTTATTTCACTATATTTCACTATTCGCCATAGTCCACAATGCGTTCCGAAATATCACTTTTTCTGTTTCACAGGAACAGAGTTCAACCACTGCCTTGTGAGAAAAGAGGTATAACACCCTCAGTGGAATGCATACCTCACAAAATAGTTTCTCAGAAAGCTTCTATCCAGCTTTTATCTGAAGATATCTCCTCTTTCACCGTAGGCCTGAACGTGCTCCCAAATGTCCCTTCGTGGATCTGTGCATTTCAGAGATTCCAAACTGTGTAACATAATTAAAATTTTTACTATGCGAGATGAATAAATATATCTAACACAAAGCAGTTTCACAGAAATCTTCTTTTCAGTTTTTGTCTGAGGATATTTCCTTTTTCACCATAGTCATCGCTATACTCCCGAATATCTCTTAGTAGCCTTTTCTCCAAAAGGGATTCTGGAATCCTTTAGAAGAAGAAAGATATATTTCCTTTTTTTCTTTTTTTTAGTATTATACATTAAGTGCTAGCGTACATGTGCACAATGTGCAGGTTTGTTACATTTGTATACCTGTGCCACGTTGTTGTGCTTCACCCATCAACTCGTCAGCACCCGTCAATTTGTCATTTATATCAGGTATAACTCCCAATGCAATCCCTCCCCCTCCCCCTCCCCATGATAGGCCCCAATGTGTGATGTTCCCCTTCCCGAGTCCAAGTGATCTCATTGTTCAGTTCCCACCTATGGATGAGAATATGCGGTGTTTGGTTCTCTGTTCTTGTGATAGTTTGTTAAGAATGATGGTACCCAGCTGCATCCATGTCCCTACAAAGGATGCAAACTCATCCTTTTTATGGCTGCATAGTATTCCATGGTGTATCTCTGCCTCTCGTCTCCGGTCTCCACTTACTATCCCTTCGCAGAATCCTCAAAGACCGACTTTCAAACTGGGAAATGTAGAGTAAGATTTAACACCGTTAAGAGAATGGACATGTCAGAGAGAATTTTCTTAGAGTGCTTCTTTCTGTTTTTTATTGGACGATATTTCCCTTTTTGCCGTAGTCTTCANGCCACTTAATATCCCTTCGCAGAATCCTCAAAGACCGACTTTCAAACTGGGAAATGTAGAGTAAGATTTAACACCGTTAAGAGAATGGACATGTCAGAGAGAATTTTCTTAGAGTGCTTCTTTCTGTTTTTTATTGGACGATATTTCCCTTTTTGCCGTAGTCTTCAATGTGCTCCGAATATCACTCTTTCGGTTTTACAGGAACAGTGTTCAAACTGTGCTTAGGAGAAGAAAGTTATAACTCCCTGAGCAGAAAGCACACATCACCAAGCAGTTTGTCAGAAAGCTTCTCTCCAGTTTTTATCTGACTATATTTCCTATTTCACCACATGCCCGAATATGATCCCAAATATCCCTTCTCGGATCCATCCACGAGGGAGTTTCCAAGCTGGATAATGTAAAGAAAGCTTCATCTATGTGAGATGAATAAACATAGCAAAAAGCAGATTCACAGAATGCTTCTTTCCAGTTTTTATCTGAAGATATATTTTTTTTCAACATCGTGAAGAATGTGTTCACGAAGGTCCCTTCGTGGATCCGTCCAGGACAGTTTACAAGCTGCGTAATGTAAAGAAAGCTTTATCTATGTGAGATGATTACACATATCACAGAGTATTTTCCTAGAAAGCTTCTTTCCAGTTTTGTCTGAAGATATTTCCTTTTCACCATAGTCCTGAATGTGCTCCCAAAGGTCCCTTCGTGGATCCGTCCATGACAGTTTCCAAGGAGCGTAATGTAAAGAAAGCTTTAGTATGTGAGATGATTACACATATCAAACAGTAGTTTCCTATAAAGCATCTTTCCAGGTTTTGTCTGAGGATATTTCCTTTTTTCACCATCGGCATCAACATGCTCCCGAACATAACTTGGTAGCTGTTTCTCCAAAAGGGTTTCCCCAACGCTGTATGAGAAGAGAGGTATAACACTGTGACTGGAATGCACACGTCACAAAGCAGTACCTCGGAAAGGTTCTCTCCAGTTTCGGTCTGAACATATTTCCTTTTCACCGTTAGCCTCAAAGTGCTCCCGAATATCCCATCACACGTGAAACATACACAGGGCTAGAAAACTGTTCAATGAAAAGAGAGGCTTATCAGAGTGAGAGAATTAAGATGACACAGAGCAGCTTCATGGAAGGCTTCCTTCTGGATTTTAAATGAGGATATTTCTTTCTCCATATTCTAAGGATCGTTCCCGAATGTCCTTCCTCAGATTTCACAGAAACAGTGATTTCAAGCTGCTCAATCAACAGAACAGTTTAACGGTATGAGGCAAACACACAGATCCCAAAGCAGTTGCTCAGAATGTTTCTCTGCAGGTTTCATCGGAAGACGTTTCCTTGCTCACCACAAGCCTCCGGGCGTCAGTAAATATCCCTTCACAGATTCTTTGAAGACAGAGCTTCAAAATGGGCAACAAAGAGTAAGCATTAGCATTGTGAAATGAATGGACATTTCAAAGAGCAGATTCTTGAAACGCTTCTTCCTCGATTTTATTTCAGTATATTTCGCTATTCATCATAGTCCTCAGTGCATTCCGATATATCACTTTTCAGTTTCAGAAGAACAGTGTTCAAATGCTGCCTTGTGAGAAAAGAGGTATAACGCCCAGAGTGGAATGCATACATCACAAAGTTGTTTCTCAGAAAGCTTCTATACAGTTTTATCTGAAGGTTTCTCCTCTTTTACCGTTGGCCTCAATGTGCTCCCTAATGTCCCTTCGCGAATCCATGCATTACGGAGTATTCAAACTGCGTAATAAAAGAAAACTTTAACTATGCAAAATGAATAAATATATCTAACACAAAGCAGTTTCACTGAAATCATCTTTCCAGTTTTGTCTGAGGATATTTCCTTTTCACCATAGTCCTCCCTATACCCCTGAATGTCTTTGGGTAGCTCTTTCTCCAAAAGGGATTCTGGAATCCTCTAGGAGAGGAAAGGTATATTTCTGACAGTGGAATGCACATGTCACAAAGCAGCTCCTCAGAAAGCTTCTCTCCAGTTTCTATTTGAAGAGGTTACCTTTCTCACTGTAAGCCTCAAAGCGCTCCTGAATATCCCTTCGCAAACTAAACAGAAACAGTGTTATAATACTGCTCAATGAAAAGTGTAGCTTAACTGTGTGAGTGGAATTCACGTGACAAAGAGCAGTTTCACAGAAAGCTTCCTTCTCGTTTCTCTCTGAGGTTATTTCTGTTTCAGGATATTCTAAAGAGCGTTTCCGACTGTCCTTTCTGAGATTCCACAGAAACAGTGATTTGAAACTCCTCATTCCAAAGAATGATTTAACTCTATGAGATGAATACAAACATCACAAAATAGTTGTGCAGAAAGCTTCTCTCCAATTTTCGATGGAAGACAATTCCTTGCTCGACACAGGAATCCGGTTGCCACTTAGTATCTCTTCTCAGAACCCTCAAAGACCGACTTTCAAACTATGAAATGTAGACGAAGTTTTAAACCTGTGAAAATAATGGTCATGTCAGAGAACAGTTTCTTCGAGAGCTTCTTTCTCTTTTTTATTAGGCGACATTTCACTTTTGCTGTAGTCTTCAATGTGCTCTGAATCCCACTCTTTAAGTTTTACTGGAACAGTGTTCAATCTGTGCGTTATGAGAAGAAAGTTACAACTCTCTGAGTGGAAGGCTCACAACATGAAGCAGTTTCTCAGAAAGCTTCTCTCCAGTTTTACCTCACTATATTTCCTATTTCACCATAGGCCCGAATGTGATCCCAAATATCCTTTCACGGATCCATCCATGAGGTAGTTTCCAAGCTGTGCAACGTAAAGAAAGCTTCCTCTCTGTGAGATGAATAAATATAACACAAAGCAGATTCACAGAAAGCTTCTTTCCAGTTTTATCTGAGGATATTTCCTTTTCACCATAGTCCTGAATGTGCTCCCCAAAGTCCCTCTGAGGATCCGTCCATGACAGTTTCCAAGGTGCGTAATGTAAAGAAAGCTTTAGTATGTGAGATGATTACATATATCACAGAGTAGTTTCCTACACAGC
>NW_016821452.1:0-1369 GCF_001698545.2 Rhinopithecus bieti | reverse complement strand
TGATATTCATGAGTGCATTGAGGAATATGTTGAAAAAGGAAATATACAAATACTAGAAAGAAGGTTTCTGTCAAACTGTTTTGTGATATGTCAATTCATATCAGAGAGTTACATCGTTCTCTTTAGTGAGAAGTTTGCTATCACTTTTTTCGTGGAATCTTCAATGCGATATTCTGGAGTACATTGAGGAATATGGAGAAAAAGGAAATATCCTCAGATAAATACTAGAAAGAAGCTGTCTCAGTAACAACTTTGTGATGTGTGAATTCATCTCACACAGTTACACCATTCTTTTCATGGAGCAGTTTGGCAGCACTGTTTTTGGGGAAAATGAGAAGAGATATTTTAGATCACATTGAAGCCTTGGGTTACAAAAGAAATATCTTCAGATAAAAGCTAGAAAGAAGATTTCTCAGAAACTTCTTTGTGATATATGTATTCACCTCACAGAGTATCATCTTTCTGTTCATGGAATAGATTGCTAACACAAGTTTCATGGAATCTGCGAAGGGATGTTTGGGAGCGCATTGAGGACTATCTATGGTGAAAAGGAAATATCCTCAGAGAAAATAGAAAGAAGGTTTCTGAGAAATGGCTTTGTGATGTGTGAATTCATCTTACAGATTTACACTGTTCATTTCATTGAGCCGTTTGCTAACACTGTTGTCCTGGAGTCTACATTGGGATATTTTGGAGTGCAACAAAGCTTATGGTGACAAAGGAAAAATCCTCATATGAAAAGTAGAAAGGAAATTTCTGAGAAACTTCTGTGTGATGTGTTAATTCATCTCACAGAGTTACACGATTCTTTTCATGGATCAGTTTTGGAGTAATCTGAGAAGGGATATTTTGGATCACATTGAAGCCTATGGTGACAAAGGAGATATCCTTAGATAAAAACTAGAAAGAATGATTCTGAGAAAGTTCTTTGTAATAATTGAATTCATGTCACAAATTTACAACTTTCTATTCATGAAGCCGTTTGCTAACACTGTTTTCTTTGAATCTGCGAAGGGATATTTGGGAGCACATTGAGGCCTATGGTGAGAAAGGAAATATACTCAGATCAAAATTAGAAAGAAGATTTCTGAGAAATTGCTTTGTGATGAGTGAATTCATCTTACAGAGATACAGCATTCTTTTCATGGGGCAGTTTTCTAACACTGTTTTTGTGGAATCTGCACTAGGATATTTGGGAGTGCATTGAAGCCTGTGGTGACTGCAGAAATATCCTCAGAGAAAAACCAATAAGAATCTTTCTTAGAAACTGCTTTGTGATGTGTGAATTCATATCACAGACTTACACTTTTTCTTTCATAGAGGAGTTTGCTAATGCTATTTTCGTGGAATCTGAAAAGGGATATTCATG
>NW_016821451.1:237431-263495 GCF_001698545.2 Rhinopithecus bieti | reverse complement strand
AGAAATAAACTAAAGGCACAATAATAGGAAAATTATTGCATAAAATGTGGTACACAGACACATTACATGGCAGCCAAGAAAAATTTTCCCTAATCAGAGAAAATGCTTCAGCTTTAATATTGAGTAAAATGATCATATTTCTTTAAGGATGTTAATATACTCTATCTACCTCAGCATAATAAACTATTAAGATCAAAATGTAAAAAAAAGTGATCTCTTTTACTTAAAAAAATATGAGATTCTGGGTAATGTTTTAAATTGTCAATAGTTTTGTCTCCATATTTTATTTTACTATGTTTTTTATTAAAAAAATTATAAAAATAAACATTGTAGAAACAAGCATTTCTTTTATGTGAGAAAATAAATGTTTCATTTATTTTAAGTAGTAAAGCAACTTTAACAGGAAAAAATGAAATTAAAATGTAAATCATCTGAGAATACTATAAATACCTCTAAGGAGATAAACTAGAAAATCTAGAAGAAATGGATAAATTCCTGGACACATACATAAACTAGAAAATCTAGAAGACATGGATAAATTCCTGGACACATACACCCTCCCAAGACTAAACAAGGAAGAAGTTGAATCTCTGAATAGATCAATAACAGGTTGTGAAATTGAAGCAATAATTAATAGACTACCAACCAAAAAAAGTGCAGGACCAGACGGATTCACAGCTGAATTCTACCAGAGGTAAAAAGGGGAGCTGGTACCATTCCTTCTGAAACTATTCCAATCAATAGAAAACAGGGAATCCTCCCTAACTCATTTTATGAGGCCAGTATTGTCCTGATACCAAAGCCTGGCAGAGATACAACAAAAAAAGAGAATTTTAGACCAATATCCCTGGTGAACATCAGTGAGAAAATCCTCAATAAAATACTGGCAACCCGAATCCAGCAGCACATCAAAAAGCTTATCCCCCAAGATCAAGTTGGTTTCATCCCTGGCATACAAGGCTGGTTCAACATATGCAAATCAATAAACATAATCCATCGCATAAGCAGAACCAAAGACAAAAACCACACTATTATCTCAATAGATGCAGAAAAGGCCTTCAACAAAATTCAACAGCCCTTCATGCTAAAAACTCTCAATAAAATAGGTATTGATGTAACGTATCTCAAAATAATAAGAGATATTTATGACTAACCCACAGCCATTATCATACTGAATGGGCAAAAACTAGAAGCATTCCCTTTGAAAATCGGCACAAGACAAGGATGCCCTCTCTCACCACTCCTATTCAACATAGTATTGGAAGTTCTGGCCAGGGCAATCAGGCAACAGAAAGAAATAAAGGGTATTCAGTTAGGAAAAGAGGAAGTCAAATTGTCCCTGTTTGCAGATGACATGATTGTATATTTAGAAAACTCCATTGTCTCAGCCCCAAATCTCCTTAAGCTGATAAGCAAATTCAGCAAAGTCTCAGGATACAAAATCAATGTGCAAAAATCACAAACATTCCTATACACCAATAACAGACAAATAGCCAAATCATGAGGGAACTCCCACTCACAATTACTACAAAGAGAATAAAATAGGAATCCAACTTACAAGAGACGTGAAGGACCTCTTCAAGGAGAACTACAAACCACTGCTCAACGAAATAAAAGAGGACACAAACAAATGGAAGAACATTCCATGCTCATAGATAGGAAAAATCAATATCATGAAAATGGCCATACTGCCCAAATTAATTTATAGATTCAAGGCTATCCCCATCAAGCTAACTTTCTTCACAGAATTGCAAATAGTACTTTAAAATTCAAATGAAACCAAAAAAGAGCCTACATAGCCAAGACAATCCTAAGCAAAAAGAACAAAGCTGGAGACATCACAGTACCTGACTTCAAACTATACTACAACTACAGTAAGCAAAACACCATGGTGCTGGTAGCAAAACAGATATATAGAACAATGGAAAAGAATGGAGGCCTCAGAAATAACACTACACATTTACAACCATCTGATCTTTGACAAACCTGACAAAAACAAGCAATAGGGAAAGGATTCCCTATTTAACAAATGGTGCTGGGAAAACTGGCTACTCATATGTAGAAAGCTGAACCTGGATCCCTTCCTTATTTCATATACAAAAATTAACTCAAGACGGATTAAAGGCTTAAATGTAAGACCTAACACCATAAAAACCCTGGAAGAAAACCTAGGCAATACCATTCAGGACATAGCCATAGGCAAAGACTTCATGACTAAAACATCAAAAGCAATGGCAACAAAAGCCAAAATAGATAAATGGGATTTAATTAAAGTAAAGAGCTTCTGCACAGCAAAAGAAACTATTAATCAGAGTGAACAGGCAACCTACAGAATGGAATAAAATTTTTTCAATCTACCCATCTGACAAAGGACTAATATCTAGAAACTACAAAGAACTTAAACAAATTTACAACAACAACAACAAAAACATCTAAAAGTGGGCAAAGGATATGAACAGACACTGCTCAAAAGAAGACATCTATGCAGCCAACAGACATATGCAGAAATATTCATCATCATTTGTCATTAGAGAAATGAAAATCAAAACCACAATGATATACCATCTCATGTCAGTTGCAATTGCGATTATTAAAAAGTCAAAAAACAACAAATGCTGGAGAAGATGTGGAGAAATAGGAATGCTTTTACACTGTTGGTGGGACTACAAACTAGTTCAACCATTGTGGAAGACAGTGTGGTGATTCCTCAAGGATCTAGAACTAGAAATACATTTGACCCAGCAATCCCATTATGGGGCATATACCCAAAGGATTATAAATCATTCTACAATAAAGACACATGCACATATATGTTTATTGTGGCACTATTCACAATAGCAAAGACTTGGAACCAATCAAAATGTCCATCAATGATAGACTGGATTAAGAAACTGTGGCACATGTATACCATGGAATATTATGCAGCCATAAAAAAACATGAGTTCATGTCCTTTGCAGGGACATGGATGAAGCTGGAAACCATTGTTCTAAGCAAACTATCACAAGGACAGGAAACCAAACACTGCATGTTCTCACTCATAAGTGGGAGTTGAGCAATGAGAACACTTGGACACAGGATTGGGAACATTACACACTGGGGCTGGCTGGGGGATGGATAGCATTAGCAGAAATACCTAATGTAAATGTGGAGTTGATGAATGCAGCACACCAACATGGCACATGTATACCTATGTAACAAACCTGCACATTGTGCACCCTAGAACTTAAAGTATAATAATAAAAAAAAAGTAAAAAACTAGAAAGTAAATCTTGATTTATATTAATCATTTTAACACAAAGATTAAGAATAGTAATCTCAAATCAGCATGTTCTCCCAGAGAACTAAGCTAAGTGACTTAATTTCCAGTTTTATGTGAATACTTTTTTAAAATTTTATTTTAATTTTATTTTTTTTTTGAGACAGGGTCTCACTCTGTCACCCAGGCTGGAGTGCAGTGGCACAATCTCAGCTTACTGCAACCTCTGCTTCCCAGGTTCAAGTGATATGCCCTGCTCAGCCTCCCCAGTAGCTGGGACTATCAGCAGACACCACGACGCCCAGCTAATTTTTGTATTTTTTGTAGAGACAGGGTTTCACGATGTTGCTCAGGCTGGTCACAAACTCCTGGGCTCAAGTGATCTGCCCACCTCGGCCTCCCAAAGCAGTGGGATTACAGGCATGAGACACAACGCCTGGCTGTGAATACATTTTTAAAGTTGAGTTTGGGAATACAGAGCAGACAGGTATAGTGAATCAAAGATCTTGCCTTAGCATTGGAGGATGGATGGAAAACATGTATGGCTATGTGAGGGTAGGCTAAGATTTTTATAAGAAAGAAAATTAGAGGTTGTTTTGTCTAATCTTCTCATTATGTAGATGGGCATCTGAGCCCTTGCTACTATTCTCATGTTTAAGAATCTATTAGTTAACTCATGTGTTAATTCAAATATTAATTCTAGTTAATATTTTCTATCCCCAGAATTCAAAATAGTGACCACTCATCAGAATATCACTGGGATGTGAGACACCCAGTGTCTCATTAGCTTTCCTTTTTTTTGTGGGGTGGGGGGAAGCAAGCAGGGATGTAAAGGAAATCTGTAGAATAATAAATGATGTTCACAAATGTGGCCGAAAATATGTTGGAATGAAGCTCTGCTGGCTTTATTGCTAGAAAGCAGCTCCCTGTCAAACTCTGCCTGAGTGATTTCTGATAATGTCACCAAGTACTCCTTCCCATGTGCTCTCATGTTCCAGCATCAGCTTCTTCCTCAGCCTGGCAGTTACCTTTGTGCTGACAACCCTCCACCAATTGTCCTACCACTGGCCATAACTGCCCTTATTCAGTGGCTGCTTCCAATACCACCATCTGGCCTCAGAAGAACAAATCTGCCCATTCATTGTCTGTCATAAAGAGTAGATAGATACTTCTCTTTAACTCTTCATAGCACATCATCCCAGCTCCATAGCTAAAGAGGAAATGGAAATTTGTAACATATCTTTATTGAAGGACCGGGGATCACAGAAAGGAAACATAAGGGAACTTACAATCAGCCATCACCATCGTTTGAGCATATCATACAAAAGTAGGGCCCATGAGTTTTCAACACACATACACAAAGGCTGCTAATTATATAACTCTGTTTGCACCACCATGCACTCTAAACAGCAAGTAAGAAGCCATTCTCTTTCCAAATGTCCAAATTCTTGCTTTCTCCTGGATGCACATTTCCTTCTCAATAATTAGTCTAAACCTTATAATCTCTTTAAGCCTGAGATAAAAATACTTTGCCCATCACCAAGTTGTACAATCTTTGTTCATCTTGATATTTGTCATTTCTGAATTGTTAGAATATGTACATTTTCAACACTAAAATATAGGTATTATATTGCAATTTATTATCTTGCATTTATTTGTTTCTCTGAATGCTATCTCCACAGCTAGATGGCTCACATTCCAATGACAGGAACTACTATTTCTTTTGCTTTGCCCATAATACTTTGCATTAAATTGGACAAAGAGTAGCCTTTTGATACTCAAAGATTTGAGTGAATTTGACTTATAGCAGTAAAATAATTTGAGATTTGAGATATGAAGGTAATGGTCTTCAAATATTCTTTCCCTTTCTTTGGTGATTTAACTTAAATGCCTTAGCCCAAAATATAAGTACAAACAAAAATCATCGTAAGCAGTATCAGGAAACAATAAAGAATGGAATTCAGGATTAGAGAGAAAATAACTATGTACACATATGATTCGTTATTTGAATTTTACAATCCTGTCGTTTTTTCTTCCCTTTTGTAACTTGCTTCAGCTCTTAATGACAAAAATAGTCTTTGAAGATCAGTCCAAGGAAACACTTGGATCGGTACTATCCTAAGCATATTAACCTGCTGACTAGGGACTATGTTAAAAAACGAAAATCTAACATTCATTCGCTGGAACAAGGACAAATAGAACGGAAAAATTGTTCACCTCCAGACTCAGGCAATTAGTTTTAACTACGTCTAGATGAGTGCTGCCTCGAGAAGTAAATGCACTGAATAGTCACTATGAAAAAAGATAAATTGCAAAAGAAGTCAAGGTAAAAGTAAATATCCTAACAGAAGGCACTTGAAAATAAATCCCCACTACTATTATTTGAGGGCTCAAAATATAAAGATCTATTAAATTTTATTTTTAAACTCTCATAACAGTCCCCCATGGTAACACACTCCAGGGCAATTCAGATGGAAAATTTAAATTAAGACCCATAGGTTGGATAGAAAGTACAAATGTACACAAAACCCTAACCTAATTGAGCAAATGAAACTAGCATTCTTTTTTTAAAAAATAGTAATAAGCCTTCTGTTATGATCAGACAATGGGTAATCTGAAGATAATCAGATGTTTTAAGGATGTGGACACCAAACTACAACGTGACAAATATTCTTAAGAGATAATGTTTATCTTTCTCCAGACTGACAGAAATTTCTTTTTAAAAAAAAAAAAAATCTTATTTTATTTGTGTCAAGTGTAATAGATACATATATACAGAAACAAATCTTTTAAAAGTATAGAAGAGTTTAAAATGAAAAGTAAGTCTTTCTTCCTGTCTCCCAAGCCCAATTTTACCCCTCATATACAACCATTTTATTACTACTGTTTCTGGATTTAGTTCTTCATGAGGTTATCTTTATGACTACAAACAATATGCTTAAATCTTTACACTTCTATTTCTTTTATCAGCTGTCCTCTTTACCAGAGAAAATAAAAAATTGTTCATTTTCTCTGACACTCTCCCCTCCCCCTTCAATTTTTGTTACATTATTATTTTGGTCAGTATACTCTAAAACTTCAAGTAAGATGCATAACTTTAATTTTAACTTGATTTTTAACTTTTGTTTTTTCAGGTTTTTAAAATTTTATTTTTTAAATTGACAAATAATTATGGATATACATAAGGTACACAGTAGTGTTTTGGTACATTATAATGTATAGTGATCAGATCATGGTAAATAGTATATCCACCATCTTGAACTTATTTTTTTAAACTTTAAATAGCACTTCCTAACTCTTTACTACAAATATGAAAGAATTAGTTCTTCTGTACCTCATTCTACATCTCTTTCCTCCTTCAACCTCCCAATTTCAGTCAGATACACTACATTTTACTGCCAATGATTATATGATTTACTTTTTATTCTAACAATGATTAGTTCTTTCATTTTCTGCCTATAGTTGATTCTGAAAACTGAAAGCTAATGGAAAGTATTTACACTATTAATCACTACGGAATCACACTGTATGATTGAATTTAAAGAAAAAGAAATCTAGCCTATAAAATTGAACCATGTGAATACAATATTCCAAGAGTGCAGGTCAATGACTTCTCACTATTTACTCGACCATCTCTCAAAGCCCTTGAATAGAAAGAAATAATTAAAGAAAGAATGAAGTTATATTTTTCAGAATTGTTTTAAATGTAAAATACTTAAGATTGAAAAGGCCCAAAAAGTGCCAGAGTAGAAATAAGGATAAAACCCACCCTGAGACACATTACAGTGGCATTTATGAATATACAAGATAAAGTGAACCTCTTTTGTTATTTACAAGGAGAAATCTGTTCTGATCACATACAAAAAAAAAATAGAATTAGACTGACTTGAGATTTTTCAATAGCAATATAAGCATACAATAGAGCAGTCTTCAAAATATTGAAGAACTTAAAATCTAGAATTTTCCATGGCCAGGCACGGCGGCTCACGCCTGTAATCCCAGCACTTTGGGAGGCTGAGGCGGGTGGATCACGAGGTCAGGAGATCAAGACCATCGTGGCCAACACGGTGAAACTCCATCTCTACTAAAAATACAAAAAATTAGCCGGGCATGGTGGCAGGTGCCTGTAGTCCCAGCTACTCAAGAAGCTGAAGCAGGAGAATGGCGTGAACCCAGGACACGGAGCTTGCTTTGAGCCACTGCACTCCAGCCTGGGCAACAGAGCGAGACTCCATCTTAAAAAAATCTACCTATATATAGAGAGAGATTTTTCCATATTGCTATTAAAATGTGAAGACATAATAAAGTATTCTCAAATATGTAATATCTCAGAAGCTTTGCTGGTCTAGATTTTCTCTTGAATTCTCAATTATTATCACACAGCTGATACAAGGCAGACACCCAATAAACATACAATAAAGAAAGGAAGAAAAAATAGGAGGGAGAGAGAAAGGGAGTGAGAAAGGCAGAAAAGAAATCCTAAAGTAAACCCAGTAACAAGTTTCATGAAAACACAAAAACATAGACACTATTTCATATGTGGTTAATAATACAGTATTTGCTATGCTAAGGCTTACTTTGAAAACAATTTTGGATACTTGAATAAGAAGAGAAACAAATTCAAAAAATAATGTACATGAAATATGAAATAAGGGTGAGCAAATATTTTAGTGAAGTTTAGTGTTGCCTTTATAAAAATATCTGAAACTAATTATTTGGCCTTTAAAAAACCTATTCTATAACATCAATGAACCTTGAGGATATTATGTTAAGGGAAATAAGCTAGTTACAAAAAGACAAATGCTACATGATGTCATTTACATAAGATATCGAAAGTACTCAAACTCTCAGAACTGAAAGTAGAAAGGTGGTCGCCAGGGGCTGAGCAGAGGAAGAGAAGGGGAGGTGTTGCTCAAAGGAATAGAGTTTTGGTTTTGCAAGATAAAAAATGTTCTAGGCTGACTCTGGGCATACTGTCTATGGGTTAGGCCTACTCTACAAGGAGCCATTAAAAAACAAACAAACAAAACACGGTCTAGAGGCCTGTTGCACAACAATGGGCATATAGTTAACAGTACTGTACTATATACTTAAAATGTTTGTGATGGTAAATTTTGTTATGTGCTTTTTACCACAGTAAACAAAATACCTAAAACTAGACCTTCCATCTCTGCAATTAACTAGTGACATAAGATAGCTGCCTTTTAATTCCTCCTCAGGGAACACATGGTAACTATTAGGTTTTTAAAATACCTTCAAACTATTCTACTGTTTTCTGGGTTCCTGTTTCCTCAGTACTCTTCTTACTTCTATGGCTAGAGACCTAAACTAAGCCAATCAGACCTCCTTTTTTAGTGTTATTGATTGAATCATGCCTCACCCCTTCAAATCCATATGTTGAAGCCCTGATATGAGTACCTCAGATGTGACCATATTTAGAGATAGGGCCTTTAAGGGGTAATTGTTAAAATACGGCATTAGGATATGCAAATCCAATATAACTGGTGTTTTTACAAGAGAAAGAAACCAGGCATGTGCATGCACAATGGTTATGTGAAGACACAGTGAGAAGGAAGCCATCTGCAAGGCAAGAAGAGAGGCCTCAGGAAAAATCACACTTCTCAACACCTGGTTCTTGGACTTCTAGCCTCCAGAACTTTGAGAAAATTAATTTCTGTCATTTGAGGTACCCATTGTGTGGTATTCTATTATGGCAGCCCTAGTAAACTAGTACACTCAGAAAAGTTATTTTGAATAAAGATACAAAAAATCCAAGATGGTTGATGTGGTGGTGCACTGTGAAGCAGTTCCATGAATGGCTAACATTTTGGGCAGAAAACAGAATATATATATGTATCTCAATGTCCAGGAACAGTTGGTCCAATTAAAAAACTGTAAAAGAGGGTAAGGATATACAGTGATGGAGGATGAAGTCCCATTTTAGGGTAGTTAGAAAGGTAGGTATTGAGAATTTTGTTCATTATATGCTTTTCTATAAAGACTCAGGGAATATATTTTCTGTGTCCATAAGAGATCCAGGTACATTTATAGGCAGCTGGTTTATTTCCACCATGTTAAAGCCATGACACTTGCAAATGTTCAGGTTACCTACATAACATTTGTAACTCATACTTAGAAACCAGAAAGAAAAGATAGGTTACCAATGATGAAAGAAAATCGGACAGATAGCTGACATCCTAACAGCAACAATAGAAGAGACAAAAGAAAGGGAAAAACTGTTTGTAATCACATTTTAAAGCTGGTCCTAATACCAGGTGTATTTCTGTTAAAGTCATGGCTATAATAAGTTACTGATGTTGAACATTTCCATTAGGATAATAGCTAATAAAAATACTATTTGTTTCCCTAGGAAATAGATTCTGAAAAAAGTACTATTTGTAATGTATCAACAATACATATATAATCTCTACTCTTCAAAACAATCCTAAAAATAGGCATTATTATCTCTATTTTATAAAACAGAACTAGAGACTCAGAGAAGTTAAATTACCTAAAACCACACAATAAAAATCAGAGCTCAAACTCAGATCCACTGTTAGATTCCAAAGTCCATATTCTATATATTACAACATAGGTCTTTTAATTCATCTTGTTCTAGATGTATGCTCATCAAGAAAATGTTGTAGCCCTACTGGTGCCCTGCCTCAGCCAAAACATGTGCAGTCTGCAGTACTGCCACGTCTGCAGGCATGCATGAGTGAGCACAGATCCTGCTGTCACTGCCCTGATGAAGCACTTTGGCCAGTGCCACCATTCGGAGAGTTGTGGTGAGTGGACCAGGAATACCTCAGCCCTTCCAACACAGAAGGTTCCTAAACTTGAGGGGCCAGAGAACAAAGGCCTGCTACCAGGGGGTACCAGCCCCCAGAGTCAGTACCAGGAGTGCTGAGCTGAGCCTTGGCCCCTTAACATCTTCCAGAAACTAAGCTAATTGACTAAACCCACCTTATACCACAATCAAACCCTCAAGGGAATCAAAGAAGATTAAAGCAATAAATCCATCTAAAGGATGATGAATTCAAACACTGAAGGAACATCAGCCCACACAGATGAGAAAAAACCAGTGCAAGAACTCTGGTAACTCAAAAAGCCAGAGTGTCCTCTTGCCTTCAAATGATTGCACTAGTTCCCCAGTGATGGTTCTTAATCAGCCTGAAATGGCTGAAATGACAAAAATAGAACTGAGAATATAGATAGGAATGAAGATCATTGAGCTTCAGGAAAAAGTCAAAACCCAATCCAAGGAATCTAAGAAATACAATAAAATGATACAGGAGCCAAAAGACAAAATGGCCATTTTAAGAAACAACCAACCTGATCTAATAGAGCTGAAAAACAAACTTAAAGAATTTCATAATACAATCACAAGTATTAACAACAGAATCAACCAAGCTAAGAAAGGAATCTCATAGCTTAAAGAACAATTCTCTGAAATAACTCATTCAGACAAAAAAAGAAAAAAAGCAAAAAGAATAAAGAAGAATGAATAAAGCCTCTGAGAAATGTAAGATTATGTAAAGAGACTGAATCTATAACTCACTGGCATCCATAAAAGAGACAGCGAGAAAGCAAGCAACTTGGCAAACATATTTGAAGATATCATCCGTGAAAATTTCCCCAACCTCACTAAAGAGGAAACATTTAAATTCAGAAAATGCCAATAACCTATGTAAGATACTATACAAGATTAACATCTCCAAAACACATAGTCATCAGATTCTCCAAGATCAAAATGAAAGAAAAAACGTTAAAGGCAGCTAGAGATAAGGGGCAGATCAGCTAATAAAGGAACTCTATCAGGCTAACAATGAAACTTTCAGCAGAACCTGAAAAGCCAGAAGACATCAAGGAGCCTATATTCAGCATTCTTAAAGAAATTCCAGCTAACAATTTTATAGCCAGCCAAACTAAGCTTCATAAGTAAAAGAAAAATAAGATTCTTTTCAGATAAGCAAGGAATTTGTTACCACCATATCTGCTTTACAAGAGGTCCTTGAAGGAGTACAAAATATGGAAAGGAAAGACTGTTACTGGCCATCACAAAAATATGCTAAATACATAGACCATTGACTCTATAAAGTAAGTACACAATCAAATCTGCATAATAACCAGCTAACAACACAATGAATGGATCAAATGTGCACATATTCATAAGAACCTTGAATGTATATGGAATAAATGCCCCGATTAAAAGGCACTGAGCGGCAAGTTGGATGAAGAAACAATACCTATCAGTATGCTGTCTTCAAGACACCCATCTCACAAGCAGTGACACCCATAGCCTCAAAGTAAAGGGCTGGAGAAAAATTTACCAAGCAAATAGAAAACAGAAAAAAGCAGGGGTTGCTATTCTAATTTCAAACAAAACAGACTTTAAACCAGCAATGATCAAAAAAGACAAAGAAGGGCATTACATGTTAGTAGAGGGTTCAACTCAACAAGAAGACCTAACTATCCTAAATACATAAGTGTCCAATACAGGAGCACCCAGATTCATTAAACAAGTTCTTACAGACCTTCAAAGAGACTTAGACTCCCACACAATAATAGTGGGAGATTTCAACACCCTACTGACAGAATTAGATCACTGCAGTAGAAAACTAACAAAGATACTCAGGACCTTAACTTGACACTTAACCAAATGGACCTAACAGAGACCAACAGAAGTCGCCACCCCAGAACAACAGAATATACATCATTCTCATCAGCACATGGCACATACTCTAAAACTGACCACACCATTGGCCATAAAACAATTCACAGCAAATTCAAAAAAGCAAAATCCTACCAACCATACTCTTGCACCACAGCAAAATAAAAATTGAAATCAATACTAAGATCACCCACAATCATACAATTACATGGAAGCTAAACAACCTGCTTCTGGATGGCTTTTGGGTAAACAATAAAATTAAGAGAGAAATCAAGACATTCTTTGAAACTAATGAGAATAGACACAATGTATCAGAATCTCTAGGATACAACTAAAGCAATGTTAAGAGAGAAGTTTATCATGCTGTAGAAAGATCTCAAGTTAACAAACTAACATCACACCTAGAGGAACTAGAAAACAAAAGCAAACCAACCCCAAAGCTAGCAGAAGATAAGAAATAACCAAAATCATAGCTGAACTGAATAAAATTGAGATGCAAAAAAAAATACCAAAAAATCAGTGGATCAAGGAATTGGTTTTTTGAACAAACTAATATGATTGGTAGACTGCTAGGTAGACTAATAAAGAAAAAAGAGAGAAGATCCAAATAAACACAATCAGAAATGACAAAGGGGACATTGCTATGAACCCCACAGAAATATAAAAACCCTCAGAGACTACTATGAACACCTCTATACACACAAACTAGAACACCTAGAAGAAACAGATAATTTCCTGGAAACATACAACCTTCCAGGACTGAACCAAGAAGAAAATTGTATCCCTGAACAGATCAATAATGAGTTCCAAAATTGAATCAATAATGAAAATCCTACCAGCCAGAAAATACATAGGACTAGACAGATTCAAAGCTGGATTCTACCAGATGTATAAAAAAGGGCTGGTACCATTCCTACTGAAACTATTACAAAAAATTGAAGAAGAGGGATTCTTCCCTAACTCATTCTATGAGGCCAGCATCATCCTGATACCAGAACCTGACAGAGACACAACAAAAAATGAATAAATCTTTGCACAATATCCTTGATGAAAATAGATGCAAAAATTCTCAACAAAATACTAGCAAAACAAATCCAGCAACAAATCAAAAAGCTGATCCACCACAGTCAAGTAGGGGTTCTCCCTGGGATGCAAGGTTGGTTCAACATATGCAAATCAATAAATGTGATTCATCACATAAATAGAGCTAAAGACAAAAACCACATGATCATCTCAATAGATGCAGAAAAGCCTTTTGATAAATTGAGCTTTCCTTCATGTTTAAAACCCTCAACAAACTAGGCATTGAGGCAACATACCTCAAAATAATGAGAGCCATATATGAAAAACCAATAGCCAACATCATATTGAAACTGGATCCCTTCCTTACACCATATACAAAAATCAACTCAAGATGGATTAAAGACTTAAATGTAAAACCTAAAAGTATAAAAACCCTGAAAGATAACCTAGGCAATACCATTTGGATATAGGCCCTGGAAAGATTTCACGATGAAGACACTAAAAGCAATTGCAACAAAAACAAAAATAGACAAATGGGATGTAATTAAACTAAAGAGTTTCAGCACAAAAAAAAAAAAAAAAAAAAAAAGAATGTATTATCAGCGTAAAGAGACAACCAAAAGAATGGAAGAAATATTTGCAAACTATACATCTAACAAAGGTCTAATATCCAGAATCTATAAGGAACTTAAACTAACCAGTAAATGCCAACCAAAATCCCATTAAAAAGTTGGCAAAGGACATGAACAGATACTTTTCAAAAGAAGACATACATGTGGCCAACAAGCATATAAAATAATGTTCATTATCACTAATCATTACAGAAATGCAAATCAAAAGCACAGTTAGATACCATCTCACACCAGTCAGAAAGGCTATTACTAAAAAGTCAAAAAAAATAACAGATGCTGGCGAAGTTGCAGAGAAAAGGGAATGCTCATACACTGTTGGTTAGGGTGTAAATTAGTTTAGTTATTGTGAAAAGCAGTGTGGCAATTGTTTAAAAAACTTAAAACAGAAATACCATTCAACCCAGCAATTCCTTTATTGTATACATATCCAGAGGAATATAAATCATTCTACCACAAAGACACATGCACGTGTTATGTTCCTCACAGCACTATTCACAATGGCAGAGACATGGAATCAACCAAAATGCATATCAATTGGTGGTACATATGCACCATGGAATACTACACAATGAGATCATGTCCTTTGGAGCCACATGGTTGAAGCTGATGGCCATTATCCTAAGTGAACTAATACAGGAACAGAAAACCAAATATTACAAGTTCTCACTTGTAAGTGGTAGCTAAACATTGAGTACACATGTACCCAAAGAAGGGAAAAATAGATACCAGCACCTACTTGAGGGTATGGGGGTGGAAGGAGGGTGAGGATTGAGAAACTACCTATTCAGGACTATGCTTCTTACTTGGGTAATGAAATAATCTGTACACCAAACCCCTATGACATACAATTTACCTATATAACAAACCTTCACATGGCCCTGTGCAACTAAAAGTTTTTTTAAAAATAGAAAAAAATGAAACTTTGTATTATAATCCTAATTTCCATATAAATTTTGTTTTAGGAAATAAAATTGCATACTCTTTTGTATATACTTTCTAAAAGACATATTTGAAATATTAGGAAATTTACATAAATTTTATTTATACAAATATTTAGAAGCATGCCTATGATATTAAAAATTGAATGGGCCGGGCGTGGTGGCTCAAGCCTGTAATCCCAGGACTTTGGGAGGCCGAGACGGGCGGATCACGAGGTCAGGAGATTGAGACCATCCTGGCTAACACTGTGAAACCCCGTCTCTACTAAACAATACAAAAAACTAGCCGGGCGAGGTGGTGGGCGCCTGTAGTCCCAGCTACTCGGGAGGCTGAGGCAGGAGAATGGCGTGAACCCGGTAGGAGGAGCTTTCAGTGAGCTGAGATCCGGCCCGGATCTGCACTCCAGCCCGGGCGACAGAGTGAGACTCCGTCTCAAAAAAATAAATAAATAAATAAATAAATTGAATGTACTTGTCACAAATGTATGCATTTTATAAAACCTAATTTTGTCTAATGATATGAGTAAAATACCATCTTTAATATATAAAGTACTAATCTAACATCAGAAGGACATAAACATTGAAATTGTTTTAGTACAGATGAAACGTTAGTACTACTCTACCTTTCTTTCTTACTTGATTTTCTTTATACCTCTTCCATCCTTCCAATTGCAAAATAATTAGTTATGATTAAGTATTAAACACCCAGAATAGTGTGACCCACACAAAAAGAATCAAATTCATGTCCTTGGCCTCTTTAGAGCAGTTTCACTAATCATCATTATCCTAATTTACTTTAAAAAATTCTAAGAGCAATTATTGTCTGCAGAGTTCTTTTAGCAATTAATCATGTACTACTTTGTGACATACCTATTGTTCTCTTGAGCTGTTATTTAACTATTTTGATATTTATTTTATGCTATAATTCATCTTATATATTATCACAAAATTATCTTCCTAAAGCACAGATATTATGATTATATCATTGCACTACTCAAAAACCGTGAAAGGCACATTCTCATAACCCCCTCTGACTTCAAGCTCCTTGCTTCCACTGAATGGTGTATTGTAGAGATCACACTGTTCCACTGCACTCTCTATTCTTCCTCTCAGGGACCTTGCAGTGACAGAATAGTAGACATCCAAAGATGTCCACACACTATGCCCCAAAACCTGTGTATATTGCCTTCCGTGTCAAAGGGGGCTTTGCATATGTGCTTAGGAATCTTCAGATGGAAAAATTATTCTGGATTACCTAGTTGGGCCATATAAGAGTACTCACACCACATAAAACTTATAAGGAAAAGAGGGAAGCGGGACAGCCAGCATCAGACAAGATGTGATGATAGAAGCAGGGGTCACACAGGGAGATGGAGATTTGAAGAGGTTATGCTTTTAGATTTGAAGATGGAGGAAGGAGCCACAAACCAGAGAATATGGGAAACCTCTAGAACCTGGAAAAAACAGAAATAGCTTCTCCCATAGAGCTTCCAGAAAACTAGCCCTACTGGCACCTTGACTTTAGCCCCACAGGACCCATTTTCAGACTTCTGACCTCCAGAAACGAAAGACGATATGTTTGTGGCTGGGTGCTGTGGTGCATGCCTCTAGTCCCAGATACTCAGGAGGCTGGGGCAGGAGAATTTCTTGCATCCAGGAGTTCCAGTCCAGCCTGGGTAACATAGCAAGACCAAAACTCAAAAGAAAAGAAAAGGAAAAGAAAAGAAAAGAGACAGGATAGAGAGGAGAGGAGAGGAGAGGGAAAAGAAAAGAAAGAAAAGAAAAGAAAAGAAAAGAAGACATGCTATAACCTGAATTTAACATGTAAGAAAGTATTATATTGTCCTTTTGCTGAAGGTTCCTGTGGTTGCTTTTGAATCTTCTGTCAAAGAGTTAAATGGATCTAAACTTAGTAGGACATGATTTTTATTTGCTCTCCTTTAGTGATGATAGTTTACAAAGAACTACATGCAACTGCACCAAATACTCTCTGTGACCTATTGTAAGTATTTTCAAAATATTTGCCCATAATTATTTTCTCTGTTTTCTTTGTTTTTCTCACAATCTGAAATGAGCAGAGGTCTTTGAATTAGAATTATGACTATAGCCTACGTTTTCAGAGGAAGAGATATACCAGAGACCAAGAGGTCACATTAGATTGTACCAACCAACAGGTCTAGGAATACAGATAACTAGAAAGCCAGCAACAAAGTGAGTGGTCAAAAACCAAGCAGAAATCTTGACAAAGGAATGCCAGAAATATTATAGAATGCTATTATTAACCCAATTACTTGTCCCTGTCTCCTAACTTCTCAGAAAGTGAATAGAAAGATCATTGAATGTAACAATATGAGAAAGGTTTAGGCCATCTGGAGTTTTTCTTACCCTTTGTACAGAGAAAAAAATATGGATAATTGGCTTGACAAGAAGAAACCAAAAGTGTGATATTAAATGCCAAATAAAAAATTTACGTCATAAATATCATGCTTGAATCCAAAATTTAAAAAAATGGCACGTAGACATAATCTGCATTTGATTTTACATTACCTGAGTGAGAGCACTCTATATTCAGAAAATAATGTTTCTGGTGTTTGATGTTCACATGCCTCATTCAGAACAGAGTTTTATTTATTTATTTTTATTTTTTATTTTTTATTTTTTATTTTTTTGAGACTGAGTCTCGCTCTGTCTCCCAGGCTGGATGGAGTGCAGTGGCCAGATCTCAGCTCACTGCAAGCTCCGCCCCCGGGGTTTACGCCATTCTCCTGCCTCAGCCTCCCGAGTAGCTGGGACTACAGGCGCCCGCCACCTCGCCTGGCTAGTTTTTTGCATTTTCTAGTAGAGACAGGGTTTCACCGTATCAGCCAGGATGGTCTCGATCTCCTGACCTCGTGATCCGCCCATCTCGGCCTCCCAAAGTGCTGGGATTACAGGCTTGAGCCACCGCGCCCGGCCAGAACAGTTTTATTTTTAAGATTTAAAGACTGTTGGCTATTACTAAAAAGTAAAAACAAAAAAACAAACAAACAAAAGAAAAAAACAGATGCTGGCAAGGTTGCAGAGAAAAAGGAACACTTATACACTGCTGGTGGAAGTGTAAATTAGTTCAGCCACTATGGAAAGCAGTATGGCAATTCCTCAAAGACCCAAAAGCAGAACTACAATCTGACCATTTGACCCAGCAATCCCATGACTGGGTATATAGCCAGAGAAATATAAATCATCCTACCATAAAGACATATCCACATGAATGTTCATTGCAGCACTATTCGCAATAGCAAAAACATGGAATCAACCTAAATGCCCATCAATGACAGATTGGAGAAGGAAAATGTGGTGCGTATACACCATGGAACATGGAATATTTTGCAGCCATAAAACAGAATGAGATCGTGTCTTTTGCAGGAACGTGGATGAACCTGGAGGGCACTAACCTTAGCAAACTATTGAAGGAACAGAAAACCAAATACCACATGTTCTCACAAGTGGGAGGTGAATGATAAGAACTTATGAACATAAAGAAGGAAATGACAGATACTGGGGTCTACTTGAGGGTGAAGGGTGGGAGGAGGGAGAGGAGCAGAAAATACAACTGTTGTGTACTGTACTTAATACCTGGGTTATGAAATAATCTATACAACAAACCCCATGACACATGTTTACCTATACAACAAACCTTCACATGTACCCCCAAACCTGGAATAAATGTTAAAAAAAAAAGATTGGAATAGTTGAAGCATGATTAATAGTGATTAATTATATAATCAAAATTTCAAAGGACAGAGGTTATATTTGATTATTTACTTACAATCAAGTAAATAGTCAACTGTGACTTTAAAAAATTATTTATTTACAAATGACTTCCACCACTGAAGGCTCGAATTTCTGATAATGGGTATTGCTCTTTTAAAGTTCTCGCCTGAAAAAGTGGCAAATCTCCCCACAAACTCCTCAAATGTAGGCTCAGGGGCCACAATATAGAAACATGGGATTTTTTTTTTTTTAAAAAAGGAAAACCAATAACATCACATAAAATTCAATAGAAAAGTGACAGCAGTCAAAATGCTCCCAAATGAACAAACCCCAATTTCACATATTTTTTAATGGAAGTATATTTCATGGTAAAGGCCCATTCTCAGTTAATGTGGCTCTCCACTGGCACTCTCTCTCTGTGCCACAGGAGTAGCCTCCTGTGGCTACTCAAAATCTTCTGTGGACATAAGCTGCTCTGAAAAGATGTTTGATTTTGTTTATTTGTCTTATACTAGGTCTTTATCTACTATCTCCTATAGCTTCCTCTGCTTTAGAAGGAGATATCACCAAGTGTAATCTCAAGTGTATTATTGAGAAGCCTTCCACTATAATATCTTCCATAATTTATCCATTCACCTTTTGATAGACATTTGAGTGGTTTCTAAGTGTTATCTATTGCAAATAACGCTACTGTAAACATTTGTGGCCCTGTCTTTGTGTGGACACTTGATTTTCTTCTTTTAAGAAATGAGGTCTTCCTATGTTGCGCAGGCTAGGGGCAGTGGCCATTCACAGGCACAGTCATAGGACACTATGGAACTCCGTGGCTCAAGTGATTCCCTGCACCTCAGCCTCCCAAGTAGCTGGGACTACAGGCTTGTACCACTGTGCTTGGCTATTTCTCTTGAGTGAATAGCTAGAAATGAAATTGTTGGATCACATGAAGGATGCATGTTCAGTTTCTTAAGAAACTGTCAAAATGCTGTCAAAAGTGGTTGTACCATGTTATATTCCTATCAACAGTGTATATGAGTTCTGTTTCCTAAACATCTTTGCCAAAATCAGTCTTTTTAAATTTTAGCCATTCTAGTAGGTGTATAATGGAATCACATTGTGATTTTAATTTGTGCATCCCTTATTACTAATGATGTTGAGTATTTTTCATGTGCTTATTGGCCATTTGTATATCTTCTTTAGTGAAGTGTCTGTTCAAATGTTTTTGCTTATTTCTGGGAATTTTTTTAACTACTGAGTTTTTTATATATTCTGGCCAAGAGCCATGTATCATATACATGATTTGAAAGTATTGTCTACCCAATTCATGTCTTTTATTCTCCAACCAGCTTCCTCCGCAGAGCACAAGTTGTTAATTTTGATGAAGTCCAATTTACCAATTTATGTTAATGAATGGTGATTTTGGTGTCATATCCAAGAAAGTATTACGTAACCGAGTGTTATCTCCTATATTTTTCTGTGCCTATTTAGATGAATCATGTAATTTTTCTTTTTAGTTTGTTAATGTGGTAAATTACAACAATTGTTTTTCAAATGTTTACTCAATCTTGCATTCCTGGAATAAACCTCACTTAGTCATTATGTATTATCTTTTTTACATAGTTTTTATTAGATTTGCAAAAAAAAGTTTTAACAATTGCTATGTATGATTATAAGAAATAGTGATCTGTAGTTTTATTTCCTTGCAATATCTTTTTTTTTTTTTTTTTTTTTGTCTTTTTAATTAAGACAGGGTCTCACTCTGTCACCAAGAGGGCAGTTGCACAATCATGGCTCAGCTCACTGCCATTTGACTTCCTGGGCTTGGGTGATCTTTCCGCGTCAGCCTACATGCGCATGCCACCATGCCCAATTTTTTTGTACTTTTTGTAGAGATGGGATTTTGCCATGTTGCCCAGGCTGGTCTCAAATTCTGGGACTCAAGCCATCTACCCACCTTAACCTCCCAAAGAGGCTTCCTAATTTATTCTGTAAGGCCAAAAAGTACTCTTATTCCTAAATAACAACAACAAAAAAAAGGTATTAATACCCAAAGTATTCATATACGCACATAAAAATTAAATATATTTTTTTTGTTTGAGTATAAGAGTACTTTAGCCCTCATAGAATGAATTAGGAAGTATTCCCCCATTTTCAATTTTCTGGAAGAGTTTGTGGGGAATTGGTGTTATTTCTTCCTTAAATGTTCGTTGGAATTCACCAATGAAACCAACTGGATCTGAAGTTTTCATTGTAGTAAGGTTGTTCACTACAAGTTCTATGTCTTTCATAGACATAGGGCTATTCAGTTTATTTCTTCTTTAATGAGCTTGGTGGTCTGTGTCTTTAAAGGAATTTGTTCATTTGATCTCAGTTGTCTAATTTATTGGCATAATGTTGTTCATAATTGTTAAGTCAGAAACTGTCAAAGGTCAGAGATCTTCTCCTGCTTGCAAGCCAGTAAGTTAGCCTGCCAGAGTTATATAGATATATAGATACAGCTATCTTGACAGGAGAAAAATGTTTTTCTGGATAAGACAAATAAGTTATTATTTACAGCAAAAAAAAAAGTCAGAGCAGCTTCTTTCCAGAAAGAAAGAAGCTTTCTGGAGCAATTTCCCCAGCTCCAGTCTCCATAGGCCAACATGAACGAGAGTGAGATAGTACTTGTGCATGTAACAGAAATGCATCCAAGGAGAGGAATTCTAAATTTATGAGGTTCAGAGCTTATATAGGGACTGCTGGCATATATGCCCGTTTTGTTTCCGGAGAGAAAAGAGAGAGTATGTTTTATTCTGAAATGTAAACAAATCCTCTCCAGGAAAGAAGGGTAAGTTCTTTATCTTTATTATTTTGGAATGTAAGCAAATGTCTCCAAAGGAGACAGATCTCTAAATTTCTAGCTTTCAAGGCCTTTGCTATTCAAACATTACCCCTTGCTTTGAAGATATGAATCCTAAAGAAATATGAAAATGTTCATGGAGAATTGTCTGCCAACACCAAATACCATACATCCTATTATAAACACAACAAACTCCTGTCCTCAGAGGAGGCCACACAAAAATCCATCTGGCTACTACATCAAGAGGCAATGTCGTAAGACCAGTATTATCTAGAGGATGTCCAGGACCCTGTAATTTGAGTAGAGGAATCTGATTCAAATATATACATTCATTCCACCTTGTGGCCCGGCAATCCCTAGGGCCCCATTATGTCTACAATCTAGGATGAGGTTCCACATCCAGTTTCCAATCAGAAGAAGAAAAAGAATGTGAGAAAGGCCTAGCTTCTCTCTTAAAGGACTGTGGTAGCCAGCCTCTAAGGTTCCCCCCCCACCACCAGTGAATCCCACCTCTGCATATCCACACTTCTTCTGTAGTACTCTCCCACATTGAAAGGAGCTGACCTGTATAACCAATCTGATATTGTGGCAATGAACACATATAACTTTTGAGGCCAGGTCACAAGAGATATTGCAGCTTCTGTCTTCCTCTCTTGCTACGGGGAAAGACAGCTGTCATGTTATGAAGACACTCAGGTAGTCTTTTCAGGAGATGCATGTGAAGAAAAAAACAAAAACAAAAAACAGGTATCCTGCCAAAGGCCACATAAATAAGTCATTTTGGAAGTGAAACCTCCAGTCCTGCCTTCAGATGATGCAGCCCCATTGCCATCTTGACTACAACCAAGATTGTGATCTAGAACCATGCAGCAAAGCCAATTCTGAATTTGTAACTCCGTAGAAACTGTATGAAATAATGTTTATTGTTATATTAGGCTATTATTTGTATAGCAAGAGATAACTAATATAATGGTATTCATTACTTCCATTCACATTTCACTGGTAAAAATTTACTTGGACCACCTATGACCAAAAAAAGTATAAGAAATGTAGGTTAGCCATATACCCAGTAAGAAAAGAAGAAAAGCTTTTGGTGGACAGCTGGTATTATCTGCAAAACACATTCTAATATCTGGACATTATCTAACCTGTGCCTCAGTATCTCCTTTACTTTAGGTTCAGGGGTACATATGAAGGTTTGTTACATAGGTAAACTTATGTCACAGAGGTTTTTTGTACAGATTGAATCACGTAGTACTAAGCCCGTATACAATAGTTATCTTTTCTGCTCCTCTCCCTCCCCCTATCCTCCACTCTCAAGTAGACTCCTTCCTTCTACCCTCCACTCTCAAGAAAGTTGTTTCTTTCTTTGTGTTTGTAAGTTCTTATCATTTAGTTCCCACTTACAAGTGAGAACATGTGGTATTTGGTTTTCTGTTCTTGCATCAGTTTGCTAAGGATTATAGCCTCCAGCTCCATCCATGTTCCTGCAAAAGACTTGCTCTCATTCTTTTTTATGGCTGCATAGTTTTCCATGGTGTATGTATACTTCATTTTCTTTCTCCAGTCTACCACTGATGGGCATTTAGGTTGATTTCATGTCTTTTCTATTGTGAACAGTGCTGCAATGAAAATTTATGTGGATGTGTTTTTATGGTAGAATGATTTATATTCCTCTGGATATATGCCTAGGAATGGGATCAAATGGTGGTTCTGTTTTTAGGCCTTTGAGGAATCCCCATACTGTTTTCCACAATAGCTGAACTAATTTGCACTCCCACCAGCAATGTGAAAGTGTTCCCTTCTCCACAACCTTGCCAGCATCTGTTATGTTTTTGACTTTTCAATAATATCAATTCTGACTGGTGTGAGATGGAATCTCATCGTAGTGTTGATTTACATTTATCTAATGATAAGTCATATGAGCTCTTTCTCATATGCTTGTTGGTCACCTTTATGTCTTTTTTGAGAAGTGTCTGTTCATGTTCTTTACCCACTTTTTAATGGGGTTCTTTGTTTTACTCTTGTAAATTTGTTGAAGTTCTTTAAAGATGCTGGATATTAGATGGCAGTCGGGTGTATAGTTTGCAAATATTTTCTCCTGTTCTGTAGGTTGTTTATTCTGTTGATAGTTTATTTTGCTGTGCAGAAGTGCTTAGGTTTAATTAGATCCCACATGTCAATTTTTGCTTTTTGTTGCAATGTTTTTGGTGTCTTTGTCAAGAAATCATTGCCCATTCCCATGTGCAAGATGGTATTGCCTAGGTTGTCAGAAAGCCTAAATTTTAGTGATGATTAGCCATTTCTGCATAGCTGACTTGTGTTAAATCCCCACACTTGAACCAAAGAATAGAGGCCAGGAAGCAGAACTAAATTCTACTAGTATGATGGCCATCATTGTACACAAATGGATGGGGATAGCAGTCCTCAGAAGATTTGTGTGGTGGGGTACTGAGTAGACAGTTTCATAGATGTGCACTTCATTGCTCAATAAATATCTGTAGAATAAATAAATAATTAAATTAAACTTCCCTACAAAGGAAAGTCTACAACATAAAACTGTTAATGGGCATGAGACAGATCATGACATGAAAAGAAGTCTGTGCTATACTGTTAAGTGATAAATACAGATTATAGAATAGTCTGAATAAAATGATCCCATTTGTAAAACAAAACAAATAAATATATTTGTTTAAATAGATTTTCATGAAAACATCTTGAAAAATGTTGTTCAAACTGTTAACAATGGTTGCCTCTGAGAACATTTACCTTCTCTTTATATTAATACATTTTGCTACTTGAGTTTTACTGTCTATTTTATATACACTGCATTATTTAAATTGTTTACAACAAATAGCTATTACTTTTATAGGGCTATGTAGTAATAAAAAGCAATAAAATTAAATATACTTTAAGGAAAAAACTCTCCTTAAAATGCTTCACAAATTCTTTTTCCTCTAATGCATACTACTTCCTTAGTTCAGTTCTTTGTCTTTATGACCTAGACCAGAATTCAGCAAACTTTTCATGTCAAGGGTCATATCATAAATGTTATGCAACTCTTTCACAGCTACTCAATTCTACTGTTGCAGCTTGAAAGCATTCATGGGTAATACCTAAACTAATGGGTGTGTCTATGTTCAATAAAACCTTATGTAATAAAACAGGTGATGGGCCAGTCCCTCGGCCATTGTTTTTTGACCCCTCAACTAGACGACTGAAGTCCCCTAATTCAGCCTCTAATCCTTTTCCACTCACTCTCATGTATCTTATGCTTTTCCTATATATGTCATGTAATTTCTTTCCACCCTACGTTTTTGCTTAAGTCTTAATGGTCTAGAAAATTCCTAGATTTTTGGTGATTTCAAGATTATTTTTAAGACCCTGAATAGATTTCATACCCAGATAAGTAAAATAGACAGCACTTTGTTCAGTGCTTCCACAGTCTTTCTACATATCTTGATTAGCACCTTGTAATGATTTCCACATGTGGCTCCCAGTTAGACATGATGACTGAGATTACACCTTTGAATTCCTGGAGCCTATAACAAGACAGGGCAAAGAGTGAGCATTCAGAAATGTTTGCTGCGTAAATAGAGAAGGATCTCTTAGGCTTCATAGGCTTTCAAATTAGGTGCAGAAAATTGCTTCTCCTGGCAGTTTTCCTTTTCCTTTCTTCATCAGAACAATCAATACCTGGAATTTGGATCTTTCTCTCTTATTTTCCACATTTCTGCATGATTTAATGCCTACAGCAAATAAGATCATATAGCTAATATCAAATTTTTGAATCTCATTTGTCAATGGATCCAAAGCAATGCTCTAAGCACTTACAAGTAAAGACATTCAGAGTATAGTTCACTTTTGCTCTCTAATATCCCATTTATAAGGATTTACTCATAGCCCAGGTTTACTACAACTGGGTTTCCTAGATGATGAGTTACTTGACTATAGGGACTTTAATTTTGAAAAGCTAAGAAATATTTAGTGCATAAGTGAAAGAATCACTGGGTTACAACCTGAAAACTCAAAATATGTCCCATCTAAGATTGGGACTATTTCACAGGTTTTGTACATAGGAGACATCTTATTTTATATAAAATAATCAATTACCTTATATAAAAAAAGTTATTATGGGCCCACTATATGTTATATACCTTCATTTATATTATTCAATATAATTCTCCCTCAGACCTTTAGATGGCTATTGTCATTAATTTGCTAATGAGGAAACTGAGGCTCAGAGATGTTAAGTAGCTTGTCCAGTGCCGTAGTAAACAAGAGGATACAGGCTGGGCACAATGGCTCATACCTGTAATTCCAACACTTTGGGAGGCTGAGGTGAGCAGATTACTTTAGCCCAGGAATTCAAGATCAGCCTGGGCGGGTACTGGAGGGAGCAAGATGGCCAAATAGGAACAGCTCCAGTCTCCAATTCCCAGTGCGAGCTACACAGAAGACCGGTGATTTCCGCATTTTCAACTGAGGTACTGGGTTCATCTCAATAGGGAGTGACAGACAATCGGTGCTGGTCAGCTGCTGCAGCTCGACCAGTGAGAGCTGAAGCAGGGCGAGGCATCGCCTCACCTGGGAAGCGCAAGGGGAAGGGAATCCCTTTTCCTACCCAGGGGAACTGAGACACACAACACCTGGAAAATCGGGTAACTCCCACCCCAATACTGCACTTTAAGCAAACGGGCACACCAGGAGATTATATCCCACACCTGGCCGGGAGGGTCCCACAGCCACGGAGCCTCCCTCATTGCTAGCACAGCAGTCTGCAATCTAAGCACAAGGCAGCAGCGAGGCTGGGGGAGGGGTGCCCGCCATGCTGAGGCTTAAGTAGGTAAACAAAGCCGCTGGGAAGCTCAAACTGGGTGGCGCTAACAGCAGCACAAGGAAGCCTGCCTGTCTCTGTAGACTCCACCTCTGGGGACAGGGCACAGCTAAA
>NW_016821451.1:224504-232320 GCF_001698545.2 Rhinopithecus bieti | reverse complement strand
CAAGAACAGAAAACCAAACACCGCATGTTCTCACTCATAGGTGGGAACTGAACAATGAGATCACTTGGACTTGGGAAGGGGAACATCACACACTGGGGCCTATCATGGGGAGGGGGGAGGGGGGAGGGATTGCATTGAGATTTATACTTGATGTAAATGACGAGTTGATGGGTGCTGACAAGTTGATGGGTGCGGCACACCAACATGGCACAAGTATACATATGTAACAAACCTGCACGTTATGCACATGTACCCTAGAACTTAAAGTATAATAATAAATAAATAAATAAAGATCAGCCTGGGCAACATGTGAGAACTTGTCTCTATAAAAAATAAGAAATTAGCCAGGTGTGGTGGTGTGTGCCTGTAGTCCCAGACACTTGGGAGGCTGAGGTGGGACGATTGCCTGAGTCCACGATTTTGAGATTGCAGTGAGCTGTGATTGTGCTACTGTACTCCAGCCTGTGCAACAGAACAAGACTTTGTCTCAAAAACAAATAAATAAAAAAGCACAAGGGGATACACCTGGGTCTCCAACTTTGTTCGTCAGATTGTAAGTCCTGTAGTCTTTTCTCATACATAGCTTGCTTTCATCTTCCTTTGATTCTTAACATTTGTTGAAAGCCATTTGTATATCATTTATAGTTAGTTATTGAACTTTCCTATCAAGTCCTGGAGTTTTTGCACCTGACTTTCTGTTAAGCAATATGGTTAACATATCAAGCCATTGTTAAAAGAGGCTCAAAATTTTGCATACTGAACTTTTTAAAAATATTTAGATTAGACAATTAAAAGTTTTAAGTACTACTATTTACACAGTTTTGTTGGGTGGTCCCTGGATTTTGACCACCAGTCAGATGGACCAAACTGAGATGACCTACATCTGAACTGAATAAATATCCATCCACAGGCAAGACAAGTGAGTGGACTAGACTTGTGCAGCCCAGACATGGTCAGCAAAGGTCAATGTCAGTTACAATATCAGGAAAATTCAACAGTAGGTGAGATCTCCAGTAGATGTAGAAAACATAGCAATAGAAGGACCAGAGGTATACTCATCATTCAGAAGATCCAGAAGCTGATAACTGAAAACCCTCATAGGGTAAGGACTGAATGGTGAACAAACAAACAAGCAAACAAAAAGGAAACTAAGCTCCATAAGAGGTAGAATACTCTGTCTTAGATGCAAGACAGAGACTAAGGCACAGGAAAACCAGACAATATGTCAGAGACAAGAACTGGGATGTAAAATCCAAGTGATAGCAGCTAATTTATGACTTAGGTCCCTCTCATTCTCTCTGCCCAAAGGCCAAAATGTTTCAAGCAGTCATACAGGTCAGAATCCTCAGTGATGGATACAATCCTCCAGGTATGAAGAGACAGGAAAAACCAGCAGAGATTACAATACCCATCTGTATACATTTCTCTTCCAGTGTGTCCATTTTCTTATACTCATCTCTCTATCTCATCACTCTCCTGCCTGCCTCTCCTTTTTCCTTGCTCCTTAATATTCAAAGGATTTACATAACCTAAGTATACTCTGAGGTATTGTTCTTAATTATTAAATAATGTTTATTATTCTTATTCTGTTTTTTAAAATAATTGAATGGTTTATATTTCACTATGAAAAGAATATAAATTCAATTTATTTTATTGCTTTGGTTCAATAGCCCTCTATAGAATTCCTAACTCTGCCTTCTTATTTTTAATAATAAAATAAAACTGCTTTATTTTATTCACTAAACTAAAATTACAATTAATCCAAGCCACATTTATTGAATTTTTTAAAATCTCTACATGCCAAAAAAAAAAATCAAGAATATACATACTCCTAAATATTCACAAATGATGAAACAGTAATTATTGTGCATTCACTTGATGAAATATTAGGCACTGATTAAAATTATATTTTAAAATGCTAAGAAGCCAGGTAAATGTTTATATTTGAAAATATAAATCTGAACCCACAACTACAACTAGGTAAATTTTTTGTAATCATCTAGGCAAAAATATTAGAGACTATATAAAAAATATATGGTTCACAGGGATGCAGAAAGAAAGATGAATGGTAAATTATATTTTATTTTTTGGTATTATAATGTTCCTTGGGCAATTAATTATATTTCTTAAAATTAAATGTATATTTCACACATACATTCTTATTCTTTTATATAGTTATTGAAATGGTGCATGAGCTCACTGGACATACAGCCAATTTCATGGAGCCACTACCCTAAAAAATGCTCAACTGTTCAGCTATGATACTTTTAAAATAAAGTATTTTAAATAACTTAGTATCTTAGGAAATGAAACTGTAACATTATGTATCTTAAAAAAAAGTTCATCCATGATAGATATGATAAAGTAAGACATCATTCAAAATAGTTAGATTAGAATGAATTGAGTTCCAGGTAAATCTCTATCTTTGAGTCCCTGATTACCCCTATTTCCCAACTCTAACTTTCCTCATCTTCCTGAAATAGCAAAGAGCCATCGTTTATATTTGGGGTTTGAAATTTGTCTGTAATCCTCAATATTCCTGTAGAAAACACCAAAAGACTAACTTTTTGCCCTTAATCTGCTTTCTGATATGTCATTTTTTGTTTCTAATTTAAATGCACTTAAATCCTGCACAAAATTAAATTCTGATTGCACATTCACTTACCTTTCATTTCTTTAAAAGTAGTTTTCCTTCCTTTGAGTTTATAGTAGCAGTTTGATAAAGGCCTGCTTACATGTGCCATTTTATTAAATTAATACACATTCAATGAAAACTTTCAGATATGATTATTTTACTATTCATAATATATAATTTGTTTCCTTTGAGAAAACATCTATTCTTCCAACAAATAACTTCAATAAAATACAATAGCATAATATTGAATATATGGATAGACTCTTTTCATTGTGAAGAAATAAAAATGCTTATTAAAAATATGAACTGTTCCCATAAGAACTTCTTAAAAATCAGTTCTAAAAAGATGAAGTCAAAGGGATTTTTATAATAGTATTAAAATTTGCGGCCGCTTAAACTGAAATAAGATTCTATATGAAAACGGTTGCTTATCGTTTATATCTTCAGATTCATTGCCACTATATTGTTTTGGCTGCTAGCTATGACCTAGTTTTCATTTGTTTTTATGCTTTTTTAAAAATCTTATGGCAAAATACAAAATACTGAAAGAAATGTTTAAATAACCTCAAGCATGTTTATGTCAACCATACTAGAAAAAACTGAGTTTTAGTGAGTATAAATTTGGGCTGGTAACTCTAAGGTAGAAGCATGTTGGGTATATTCAGCAACAGCAAGGAGGTAGGATGTTTGGAGCAAAGAGTTAGATTGAGGGGGTGAGTATAGCAGATAAGATCAAAAGATAACCTAGGGGCAGCACATAGCTCTGTAGAGGTCTTTGGATTTTACTACAAGTGTTTGATGGTAAGCCGTTTGGGGATTTTGAGCAGGAGTGACATGATCATATTTACATATCCAAAGGCTCAGTCTGGCTGCTGTGTAGCAAACAGACTGTAGATTGGGCAAGAGTGGAATCAGGATGGTGGCTTGAGAAACATTGGGCAAGAGTAGAATCAGGATGGTGGCTTGAGAAACATTGTTTTGTACTGGGTGATAAGGTGTGGTCAGATTCTGGAGCTGTACACACCTACAGACAGACCCCTTATCTGGTTTCACCTGCGTTAACATTGTACCCTGTCTGCTTTATCAGTTCCTCCTTTCTCTCTCTCAAAATATATGTACATATTTACAAACTTATATTTATATAAATATGTATTAATATAAAATATAAAGAATATATTAATAATATGTCAATATATTAATATATCACATAGTATGTAATATCTATTAATATATCATATGTAATAAAATATGTATAAANATGTCATATATTAATATATCACATAGTATGTAATATCTATTAATATATCATATGTAATAAAATATGTATAAATTTATGTACAAATAGTTTTTTCTTTCATTTTAGCTATTGGAAGATAAGTTATTTTCATCTTACATTATGACCCTTTATTTCTAAATTTAGCAGTGTGTATTTTTGTGTTTCCTAAGAATAAGGATCATCTCTTACATAACCACAGCACAATGATCAGCTCCAGTAAATTTAACATAATAAAATACCTTTATGTAAGTTACCATTTGTGTCCCAATCTTGTCAGTTAACCAGTAATGTCCTTTTTCTTGCCTCTAGTACAGGATTCAGTATTACATTTAGTTGCTGTGTCTCTTTAGGTTCCTTTAATATGGAACATTTCAACGAACTTTCTTGGTCTTTTATGAATATATTTTTAAGGTGAGCCAACTGACAGGACTGTATATTGATACAAATGGATTTGATGTGGGCTTTGAGGGAATTGAGGAAGACTACAAGATTTCTGGCTTGAGGAAAGGAATGGGTCTCATTTATTGTGATAATCAATAAAAGAAAGATATGGTACAGGTATTAGGAATAGGACTCACTAAAGAAGTGACTTTCTGTGAAACGGATGTCTAGTACTCACTGGTATCTGGTTCTATTATCTTAAACATGCTGGAGGATTGTACTTCTCTACCACCTTATGTGGGGCTATGAGACCAATTTTGGTTAATGAATTGTGAGCTGAAGTCATAGAATTACCCTGAAGAATTGCACAGACCCATAGCTGGCTTTGCACAAGTGAATAAACATTTTGTTAATCCACTGAGATTTTGGACTTAATTGCTACTTAGTCTGTCCTAAGTCACCATTAGATGTTCAAGTGGAAATGATTTGTAGACATTTGGATATAAAGTCCTGGAGTTGGGGCCAAGTTAGATCTGGAATGTTTGGGGGTCATCAACTTATAAATGATATTTGGAGCAATAAGATCCTCCATCCAGTGAGAGAAAGTATACATAATTGATAGGTGATGATGGATGGATGAAATGAATAGATAGATAGATTGATTGATTGATAGATAGATAACCAAGCCCTCATAGATGCCTGCCATAGATGCCTAATCCAGGAAGGAAAAGACGTCTGACCTAAGCCAGCCACCGAAAGTCTTTTGTAAGGTTTTTCAAACTACAACTAAGGAAAGTGAGCCAGTTTCTCTTAGGTGCTTGAAATCATAGACCTCAGAAGTCATAATCTAAGCTATGTGGAGTGATTTATTTGGTGAATGCTCTCAGAAAAGGAGTGAGGGGAACAGAACAGGGAAGGGAAAGGAAGCTAAACAAATGGTCTTAGCTGGAGACAAGCATCAGACTAGTCATACAAGGAAACTAAAGGTGTTTGTTTATTTGTTTAAACCAATGTCTTTAAAATTCAGGAAAGTTATTTCATTTGAAAACAACTAAAATATTTAGCAATTCAAACATTCAGAAGATATACCATCCATCTACCATAATTTACTTAAATATTAAACTCCAGCAGTAAAATAATGAATCAAAATAAAGACTTTAAAAGAGTATACTATTGCCCGGTCTCTTGCAAGATGGCCGAACAGCAACAGCTCCATTCCGCAGCTCACAGTGAGATTGACACAGAAGACAGGTGATTTCTGCATTTCCAACTGAGGTACCTAGTTCATCTCATTGAGACTGGTTAGACAGTGGGTGCAGCCAACAGAGGGTGAGCTGAAGCAGGGCGGGGCATTGCCTTACCTGGGAAGTGCAAGGGGTTGGGGGATTTCCCTTTCCTAGCCAAGAGAAGCGGTGACAGACTATAACTGGAGAAACAGTACACTTCTGCCCAAATACTGCACATTTTCCATGGTCGTAGCAACCAGCAGACCAGGAGATACCTACCATACCGTGACTGGCTCAGCAGGTCCCACGCCCACAGAGCCTTGCTCACTGCTAGCGCAGGAGTCTCAGATCAACCTTCAATGCTGCAGCTTGACAGGGGGAGGGGCGTCCACCATTACTGAGGCTTGAGTAGCTCACAGTGTAAACAAAGCAGCCAGGAAGCTCGAACTGGGCAGAGGCCACTGCAGCTCAGCAAAGCCTACTGCCACTCTAGATTCCACCTCTGGGGGCAGGGCATATCTGAAGAAAAGGCAGCAGACAGCTTCTGCAGACTTAAACGTCCTTGTCTGACAGCTCTGAGAACAGTGGTTCTCTCAGCATGGCTTTGGAGCTCCAAGAAGGCACAGAGTGCCTCCTCAAGACAGCCCCTGAACCCTGTGTAGCCTGACTGGGAGACACCTCCCAGTAGGGGCCAACAGACACCACAAACAGGTGAGTGCCCCTCTGGAACAAAGCTTCCAGAGGAAGGATCGGGCAGCAACACTTGTTGTTCTGTAGCCTCCGATGGTGATACCAGGCAAATAGAGTCTGGAGTGGACCTCCAGCAAACTCCAACAGACCTGCAGCTGAGAGGCCTGATTGTTAGAAGGAAAACTCAGAAACAGAGAAGAATAGCATCAATATCAACAAAAAGGACATTCACACAAAAACCCCATGTTTTTGTGTGTAGGCCACCAACATCAAGGACCAAAGGTAGATAAAATCACAAAGATGGGGAGAAACCAGAGCAGAAAAGCAGAAAATTCCAAAAACCAGAGTGCCTCTTCTCTTCCCAAGGATCTCAGCTCCTCACCAGCAACAGAACAAAACTGGATGGACAATGACTTAAACAAGTTGACAGAAGTAGGCTTCATAAGGTTCGTAATAACAAACTTCTCTGAGCTAAAGGAGCATGTTCTAATCATCACAAAAAAAGCTAAAAACCTTGAAAAAAGCTTAGACAAATGGCTAACTAGAATAAACAGTATAGAGAAGACCTTTAATGACCTGACGGAGCTGAAACCCACAGCACAACAAGTTAGTGACCCATGCAAAAGCTCCAATAGCCAATTCAATCAAGTGGAAGAAAGGATATCAGTAATTGAAGATCAAATTAATGAAATAAAGAGAGAAGACAAGATTAGAGAAAAAAGAGGGAAAAGAAACAAGCAAAGCCTCCAAGAAATACAGGGCTATGTGAAAACACCAAATATACATTTGATTGGTATGTCGGAAGGTGATGAGGAGAATGGAACCAAGTTAGAAAACACTCTTCAGGATATTATCCAGCAGAACTTCCCTAACCTAGAAAGGCAGCCCAGCATTCAAATTCAGGAAACACAGAGAATACTACCAAGATATTCCTCGAGAAGAGCAACTCCAAGACACATAATTGTCAGATTCACCAAGGTCAAAATGAAGGAAAAAATGTTAATGGCAGCCAGAGAGAAAGGTCAGGTTACCCACAAAGGGAAGCCCATCAGACTAACAGTGGATCTCTCAGCAGAAATCCTACAAGCCAGAAGAGAGTAGGGCCAATATTCAACATTCTTAAAGGAAAGAATTTTCAACCCAGAATCTCATATCCAGCCAAACTAAGCTTCATAAGTGAAGGAAAAATAAAATTCTTTACAGACAAGCAAATGCTGAGAGATTTTGTCACCATCAGGCCTGCCTTGCAAGAGCTCCTGAAGAAAGCACTAAACATAGGAATGAACAACTGGTACCAGCCACTGCAAAAACATGACAAATGGTAAAGACCATCAATGCTATGAAGAAACTGCATCAATTAATGGGCAAAATAACCAGCTAACATCATAATGACAAGATCAAATTCAAGCATAACAATATTAACCTGAAATGTAAATGGGCTAAATGTCCCAATTAAAAGACACAGACTGGCAAATTGGATAAAGAGTCAAGACCCATCTGTTTGCTTCATTCAGGAGAAGCATCTCATGGGCAAAGACACACATAAGCTCAAAATAAAGGGATGGAGGTAGATCTATCAAGCAAATGGAAAGCAAAAAAAAAAAAAAA
>NW_016821451.1:154120-224285 GCF_001698545.2 Rhinopithecus bieti | reverse complement strand
GGTAAATAACGAAATGAAGGCAGAAATAAAGATGTTCTTTGAAACCAAAGAGAACAAAGACACAACGTACCAGAACCTCTGGGACACATTTAAAGCAGTGTGTAGAGGGAAATTTATAGCACTAAATGCCCACAAGAGAAAGCAGAAAAGATCTAAAATCAACACCCTAACATTACAATTAAAAGAATTAGAGAAGCAAGAGCAAACACATTCAAAACCTAGCAGAAGGCAAGAAATAACTAAGAGCAGAGCAGAACTGAAGGAGATAGAGACATAAAAACCTTTCAAAAAAATCAATGAATCTGGGAGCTGATTTGTTGAAAAGATCAACAAAATAGATAGACTGCTAGCAAGACTAACAAAGAAGAAAAGAGAGAAGACTCAAACAGATGCAATAAAAAATGATGAAGGGGATATCACCACTGATCCCAAAGAAATACAAACTACCATAAGAGAATACTATAAACACTCCTATGCAAATAAACTAGAAAATCTAGAAGAAATGGATAAATTCATGGACATATACACCCTCCCAAGACTAAACAAGGAAGAAGTTGAATCTCTGAATATACCAATAACAAGTTCTGAAATTGAGGCAATAATTGATAGCCTATCAACCAAAAAAAGTCCAGGACCAGACAGATTCACAGCTGAATTCTACCAGAGCTACAAAGAGGAGCTGGTATCATTCCTTCTGAAAGTATTCCAATTAATAGGAAAAGAGGCAATCCTCTCTAACTCATTTTATGAGGCCAGCATCATCCTGATACCAAAGCCTGGCAGATACCAAAAAAATGCAATTTTAGGCCAATATCCCTGATGAACATTGATGCAAAAATCCTCAATAAAATACTGGCAAACTGAATGCAGCAGCACATCAAAAAGCTTATCCACCACGATCAAGTCAGCTTCATCCTTGGGATGCAAGGCTGATTCAACATACACAAATCAATCCACTGCATAAACAGAACCAATAAGAAAAACCACATGATTATCTCAAAGATGCAGAAAAGGCCATCGACAAAATTCAACAGCCCTTCATGCTAACAACTTTCAATAAACTAGGTATAGATGGGACGTATCTCAAAATACTAAGAGCTATTTATGACTAACCTACAGCCAATGTCATACAGAATGGGCAAAAACTGGAAGCATTCCCTTTGAAAACTGGCACAAGACAAGGATAACCTCTCTTACCACTCCTATTCAACATAGTGCTGGAAGTTCTGGCTAGGGCAATCAGGCAAGAGAAAGAAATAAAAGGTATTGTCTCTGTTTGCAGATGACATGATTGTATATTTAGAAAACCCCATTGTCTCAGCCCCAAATCTCCTTAAGCTGATAAGCAACTTCAGCAAAGTCTAAGGATACAAAATCAATGTGCAAAAATCACAAGCATTCCTATACACCAATAATAGACAAACAGAGTCCATATAGCCAAGGCAATCCTAAGTGAAAAGAACAAAGCTGGAGGCATTATGCTACCTGACTTCAAACTATACTACAAGGCTACAGTAACCAAAACAGCATGGTACTGGTACTAGTACCAAAACAGATATATAGACCAATGGAACAGAACAGAGACCTCAGAAATAACACCACATTTACAACCATCTGATCTTTGACAAACCTAACAAAAACAAACAATGGGAAAAGGATTCCCTATTTAATAAATGGTGCTGGGAAAACTGGCTAGCCATATGTAGAAAGCTGAACTCCTTCCTTACACCATACACAAAAAGTAACTCAAGATGGATTAAAGACTTGACCCTAACACCATAAAAACCCTAGAAGAAAACCTAGGCAATACCATTCAGGACATAGGCATGGGCAAAGAGTTCATGACTAAAACACCCAAAACAATGGCAACAAAAGCCAAAATAGACAAATGTGATCTAATTAAACTAAAGAGCTTCTGCACAGAAAAAGAAACTACCATCACAGTGAATAGGCAACCTACAGAATGGGAAAAAAAAAAAAATTGCAATCTATCCATCTCACAAAGGGTAATATCCAGAATCTAAAAGGAACTTAAACAAATTTACAAGAAAAAAACAAACAACCCCATCAAAAAGTGAGTAAAGGATATGAACAGACACTTCTCAAAAGAAGATATTTATGCAGCCAACAGACATATGAAAAAATGCTCATCATCACTGGTCATCAGAGAAATGCGAATGAAAATCACAATGAGATACTATCTCATGCCAGTTAGAATGGCAATCATTAAAAAATCAGGAAACAACAGATGCTGGAGAGGATGTGGAGAAATAGGAACACTTTTACATTGTTGGTGGGAGTGTAAACTAGTTCAACCATTGTGGAAGACAGTGTGGCGATTCCTCAAGGATCTAGAACTAGAAATACCATTTGACCCAGCCATTCCATTACTGGGCATATACCCAAAGGGGTATAAATCATGCTACTATGAAGACACATGCACATATGTTTATTGTGGCACTATTCACAACAACAAAGACTTGAAACCAACCTAAATGTTTGTCAGTGATAGACTGGATTAAGAAAATGTGGCACATATACACCATGGAATCCTATGCAGCCATAAAAAAGGATGAGTTCATGTCCTTTGCAGGGTCATGGATGAAACTAGAAGCCATCATTCTAAGGAAACTATCACAGGGACAGAAAACCAAACACTGCATGTTCTCCCTTATACCTGGGAGTTGAACACTCAGAACACATGGACATAGTGCGGGGAACATCACACACCAGGGCCTGTCGGGGGGTGGGGGGCTGGGGGAGGGATAGCATTAGGAGAAATACCTAATATAAATGACGAGTTGTTGGGTGCAGCAAACCAACATGGCACATGTATACCTATGTAACAAACTGCACGTTGTGCACATGTACCCTAGAACTTAAAGTATAATAATAACAATAATAAAAACAGTATTATCACTGTATGGAAGGTTTGGTGGGTCTTCCCATACTCATTCTCAATCCCAAACTATGAAATATAATTAAATTCAGAGCAGGTTATGTTATATTAGAAGAAGGGATGTGGCGGTGGGAGAGCTTGAACCTGAGATGCTTCATTTAGCTCTGTTTCTTAAAGTTCTTTCCCAATGAAATGTGTTATTTCTTGAATTATGAATTGTATTCCACAATTTAGGGGTGTATCAGTCAAGGTTCTCCAGAAAAACAGAACCAATAAGAGATAACCGTTCACTACTTATTTGTTTGTTTATCACGAGGAATTGGCTCACCCAATTATGGAGACTGACACGTCTCATTTTCTGCCATCTGCAAGCTGCAGGCGCAGGAGTTCCAGAGGTGTAAATCAGTCCAAGTCCCAAAGGCCTAAAACCAGGGGAGCTGATGGTATAAATCCCAGTCCATGGCAGGAAAAGATATGAGATATCTTAGCTCAGCAATGAGGTGGAATAAAAAAGGAGGAAATTCCTCCTTCTGCTGCTTTTTGTTTTATTCAGTTCCTCAATGGATTTGATGATGCCCACTCACAGAGGAGAGGACCACTTACTTTACAGAGTTTGCAGGTTCAAAGGGAAGCATCCTTGTAGATGCACCCAGAAATAATAATTAATCTGGGTACTCAGAAATAATAAACATTAATATAAATAATAATTAATAATAATAATCTGAGCACTCAGAAATAATTAATCTGGGCCCTGTCAAGTTGACATGAAATTAACCATCACAAGGAGGCTCCATGCAGTCAGTTTATTGCTAATTTTTCTCCTATGGAGGTGGTAATTACTGAAAACTCTTGTTTCCTTATCTAGAACATTTTACCAGAGTTTTTCTGAAGAACCATCCTCTTAAGAGTAATTTGTTAGTGGAAAAAGAAGGTGAATGCCCTTTGGATAAATCTTTATCTGGAGTCAGGGTCATTCAACAGCGTAAGTATCACAAGGGTCCAAGCTCTAAAGCTGACTGAAGCTTCACTTAGATTTAATACCATGCAAGCACAAGACATTGCTAGATTTCCAAGTAGTCTAGTAACCTATAAGTTTTCTGTTTTGGTTTCTTCTAAATCTTACATCTAAAGTCACTTAATCTTCACATAAATATTCAGCTCCACCTCAGATTCTGAAAGGAGTCTTTATGAAGGGTATTAAAAGGAGCCCTAAGTCAGATTGCTTTAATTCAACAAACTTATTTTTATATTTACTCTAAACTTGACACTGTACAAATTACTAATAACAAGATAAATAACCACAAAGATAAATAAGGCATAGGCTTTACTATTGACACGATTATAGTCAAATGCAGTGGTTTCTTAAATGCTCATGTGTATAAGAATTATCAGAGATGTTGTTAAAAGTATAGAATCTGATCCCACTCCTAGAGATTCTGATTCATTGATACTTTTAGGTGATCCTGAATGACAGACTTCTCCTTGGCAACATTCACCTAAGGATCAAGCACAGAATTGATAGTATAATACAATACAATGTTAAAGCACCATGTTTAAATAATGGTTAAAATCATAAGACTTGGGCACTAGAAGATCTGGATTTGAATCTAGCACTACTACTCACTACTTGTGTAACACTGGATAAGTTATTTAGTTTCTTTCTATCTCTATAAAATCCTACTTCCTAAAATTGTGATGTTTAAAGTACATGGGCTAACAACTGTAAAAGAATGAACTAAAGTTTACTGTCTTACTAATTTCGTTTTACTGTTGTACTGCAGCAAAATACCTCAATACAAAATGGGACTTGAGATCCTGTAGGGATGAAGAAAGAGATTTGTAAAATTAGAAATGAGGCCTCATTATGTTGCCCAGGCTGGCTTTGAACTTCTGGTTGCAAGTGATCCTCCCTCCTCAGTCCTCTGAGTAGCTGGGACTACAGGCTCACACCATCACATCTGGCTGAAGAAAAATTTTTTTTTAATTTATTATGCTCTAAGTTCTGGGGTACATGTGCAAAATATGTAGGTTTGTTACACAGATATACATGTGCCATGTTGGTGTGCTGCACTCATCGACCTGTCATCTACATTAGGTATTTCTCCTAATGCTATCCCTCCCCTGACCCCCTACCCCCCGACAGGCCCTGGTGTGTTGTTCCCCTCCCTGTGTCCATGTGTTCTCATTGTTCAACTACCACTCATGAGTTAGAATATGTGGTGTTTGGTTTTCTGTTTTTGTGTTAGTTTGCTGAGAATAATGGTTTCCAGCTTTACCCATATCCCTGCAAAGGATATTAACTCATTTTTGTGTGTGTGTGGCTGCATAGCATTCCATGGTGTATATGTGCCACATTTTCTTTATCGAGTCTATCATTGATGGGCATTTGGGTTGGTTCCAAGTCTTTGCTATTATGAACAGTGATGCAATAAACATAGGTGTGTGTGTGTCTTTATAGTAGAATGATTTATAATCCTTTGGGGATATACCCAGTGATGGGATTGCTGGGTAAAATGGTATTTCCGGTTCTAGATCCTTGAGGAATCACCACACTGTCTTCCACAAAATATTTTTAAAGGGATTTACAGAGACATCTGATAAAGAAGGTTACTTATAGTTTGCTTTGTGTGTACAAGTTTCCCCAAGAAAATTTCATAACATTTACATTACTGACCAGTGTTTTTGAAGTTGGACTTGCTTTTGCAGAGAATGCCAGAAGTTCTGTTCTCAAAGTGGACTGGATGCAAGAGAAAGGGCTGCTCAAATGGTTTAGTCACATTTTTATTACATAAGTAAAAGGCTATTAGAGGCTGGCACATAAGCCCCCAATACATAGGAGCTATTATTCTAGTGATGCCATGCACTCTAAAAGAGGCATGTAGTTGACTGAATGGGGTCCTGCAGAAAGGCCACATCCTTATCCCTGTGTCTGTGAATATTGCTTTATATGGCAAAAGGTGTGATTAAGTTAAGGGTCTTGCGAGGAGGAATTTATTCTGGATTATCTGGGCGAGCCCTTATGCAATGATATGCTTTTCCAAAAAATAAATATTAGGTAGAGAGTTTTAAGACATATGAGACAGCAACATGACCACAGAGGCAGAGATTGCAGTGATTTGGCCACAAGACAAGGAACTACTGGAGGCAGCAGAAGATGGAAGAGGCAAGGAACAGATTTTCCCTTAAAACCATAGAGGGAGCATTGCCCTCCTGATGCTTCGATTTCATGTTTGTGGCCTTTAGAGCTGGGAGAGAATACATTTCTGTTGTTTTAAGTCATCTAGTTTGTGGTAATTTGCTACAGATGCTACAAGAAACAAATATAAAACAGTTAGCTCAGCTTGTGAATACAGGTACTGCTTTCTGAGCTGAAGAAACCTTGAAGGGAAAAAAAGATCTCAGCTAGTTACTACTACATGTAAATCATCAATTAAAAAAAAGAAAGAAAGAAAAGGAAAAAGGAAACCGTCACAAGACATGAAACAGCATGATTTTTAAAGGTAACATAATGCTAGGGGAGCATGAATTGTGGCTATGGATAAGAGATGAAATCAGAGATACAGACTAGGTCTTCATATAGCAGAGCTAAGGAGTCAAAACTTCTCTATGTTTTTGGCATCAGTATCACCTCAGAGTTTTATTTTTTTTTTTTTAATGCAAAGTTAGGAACCACACTCTAAACGTTATTCTAATAGAATCTGCATTTTAACCAGATTCCCGGATCATTTTATACACTCTGAAGTTTGAGAAGCATGCCTCTTCTCAAAGTAAGAGGTAAGGCTACTGGGAAATTTTGAAAGATTTAAAGCAGAGAGGTGACAAGATAATATTTGCATTTCAGATCAACCAATCCAAAGGTATTTTGAAGAACACATTTAACTGGGATAAAACCCAAATCAGAGACAAGTGACTTCAACAGTACTTGTTACAGATTATGAACTTTTGAACAAAGATATGGGTAAATATAGATGGGGAAAATGACAAAAATTTAAGAAATATTTAAACCCTGGTCTGATATATAATAATGCTGCTTTCACCTAGGTTCTATAATGTGTCTGCTTATTCATGCCTATCTTTCTAAAAGGATCTTAGAACAGGCTTCTTTCTGCCTATCCTAGTTTCCATTGAGGCACCAATAGATGATAAGACACATAAGTGAGTATGAGATACATTCTTCCCTACATATACAGGTTTACTAAAGAAATTGATCCAGGAAACTGTTACATGATTCTTTGAGCCTTCAACCAAATCAAAGATATTTTTTAAAAAAGTGTCAGAGAAAGTAGAGGAGAAACTTCTTGGGAGAGCTGTTACAGTGTTGTGAGTACCCACCCCCTCTGGGGAATAGGCATATGTGAGTATTACCTTCTAAAATCAAGGGAAGCAAGGGGGATCACAAGGGCACTATAGAAAAACTTTGAGATGTGTTTTATGCAGTTAGAAAACCCAAGGCTGGATTTGATAGCTCACACATATAATCCCAGCACTTTGGGAGACTGACATGGGAGGATTGCCTGAGGTGAGGAGTTGGAGATCAGACATAATGAGTCTATGTCTCTACAAAAAAAAAAAAAAAAATTCACTGAAAAAAAACAAAGAAAGTAGTGTTGCACTGACACCAGAAAAAGCTAAAGTGGATGGCAGATTGGGGTCTAACCTCACCTCAGGTAATTTAGAGGCTAAGAGGATGACTGTCCGCTTGGTGGCAGAGTGAGGAGAGTACTGTTGCTTTAAGACTGTCCTTCATTCTTAAAGCGTGTCAGAGCAAGGAATGCAAGCCACCAAAAGGAGAGTTAGAGTGGATCATTCTATTTTGGTTTAAATTTTGTTTATATTTTAAAATTATTTCCCAGGAGTATAGATTCAAGTTGTTCTGAATATAAAATCCCTAGTGTAGGTCATTCTGGATTCTGTATTAGTGAAGTTTCCCAGATCTCCAGAGAAACAGAGTAAATAGGATATATAGACAGATGATTGATAGATTAGATAGATAGATAGATAGATAGATAGATAGATAGATAGATAGATAGATATGGGTGATACAAACATAGATATAGAAGAGGGGATTTATTATGAGAATTAGCTCATGTGATTATGGATACTGTGAAGTCCGAAAATATGCTGTTTGCAAGCTGGAGAACCAGAAAAGCCAGTAGTGTGATTCAGTCTGTGTAAGGAATTCCCCTCAATAAAGAAAGTGTAGGTGCACAGCAGATTTCCCAGGAGTGGAGGAAAGAAAGATGCATCAGCCAGAGAAATGCAGGAGTTGGGAAGGTCTAGTTGGGAACCTTCAAAGAGTCCTCAGAAGTGTTTCCCAAGAAAAAGTTTGTTTTAATCCTTTACTACAACTTGCCAGGAACCCTTGTCTTTAGATCCAGAGAGGGAGACCTCTGGGCTTTGCAACCAAGCAAGAAATTTTTTATATCTGACCAGACACAGTGGCTCACACCTGTAATCCCAGCACTTGTGGGAGGCAGAGGCGGGCGGATCACTTGAGGCCACGAGCTTGAGACTAGCTTGGCCAACATGTCAAAACGCCTTCTCTACTAAAAATACAAAAATTAGCCAGGCTTGGTGATGCAAGCCTGTAATCCCAGCTACTAGGGAGGCTGAGGTATGAGAATTGCTTGAGCCCAGGTGGCAGAGGTTGTACTGAGCTGAGATGACACCAGTGCACTCCAGCCTGGGAGACAGAGCGAGACTCTGTCTCAAATAAATGAGTAAATAAATAAAGAGAGAGAAGCTTCCTATATCTCCTGATTTCCTGATCTTTTCTCAATCCCCCAACTACTAAGGGACATGTGTAGCCTTGGAAATTACAGAGATAAGTAGGGTGGGAGGATGTTGCGATATGGAGAAAGGAGAGAGAAGAAGGTCCACTCTACTTCCTCAGTGTGGGCTCTCAGCCTGAAGTAGGTTTATGCTGGGGTAAAAGGAAACAAATTGATACTAAATTCAACTCTGAATTTTTATTATTGCGTAGTACTATAGTCTGGTTGCAAGAGTATAATTGGAATAGTGTTTGTGACCTACAACGATTATGAAATGTTATGTTACTTAAAAGCAAACAACATAGACCCCACCAGAGTTTTCATCTAAGTACAGGAAATCCCCACCAATCAACTCCACCCACCTCCAGCACCAAGTAGAATTTAAAGAAACTGTAAGAGAAAAAAATAAAGTTTAATTTTGGATATGTCAAAAGCTATGCTTACTCAACATAAAAACTACATTTATATTTTAGTAAACATTGCTTTTAAAATGTTATTTTTTAAACTTGTGACATCTGGCAAGTTGAGTTGGTTCCATCAGGTCAGAAGATAGCTAAACAGAAAAAGACAAAATTCTGAAACTGATGTCAGCTGTAGGTATTGGTAACCCCTATTCATACCAGGTGGAAGGTCGTCTCAACACACAAACTTGCTATTCCTAGAATATAGTTGTCCACTTTCAGAGTCTCAAACTACAAGAGGATATTACATTCTTTCTGCTTTCATAAAAGAAAAAACAATAATTAGTGCTACATACATAATAAAATTGCCACTTAATCTTGTCTTGCTTATATATGTATTTAAAAGGCCTTGCTGTGTCTTTGTGAAAATTAAAAAAAGGAGACATTCTCCCAAAGAGCATCTATGTCAGCAATTATTTGTAAAAATTCACTTTAGTCGTTAAATAGCCAAGTCTGTGCAGAGTATTTAAATCTGAGACTTTATGTTCAGGCAAGGATAATGTTTCACTTTGTTCATTAATTAATTGTACTAAGATTTTAAATTTTAAAATGAGATATTAGTGAAACCAATATCACATTCTTAGGGAAGATTTTATTTTAATACAATCTTGAATATATAGTTTAAATACTGATATGCTAAAATTAATTATCCCTATTTTTTTCTTCTGCATAATGGCAAAATAAACAAGTGATAGAGCTGTAATCAGACTGAGCATCTCGTTTTCTAGAAAATGCTGATATTCTAGGTGGAAAAAAAAATCTTTTTAATAAAGAAAAAAATAAAGTAACCCATAATTGGTTTGTCATCAGTCCTGAGGTTGCCCTTCTTTATGAAATTTCGTAGTTTGCCAAAAGATGTGGTTCTGTATCCAGCACAGAAGCTGAAAGTGATAGAGAAGATAAGGATACTTTTTCTAACACTGAGAAACTGTGACCACCACAACCGGCAAGGGCCTTTGACAGGAAGAAGTTTCCACTTTAGAGCATAGGCCAGGTGGCTCTGAGATGTTTTCTTTCAGCTAAATGGTAAATGTGTCAGAAACTCAATTTCCTTATTTGTTTAACCTAGATAATAATTAATAAACTTAAGTATCAGAAAGAAGAGCATAGCACAATGCCTGGCAAACAGCAAGTAGGTGTTCAGCACCTCAGCTATCATCTGTAAAAGCTGCAACATCGTTTTCTTGTCTTGTTACTTTGCCAACTCATAGTAGTTGCTCAATATATATCAATTGAATTAATGGATGAAAATTCAACTTAACCAAGAGAGCTAGCTAAATAAATATTTTAGTTTCAGCTTCTTGAGTCTATGAAATCCAAATCTTACGCTTGACTTGAACCTTGCCCATCCTGACCCATAATTCTGTAGAAGCTGCCTGCCTGCCCTGTGATTTGATTGATTTCAATTTCCCCAGTCCTGTTCGAGCTGCTAAGGTGGCATTTCAGTCTCCAGCCTGTTTCATCCATTTAAGTTCTGTAGAAACACAGAACTTGTTAAATATCTTAACAAGAAGGAAAAAAAAAATCTGGCAACTCATATCTAAACACGGAAGGGTGCTAAATCTATCAAAATAGTCATTGAAAATTATTTTAAACAGAAACTTGACATGAATAATACTAAGTAGCCCCTTAACTTTTAAATATTTTAATTTCACTTTTACTATAATAGTAATAGTTCCATAGTGATTACTCTTCAATACATTTACATAAAAATTTTTTTTTCAAAATTTAGATATAATTGTTGAGAAATTTACTGTTTCTTATAGAGTTCTTTAGGAGTTTCATTCTTTCTTGAGGGAGTGTTGTATACTTGCCCAACCCCCAAACCTGAAAATCACTGAAATGCTGCTACTTAGCCTCGTTTTCCATTCATTGTCAGTTCTGGCATTAGAGTCTACTGGGAAACTCTCAATTTTATTTTGTAAGTATTGCCCAACTTTAAAAGGAATGCTCAAGTTTAGCAATCTTGGCAGAATTCTCATACTTATATGTATTAGACAATTAGCAGGGAAAGAAAATGTTAGTACCCCTACTTTGATATTAATTCTCTTGTCAAATATGTTGAGATGCTTCATGATAGCTCAGAGTGTTTCAAAATAAAACCTCATGGAATTAATCACTGAGGGGACACATTTTGAAAAAAGAATTTAATATATGCATGCTGTCACACGTAGATGACAGAACATTGATATCCTGATTTTATGGCTAGAAGTCAAGTGAAATTTCACATTTGAAACTCTCCTGGACAATGTTCCATGTGTGTCTTTCTTTGGCTGATCTTAACCTGTACCCCTTCCCTTTAATAAACCATAACCATGAGTATAACAGCTTTCAGTGAGTTCTTGGAGTCCTTATAGCAAATGATCAAAACTGACCTGTTTTGGGGGACTCTTTAAACATGCAGTTGGCTTCAGAAATTAGGGTGGGGACTGTGCTTCTAAGTTTGTAATTGGCCCAAACTTCTCAGGGAATTTCCAGGTCTGTTTTAATAAAAAAAATCACAGCAAATTAACTTGGCTGTCATTTTAGAAGTACCAGGTTGTGCTACAATGATGGAGGATAAAAGTTATGCTGATTTTGGTTTATCCTTATGGTAAGCATAACCTGTCTTTGAAGTCTAAAGATCAATGACATCTTTAATGTATAAAACTGTATAATAAAAAACATTTTCCACACTGTTATTAGGTTCTCCCATAAGAAAAGTCTTTTAAAATAGAAGGTGGGAAATATCTCTTTCAAGTATCAAAAAGCCTCATAAATTAAGGCCAGGATGGCAACAAATTGAAAAAATAGTGAGTGACATACCATATGATTTCCTTCATAAGAAGTTCAAAATCAGAAATAGTAGTCTATGTTTATAGAGATCAGAATAGTGGCTAATGAGGGGTGGGTGAGGTGGGATGGGGATTTAGGTGCTGACTAGGAGGAATCATAAGGGAGTTATATGGAGGGTTGGAAATGTTATAAATCCTGATTTGGGTGGTATTATGTTGTAGAAAAAAGTGAGTTCCTGACACATGAACAGGAAAAGTTAGGCACACAAACAGTTTGAAGAGTGAGGAGAAATGGAATTTACTGGGCAAAAAGGAAAAAACTCTCAGCAAAGCAAGAGGAGTTCCTGTTAACAGGCCCCATCTCACAGACTGAATCCCAGGTCACCATATAGGAACTGAAGAACCCAGACTCCTCCCCACTGCAAATGGCATGAACTTCACAAGGCTCCACTTCATCCTCCCAGTGCGCAGGCTGGTCAGAGATTCTCTGGGGACCCTCTCCCTTATCTTCCTCCTATGTCTGTCATTCCTTCCACTAAAGAAGTACATCTAAGTGTTGTTAGGATAAGGATAAGGACAAAGAATGATCTTAACTGCTTCCTGCTGACAGGGAGTGCTGTTCGGGGAAAACATTAGCTAGAGCTCCATCAGAGGACTACCTAAGTGTCCCTGGCAAAAAGAGCCATCGTCCGAGGCCCCAGTTGCATGACCATTTAGAGTCTGATGGCCTGAAGGGGAGAAGAGACAATTCGAGTTATCATAAAACATGCATTGAAATGAATAAAGGGTGGAGTAAGGACAGCTCAAAAATCCCATGGCCTTTTACCAATTTGCACAGGGAGAGGGAGGGCAAAAGCCCAGCTGGTAAAAAACCTTTTACCATTTTGCCAGCATGTCAGGCTTCTGGGTTCCCTTGCCCTGAGCCCAATCCTAAGCCAACCAGTCTAAGGTCTGGGAAATTAACTCTGGCAAGATTGGAGGATGCATCTGAGGAGAGTGTCCTGTAGTACAGAGACACAATTACCTATCTAAGAGAGGACAGAGGAGGAAAAAGGAAAAAAGACTCCTGTTTCAAAGGAGACCCAGGGGTTTGGGATACATTCAAAAGGGGTACAGACTGAAGATGAATGCCTAATGATCTAGAAAGAGGGGAGCAGGCATCCCTGGTTCCCATCTCTTCCTAGCAAATAACTGGGGTACATGACAGAGAGAGAAAGCAAGGCATTGCTTTTTCTTTCCTCCATTATTGTACCCTCGAGTCCTGGCAACTGCAACAGGGTGCCACCCATGAGTGTCAAAGTGGCTTTCACTCATGTTAACAGGGTGGGGGGGCAGGGAGTGGGAGTATCTGCTCTTACCCACTTACACCCTACCTCCCCTGCTGTCAGTAGCCTTTGAATTCCCTAGACCTCATTTATGCCATGGATACTAGCATGACCTTTATCCATGAAATGGGAAGCTTGGCCTAATTGGCAGGAATCAGTCATGCTCACCTGTACTATGCTTTATAACTTTTTTTTTTTGTGAGACAGAGTCTCACTCTGTCACCCAGGCTGGAGTGCAGTGGTGTGATCTCGGCTCACTGCAAGCTCCGCCTCCTCCCAGGTTCACACCATTCTCTTGCCTCAGCCTCCCAAGTAGTTGGGACTACAGGAGCCCGCCATGACGCCTGGCTAATTTTTTGTATTTTTAGTAGAGATGGGGTTTCACTATGTTAGCCAGGATGGTCTCAATCTCCTGACCTCGTGATCCACCTGCCTTGGCCTCCCAAAGTGCTGGGATTACAGGCATGAGCCACTATGCCCGGCCGCCTTTTAACTTCTGTTATCATTTGACTCTTCCTAGGGTTTTGAATCAAAGCTTGGAATTGAATTTTTCTTCCTAGGGTTTTGAATCAAAGCTTGGAATTGAATTTGGGACAAAATGTGTCTCAGGAGGAGTTGCATGGACTCCTTATCATAAGCCAAATGCTAGGGTATAGCTGTGGAATGGAGTCCTCCTCCAACAAGGGAAGGAAAATGATGTCTTGTGATATGCCCAGATAACTTGTCGCTATAGTTATGCTTGCTAAGATTTGGGTGCATGGTGCTTGGCTCTGGTTAGCTCCCTTATTCTTACTTTCCCAAAAAGGAAACCTGCAAGTGATAGACATCCTATTTATTCCCATGACCTGGAAGGATCTGCAGGATAATTACATAGAACTAGAATATTGATCTAGATTTTTACATTACCCATCCCTCTTGTTCCTTCTGAGCTGCAGCTGGAGATTGCTGGTCAGTTCACAGGAACAAGAAGGGTTAGTCTAAAATGTAGGCAAAATCTTAAAAACAGCTAATGAATGTAGAATCTAATGACAAATGTATGATAAGTTTTGAAACATAATTTCTCTCTCTTCAGTCCCCATTTTTGTGATAAAACAAATCATGATAGAACCGAGTTTGCAAAATAGACTTTAGTCTTATACTTGGCCTGATTATTTGCATAAAATGCAGCAAGAATAATTATTTCTTTCAGAAACAGGAATTTTAGATTGGTTTTGATGGAACTCTGTTCCACAAGGAATCTCAGCTAAGACCTTTTAAAGCCAAGTCCAGCCATGGGTTTGTACCCTCAAATACCTGTGAGTTGGGTAATCCTCTCCTCTTAAGGTTCCAAGATAAACTTGGAGCTCCTGGATCTGTCAGGAAGTGACATTCTTTACTTACTACATGTCAGAAAAATTACAAGGACTGAATAGACAAAGGTATGAGACCAGTTTTCTCAAGGGGCTTTTATCAGCAAGTGGAACTTGACTCCTTAAAGGAAAGCATATACTCTTCCAGTCAAAGCCTTGGTAAAACAACCAGTTTCTCCAATTGCATCCTGTTGCAAAAGAAAGTAGATTCTTATTGCAATGATGCAAACAACTATATTGCCATGAGTTAAGAATACTCATAACAGACAGTCATGGTGACTCACGCCTGGAATCCCAGCACTTTGGGAGGCCAAGGCAGAAGGATCACCTGAGGTCTAGAGTTCAAGACCAGCCTAGCCAACATGGTAAAACCCAATCTCTACTAAAAATATAAAAATTAGCTGGGCATGGTGGTGCACATCTGTAATCCCAACTACTTGGGAGGCTGAGGCAGGAGAATTGCTTGAACCCGGGATGTGGAGGTTGCAGTGAGCCAAGATCACGCCACTCCACTCCAGCCTTAGAGTGAGACTCAGACTCAAAAAAAAAAAAAAAAAAAAAAAAAAAAAACTGATAACTAATTTCCATATTCTGGAAAAGCCAAGCAGAAAGAGAGACAAATATACTCCAGTTTTTGTTCACAGGAGTATACTTTACTCAATTATTAAAGGCCGTAAATATTTCAAAATAAATTCCAAGCAAAAGTCAAAAAGATGGCTTCAGTTTTCTATGAGTTCAGTCCATTTAGTTAACTCTTGTGTTGCTTGGTATCAGTGAACACTTTGGCTCTTCATGAATCCTGTGCATGTTTCCTTTATTCCAATGTCACATTTCCAAAGTTATCAGAAATCTGTATTGGAGAGCACCTGTCAGAGTACTCTAGCTTATTATAAACCATCTTTTGAAAAGGATTGAAACGAGACAATTATCTGTGAATAACAAAATGTTCAGAGTAGTTACAATTAGAAACACAGTTGACATAGAAGTTTCATTATCTCTGTTTTACAATAACTTAACATAACTACCTTAATTATGATTGATAGCATATACTTTAGACATTAGAACTTTAGAAATCTCATACCATTTTCAAACATATATTAGTATTAACCACCAAAATATAACCTAAAGAAGAATGAACACCATTTTGGCAATCCCATGCAGCGAAACATGTCAAATAATCCTGTTTACCTCTCTTTTAAATACTCCAGGGGCCCTCTGTAGCATCCAAAAGCCAGCCAACAGCAAAGACAATTTTGAAACTGAAGTTTGATTTTGGGAAGCCTTTTAAATATGCAGAGGTTTAAAATACTTGATGTTATGAAACAGAATTCCAGATTACCGTAAGTTATTTATTTTGCCAAAATGACTCAGAAATGTAAAAAAGTAAAAACCTTTTATAACCCTTTATAAATTTTGCTAAAGAGCAGATTAGTGCCTTAAAAGTACCTTGTTGTGCTTTTATTTCAATGCTCAATTTACAGAAAAACCATATAATACCCTTTTGAATTTAGTCAATATGTTCACACATGGAATTTTGCAAGATTAATTTTACAATCCTTCCACTGCTTGTGTGAACTTTAGCTTTATCTTACCTAATTTAAAACAATTCTTTAACCCTAGGCAAGAATTTATACTTCCATGCCTTTTTATAATCTTTTACTAAAAATATTTACTGTTCTTACATACCAAACATGTAAATCTATTTCTAGTAGTTTCATGTTTTAATGTTATAATGTTATAATGGTAACTCCCAGCAATTTTTAACTTTAATATAAAACCTAGCCAGTAGCTTTAATTATGTGGTAGGTGCAGCCAAGGTTTGATTCCTTCCAGTATACTTAAGGGCCTAGTCAATTTTATATATCCCCGGGCCTTACCATTTGTGGAGCAGGCAATTCAAAGAGTTCTCAAAACCCAAAAAGCAGTTATAACTTTAAAACATTTAGCAAACCTAGTATCAGACCTGCATAATTTAGTTCACTTACTTACATTTTGACGACATCTGGGATTTTATCAATAATTTTTTTTTTTTTTTTTTTTTTGAGATGGAATTTAGCTCTTGTTGCCCAGTCTGGAGTGCAATGGCACTATCTCGGCTCACTGCAACCTCTGCCTCCCGGGTTCAAGTGATTCTCCTGCCCCAGTCTCCCAAGTATTTGGGACTACAGGCATGCACCACCACACCTGGCTAATTTTGTTTTTTTTTTTTTAGTAGAAATGGGGTTTCACCATGTTGGTCATGCTGGTCTCGAACTCCTGACCTCAAGTGATCCACATGCCTCGGCCTCTCAAAATGTTGGGATTACAGGCATGACCCCAATAATCTTTAAGGCTGTTTTTATTTTTCAAAGATTAAAGTCACATGAATTTAAAAGTATCACAGCTTTTATCTTCCCTTTGAAAAATATTTGATGCAAGCACTCATCTTCCTTTAGGTCAATTAATTTGAGCTATTTTTATAGACATCACAAATACAACACATACATAAAATTACACAGACAGGTAGAAGAAAACCCAGTTGCCATAAGATCTTTTGCTTGCCAGTCTCCTATTTGGATTATTGGCCTCCTGGTGGAGCCCTTTAAGAGACAGGGCCAGGAAAACACATAGCTTCTAAGGCCTAATACACAGGCATAACTGGGGCAAAACAGATTTTGAGAGGGATCTATCCACTTTTAATTCCTGGGGTTCCATTAGGAAAAAAGAGGTCTCTACCTTCTCATGCATTCATTGAAAGTGGCAGGCAAAATGGAGAAAAAGAATTCTGTTCACTGAGAAGAAAACTTTTTCCACTGGGAGGCCGAGGCAGGTGGATCACAGGTCAGGAGTTCAAGACCAGCCTGACCAAGATGGTGAAACCCCGGCTCTACTAAAAATACAAAAATTAGCTGGGCGCAGTGGCAGGTGCCTGTAATTTCAGCTACTTGGGAGGCTGAGGCAGGAGAATTACTTGAACCTGGGAGGTGGAGGTTACAGTGAGCTGAGATTGTGCCACTGCACTTCAGCCTGGGCAATCGAGTGAGACTCTGTCTCAAAATGAAACAAAACAAAACAAAACAAAAACCACTTCTTCCAGCCAAAGAAGATCCCAGAAGAGAAAAACATTAAGATCTTTTAAATATACCTATAATTTGGATATCCACTTTTAATTAAGCTGAATGCTCTTTAAGAAAATCCTTTTAACACCCTTATTACCTGACTTTAGCCATGCCAAGCGGCCAATATTTCTGGCTTTCAAACTTTACTGAAAGCTCAGGGAAAGGAAAATCCAAGGTGGTTCATGCAGAGGAAGAGAATCAATAAATGGCAAAGGTCGCACAGATATCAAAGCAGAAAGGAGTCATTTCCTAAGCCAGGATTGAATCTTGGCTGTGCAGACACTAAAAAAAGCATTGCCAGGGGGTTACACATCATGCTCTCAAGGACCTAAAACAAGATGGAGGCCTGTAGCAAAGTTTGTTGCTGACCATTCAGAAAGTCACGGAAAGCACACTGGATTGGCTATCGCTTAAGATCAATCTCACAAATCCTTTTTCATAACTAAAACTTTACAGAGAATATAAACAGTGATCACTGGGGTCCTGGCCTGGTTAAAATGTTTTCCAGAAAGAAAAAAAAAAAAAAAAAAAACCCTCTCACATAAAAATTAATTGCTGACTAGATAGAGAAAAGGAAACAAAAGTTAAAGTGCAGGGTTGGAAAGATGCCTGGGGAAGAACTTCTTCTTTTTCAAATTGGTTCCTTTCCCCCCAGACATGGATCCAGCAGGAGTCTGGTCAGCCAGCTGTGCAGAGCCCGAGCCCCCAAGGCAGCCCTGGGGCCTGGGTAGTGGCTGTGACTCATTCCTGCTGTGCGGTTGGATACTGTACACACGTGTGGCAGTCAGGGCCATGCACCCCACCCAGCTGGGAGGGAAGGTGGTTGGGGAGCCACTGCTTGCCCAATCATCCCGCAGACACGCTTGTGGCTGTTGTGGTGGGTGTGGACCACCTCCCATATTGTAAAAGAAAAGATAGGTGCTGTTACTGTCCTCAAAAAAAGAGAAGAAAAATGTCATAGGAACAAAATACTCAGAAATTAAAGTGAGAGGTTTTCGGTCCACATTTCACTCATGCTTCTTCATGTCCCACGTTCTGGGTGCCAAAATGTTGTAGGAAAAAAAACCAGGTTCTTGCAACGTGACCAGGAAAAGTTAGGCATGCAGACACTTTGCAGGGTGAGGGGGAATGGAATTTACTGGGCAAAAAGGAAAAAAATACTTTGCAAAGCGAGAGGGGTTCCTGTTAACAGGCCTCCACCTCACAGACTGAATCCCAGGTCACCACACAGGAACTGATGAGCCCAGGCTCCTGCCCCCTGCAAATGGCATGAATTTCCTGAGGCTACACCCCATCCTCCCCAAGCCCAGGCCCGTGGGAGCTTCTACCAGGACCCTCCCTTATCTTCCTCCTACATCTATCAGTTGTATTAAGTGGTGTATAGCACTGTTCACATAAGGTTTCTATACTTTGGAACACTTCAATGTTTAAAAAAGCTATAGCTCAATTTTTAAACTTTCTTGGTCAAATAATAAAGGAAACACTATTATAAAAAGAAAATTATTTAACAAATACTTACTTGTGTCTACTATGTGTCAGGTACTCTGCTGGTACTTGTGGATACAATCTAAACCAAAAACACAGAAATAAAACTGGCTTATGTACTGAATCAGCCACTTTTATCCTTTAAACTATCAGCAGCAACAAATTAAAATTTTAAAATTCAGTATCTTTATTCTCTAGAATGAATCCTACAAATACACCTTTTAAGAGTTTACATATGAAAGATTTTATAAATGAATTCTACCTATATTTATATGATCAATTCAAATTTCAGTTTTCCATAAAGGCTTTTAATCTTCTGCAGCCAACAGGGGCCTATCTTTAATTTGGCCTCCTTTTGTATTCATAAAAGAAGTATCACACAACTCAGCACCTAATTGTTCTTGAAAAGCCTTGTGAATGTTAAACTTGTTCCCTACCCAAACTGTAAGTTCTTGTAAATTCCTTGAGAATAGAGATCATATCATATTTTTCTTTGGAATATTTCACAATACTTAGCAAAGTGTGGATTATGAGATATGTGCTTAATTAGTTGTAGGCAGAGTGAATGAAAGTTTCACTTAATCATAAAAATGCTTAAGAATAGTTTAAGTTTCAGGAAAAATTAATATTTAAAATAATTAATATCCAGCATTTTATTTTACCATCTTCTACTAGCTAAATATTCATATGCTTGAAAGAGATAAAAGTTATTACTGACATTCCATTCCATTCTGTTCCCTGAGGTTCAGTTCTTATAAGAACTGAAGAGAGGCCACCCTTATCTGCTTGATACCGGTATGTTTGCTTTAATTGAGGAAAAGCTTTATGGGTGAAACATTTATCTCTAAGTATCTCTTTATCTCTTACAGTAATAGAACCCATGCTTTTTAACTGAGTATATAGTTGCCGAAAACGAGGACTGTATGTTCTAGCTTTCCTTGCAACTGGGTGTGACCATGTGACTTAAGTCTGGTAAATAAAATGTGACTGTAAGTGATAGATGTACTTTTTTTAAATCAATTATCTAAAAATTTAATTTACATACATGTTTACCTGGATTAAAACAAAAAAGTTAGTTTCCATAAATAGCAGACTTTAGTGCTGTATGCCCCAATGACTAAAATAAAACCAGGAAGTTTTACTAAAAGCTCAAGGATAAAAATGAACACTGGCTGGCTATTGAACTCCACATCTGACAATAATTACTGACAGTTTAAAAATGTATATCCAAAATACAGTCTCAAGAGGACCAGGTGAATTTGTCCAACAGAGCAGTGCAAAATGTTGAGGCATCATTTCTTTGGATTATGATGGGTTATTCTCAAAGTTTATTTATTTAGAAGGGGAAAGTGATTATAGAAAAATACTTGAAATAATTTGTCAGTGAAGTTGCAGATTCTAACAATAATCCACATCTTAGATTTTTAAGTGTGTAGTTTCATAGTTTAAACAAATTCTGTTAAAGAGCTATTCAATATACTTTAACTTTCCATGAAAACCAAGTAAAAAAATCACATCTGAATGATTTACTTCTATGCTTTTATCTGATTGTATACATATGATGTACTACACATCCAAGTACAAGAGGCAGTTATCTTCTCTGAGAGGCACAAGATCTGTTCTTTCATGAATGCCCTCTAATAGTGAAACCAGCAATTTTTATATATGCATTCATGTGCATATATAAGTACTTCAAAAAGCAAAGCGTCATTTCTTCGTCCATTGTTAACTCAGTGGTAAGAATGGGGGCCACCAGGCATCAGTGGAGCACCAGAAGGTCCTGAAGGCACTTGGAAAGGATTACTGGGAGTACGATAGCATCCTGGTGTGGGATACTATTCTGTAGGGGCAGGATCCAGAAGGAGGAAAGGGTGCTGGTGGTTCTGGAGGTGGTCTGGTGGGAGGCACGGAGGGATACATTCCTGTTGATGCTGGTCCAAAAGGCACAGTGGAGGGTGTTGCACTTGGTGCGAGTCCAGATGGCACCGAAGGTGCAGCACTCGGATTATTCCAAGGGCTGGAGCCTGGTCAGCCTTGAGGAGGTTGGCCAGGTTTTGTATTGCTCACAGCAGAGGTTTTGGCAGGGGAGCGTTCAGGTAGTGCATCTGCCAAAGAAAATTCATCAGACATTTTCCCGGCAATATCCGAGACCGCAGTAGGATCTAGAAGGGGCGATGGGTCCGAGGGACTGGGCCCTGAAGAAGTGGGCGCAGCCTGACTGACTGCAGCGAGAGCAGTGGCTGCAACAGACCAGCAGCACGCAGCTCCTCCTCGATAGGTATACTTTCAACTCATGTTCCCAAAGGTATGTCCTTTTCTTCTCCTCTTCCTTTAGACTGCTGCTTGAAATATATATGATATATGATCATGACTGTGGGCCATTTTGAACTATTAGATAAAAACAACACTCTATAAATGGCAAAGTGACAAGAAGGTACTCTGTCCCAGGGTGACTAAATTGAGAAAGCAACTACACGATTTCAGGATTACCCATAACTAACCTATTATATGAGAAGAAAACTCTATTAAGTTGTTGGTTTGGGGTCTCATTAAATACAGTCTTACCAATATCCTAACTTATCTCTTGGAGGAATGATAGGAAGGCAATATTTGGCAAGGAATGATTCTTCCCTTTTCACACAATGCTTTAAGGATAAATATATTTCAGCCCCAAACTTTGGTGGATTATTTGCTTGTATAAGAAAGTCAAATCTAGTTTCAGATATTAAAGGCTAGATAAAAATCATTAGTTTTGAAGCTAATTACTTCCAATTTTCTTTTCTCCAAGTCCCATACACACACACTAACATATATTCATGGGCATACCCACATTTATCATGGGGTATCACCTGGCATTTAGGGAACCAATTGGACACTAAGTTAAATTTGCCAGTGACAACTGTGACTTGTAGTTTTTATTTCATATGTTTATACTGACTGAGAATGGTGTTGCTTTTACAACCTAATCTATGACTGCATTCTTGAAATTGGATTTTGTCTGAATTTTATAATATTTTATAAAAATTTAATATCTCACTACCTTATTGGAAGTAGTTTAAAATATTTTTGCAATGAACAATTCATAATTTCAAGGACACCAAAAGAAATATGGCTTTCATAGTGCATATTCACTTCAAAATTTGTAAAGTTATACATTCCTCAACACATTAAATGTTTCCTGCATGTATTTTCAAACATCCCCTACTTCTTCCCTCCTGTCTCCCAGGAAAACTTCTCTCTACCAAGGTTAATAGCTTCACCCACATCCTTGAGCATATCCTTGTCTGCCTTTACCTTATTTCCTTACTTGACTCACTTCTTACAGGTTCTTTCCTTCTATTTATATCTGTTTTTCTTTCTATCCTAAAAACAACAGGCAGGTAACAAGTTTTTTTCTGGACCTTGATATTTCCTCCACGTATTGCCCTGCTTTTTTCATTCATTTATTAGACAAAAACAATTATCATCACTGTTTTCACTTTCTCACTTCTCATTTACTCTCTTACACTTGACATCTAATTCCATCCCTACCATGTTACTAAATTGCTTCAAATCATCAATCACTTATATTTCCAAAGACATTTACTCAATCTTCACCCTCCTTAACTTTGAAGCAGTAATTACCTTGGTGACTTGAAGAAAATTTTTAAAATGTACTCTGTTTATCTCATAACTCTTTAGCCACTCTTTCTTTTTCTCCTTCATTGGCTCTCTTTCTTCCTCTCAGTACTAATTTTCCCGGATATGTACTGTTTTTTACACTTTTATGGTAATATTTTTTAAAAAGTTCTTCTGAGGAACTACTCTTTCCTCCCTTTTATTCTGGTACTATTTGATTTACTATATCTTCATTTTTTTGTTTTCCTTTTTTAAAATTTTGATTATCATTATTTTAAATTTTTTTGCTTTTCATAGGTTATTGGGGCACAGGTGGTGTTTGGTTACATGAGTAAGTTCTTTACTGGTGATGTGTGAGATTTTGGTGCACCCATCACCTGAGCAGTATATACCCCACCCAATTAGTAGTCTTTTATTCCTCACCCACTTCCCACCCTTTCCCCGAGTCCCCAACGTCCACTGTGTCATTCTTATGCCTTTACATCCTAATAGATTACCTCTCACTTACGAGTTGTGAACATATGATGTTTGGTTTTCCATTCTTGAGTTACTTCACTTAGAATAATAGTCTTCAATTTCATCCAGGTTGCTGTGAATGTCATTAATTCATTCCTTTATATGGCTGAGCAGTATCCCATCATATATATATACACCATAGTTTCATTTTTTTGTTTTTCAAATCTCCTGTCTTACCATCTAGTCTACTGAATTCTTTCTTTTTTTTTCTCTTATGTGACCTCACTTCTTGAATCCTCCATGCTCTTCTCCAATGTATACTGCGTGCTCTCTAGACTTGCTGCACAGCCATCTTGCAGAGATTTGTCCTTACCTTTCTCTAGCATCAGCATAAATTTTTGTCCTTATTTTGTTGGATTATATGGCCTAGTGAGTTTCCAAAAGATCACCCAGGAGAAAAATATTCTACATCCTTGTTAGTCTGAAAATATCTTTATTTTACTCTCACAGTTAACTGATAATTTGAATGAGTACAGACTTGTAGACTGCAAAACATTTACAGTTACAATTTTGAAATATTCTGTCATTGTCTTCAGATATGCAGTGATGCTGATAGCACCTGTCCCTATTCATTTGTTGATAATATGTCTTTTATGTTTAGGAATTTTGGGGATTTCTTCTTCATAATTTTTATTTGTGGCATTACATGATAATGTCTCCAGGCATGAGTCTTTTAAAATCTATTTTTCAATACCCCGAGTCTACTCAAATCTAAAAGTTTTCTTCTCTGCTCTAAAAAAATCGTATACTTTTCTCACTCCCCCCGCCTTTTTTTTTTTTTTTTTTTTTTTTTTTTTTTTTTTTTTTTTTTTAAATCTTTCTCATCTACTGGTTGAATGTTAAGCCTATTGGATTGGCTCTCCATGACATTCTTATGTTTTCTTTATTTTCTCTCTGCTATGTATACTATATTCTTACAAGACTTCTTTGATTTAATCTCTAGTACTTCTCTTGAGTTTTTAAGTTAACATATTTTTAATGTCTGGTAGCTCTTTTTGCTCTATCGTTGCTCCTTTTTCAAATTATCTTGTTCATATCTTGTAGATATAATATGTTCTGAATTCCATATTAAGTGGGGTGCTCCTTTAAAATCTTTTATTTATGCTTCCTTGCCTTCTTTAGAGTTAGTTTTTCTATGTTCTTCTTTGTATTTTTCTCTCATGATGCTCATTTTCCTTATTTGCCTATTAATTCTTCATTGTTCATATATATGCGTGTGTATATATATATAATCGGTAGTTGATGTAGTTTTCCTTTTCTTTTTGTAGGTAAGAGGTCTGACAGTTCTCTCTCTCTCCTGTGTAGGAATTGTGAATATGTGGCTGGGTTAGGTAGGACAGGGCCAGGAATGCCAAATACGAAGTTTCACTTTAGACAAGTAAGCAATTAGCTTGTTCTCAGGATGTTGGCCCTGAATGCTAGAATGAGAATGTTTTTCCTCTGTGTCATCAACCTAAAAGTTTTCACTTTTCTGTACTATTTATTCAATTAATTTGGAGAAGATTTGGGGGGGTCAGTTTTGGTCTTTGTTTTTGTCTAGATGCAGATATTAATATCTTTTGCTTCCTCTCAGTGTATATGGATGAGAAAGGGAAATGTGTGTGGTGATAGATTCAATTGTGCCATATTTTATCCCCATTTTCAGCCCTTATTCTTACTTCTGTCCTATCCTGTGTAGCTTCTCCACTATATTTTTTGGGCTATAGTTTTGGTCAAATCATTACTATTTGCTTTGTATCCCAAGGTATTTTTGAAATTTCATTTGCTTTTCTTGACATCATCTACTTTTTTCTACTCACATGAGTGCATGCATACAGGCACAGTTCATCTTTACTCCTTTACTTATTCTTCATTTTTTCTGTTTCTTCATTTTTATTTCTGTACTGTGTAGGAAAGGATAGTAGGAAAATGATATGCCGAGTTCACCATCTTGAACAGTAATTCAAGAAAATCGTTTATATATTGTAAGCATGTATTTTGAAACCTGGGTAAAACATAGTGCAGGATTCTCTGAAGCTGATTGTCCCTTTGCCACATGACCACCTCTACAACATTCTTATTCAAAGGGAAATGAAATTACTTTGGGAGAAGCTCACATTTTTTGAGTTGTTTGGTACTTTAAAAAAATAATCTTATTAGTTAAGAAAGAGGGAAGAAATGGTGGTTGAGGAGGCAAACAACAGTGTCTGCCATGGTAGTAATCTAACTTTTTTCTTTTCTAATATCACTTATTTAAAAGAGTAGGAAAACATTTTAGAATTGAGTCTTTTATTAATCAGCATTCCCCAAAGGTTAAGCATCAACTTCAGAGAAGGAACTGCACTGGAGTGCAGTACAGATGGAATTTTAAGACTCGGTGTTGCAGGATGAGGCAGGGGTGAAAAAGGGCAGGGAAGAAGTGACTGACAATAGATACAACAAGAAAGGCCTAGAAGCTGAGGCTATGGCACACTGGTGAGCTAGGCAGACCTAGTGGGCACACATCCTGAAGGAGATACTTCCCAGAGACTGATGGGCTGGAAATGGTTCTGAAACTTGGCAGCCCATCCTCACAACCCACGAAGTGACAAGTCTGAGAATGAAAGGCTAACATACTAAGGATAATGAAACATAGAAATGAAAAAAGTCAAAAGCGTGAATAATTTTGTTGAGCTGCAAAAAAATAGCTTGGAAACACTTCCACCTTGAAATTTTCTGTTCTTGAGACAATTTTGAGATAACTTAAGGCACTCTTTGCAGAATGATCATGTTACACATATACATAAAACACACACAAACTTATATAATTTTACCTAAATGTGTTCATATTATGTATAGATTGTGTTGCAAGCTATTTCCTTCAACTGTACATCTTAGACATATTACCGTATCAAGCAATACAGATTCACATTATGCTTTTTTAATGCCTCGAAATTTAGAGATGCATTACAATTTATTTAAATCAATCCAATATTGAGCCTTTTTTTGGTATGATACTTTTTTTTTTTTTTTTTTAAGACAGTGTTTCACTCTGTTACCCAGGCTACAGTACAGGGGTGCGATCATGGCTCACTATAGCCTTGACCTCACAGCTCAAGTGATCCTTCTGCCTTAGCCTCCTGAGCAGCTGGGACTACAGGTGCATGCCACCACACACAGCTAGTTTTCATACATATATAAAAAGGTTTTTTTTTTTTTTTTTTTTTTTTTTTGGTAGAGAAAGGGTTTTGTCATGTTGCACAGGCTAGTCTCAAACTCCTGGGCTCTAGCAATTCACCTGCTTCAGCCTCCCAAAGTGCTGGGATTACAGCTGTGAGCCACCACACCCAGCCATATGATACATTTTTAAATGCAACGTGGAATTTTGTTTTGTTTTTCAATTAGAGATGGGGTCTTGCTCTGTTGCCCAGGCTGGAGCTAAATGGCATGATCATAGCTCACTGTAGCCTCAAACTCCTGGCCTCAAGAGAGCCTCCCAATTCAGTCTTCTTAGTAACTAAGACTACAGGTGTGTACCATCAAGTCTGGCTATTTTTTTTTTCTTCTATTATTTGTAGAGATGGGGGTCTTCCTACATTGCCCAGGCTACTTTTGAACTTCTGGCTTTAAGTGATCCTCCTGCCTCAGCTTCCCAAAGCACTGGGATTACAGGTGTGAGCCACTGCGCCTAGCCCACTGCAATGAGTTTTAATTGGTTTCCCAGCTATGCACTACTTTCAACCCACCCTACCCAATATTGCCAAAATAATCTCCCAATTCCATTTTGTGACCGCCAAACACTGACTGCCTATTATACTCAATTCTTTAAATTTAAAATTCTGTCTCCTTATAGTTTGTTTACATTTTAGCTTTGTCACTAGCTTCTATTAGCAATGTTCCATTACAGATAAATAGGTTACTCATTATCTAGAATGCAGTTATAGTCTTGTTCCTTGGCTTTGCTCATGGCATACTTTCCGGACAGTCTCTTTGTCATCAAGGCCCATTTTCATTAGGCTGTCTTTCCACTAACATTTGGGGAAGCTGAGCTTGATGGCATGTACCTGTAGTCCTAACTACCTGGGAGGGTGAAGCAGAAGAATCATCGAGCCCAGGAGTTCAGGGCTGTTGTGCACAATGATCATGCTTGTGAACAGCCAGTACACTTCAGCTTGCGCAATACAGCAAGACCCCATCTCTTGGAAAAAAAAATTGAGGAAACCCCAGGGACTATAAAGAGGACAAAAATAGTTCTTAAGAGTTCAGTGAAGTAAGGCCATGCCTCAGTGTCCACAGGGAATTGGTTCCAGGACACTCCCACATACCAAAACCCCAGGATGCTCAAGTTCTTATACAAAATGGTATAGTATTTGCATATAACCTATGCACATTGTCCCATATATTTTAAACCATGTCTAGGTTACTTATAATACCTAATACAATGGGAAGTGCTATGTAAACAGTTGTTATACCCATATTGTTTAGGAAATAATGACAAGAAAAAAAAGAGTCTATGCATGTTCAGCGCAGACATAACCATTCTTCTTCTTTTTTATTTTCCAATTGTGTTTGTTCCAAAGTTGGTTGAGACATATACAGAAGTCATGGATACAGACGGCTAACTGAATTTCCTTCCAGGCCAGGACTATTTAATAGAAATATGATGCAAGCCCACCTATGTCATATAAAATTTTCTATAAGTCACATAAAAAGTAAAAATAAAGTTGAAATTAATTTTAACATATTTTATTTGATCCATTATACATAATTTCAACATGTAATCGACATAAGAATTACAATATTTTACATTTGTTTTCTAAGTCTTTGAAATCTGGTGTACATTTTGAACTCATTGCATGTCTCAGTTTGGACAAGCCACATTTCAAATGTCAACAGACATATTTAGCTAGTGGCTACCCTAATGGATAGGGCAGTTCTAGGTAGTATATTTTCGATTCCTCTCTTCTCCCTTAAGTCTCTGGAACTGTGATGGGACTAATCTGCCATGTGAATTCCTAGCACTTATCAGCACCTCTCATTATCACGTGGCCTCCTTGCATTATTTATTTTTGTGATGCATTTGTCTTGTCTCATGAACTAACTTGTAAATTCTATGAAGTCCAGGACCAAAGACACATGCAATCTCAAGATTGGAAATACCTTTAACAAAACCATCAACTAATTCTTCTGTTGATGTGTGGCTCCCCTGTACCAAGTCCCTATTAAGTGATCTTCAGAATCTCCCTGAAGCAAAATTCTGTTGTTGAAGTATTCACACATGCTAAGGTAGGAAATTCTTTTTGGGTCGTGCTACAAGGGCATCTTCTTTTCAGGATCTTAAATCTGTTCCCTGAAGTTTGCATCACATGAAACAAATCAACTTCACATGACAGGTCACTTCATATTTGGAGAGAGTCCAGTAGTTTTCTCTCTTCTAAGTGAGTCCTGGAAGGTTTAATCAATACTTCTTCACTTGCCCTGTTTTTGAGTTCTCTTCATCATTTTGCTCATCCCTGATAGAATGTCAACTTGATTGAGGTCTTCTTCAAATGCTGAACACAGCACTTCAGAGGTGGTCTGACCAGTAAAGAGAATAACTGGATCACTATTGGCTGCCTCTACAAAACAGTTCTACCAGGCATCGGGGCACATTACTTTATGAGGAAGCGGGAATGGCAGAGGAGAGCCACAACAAACACATTCACTCATACTATCTTTGCATTGTTGGCTTTTAGTCTAGAACTCTTTGCAGATAAACCACATAGTTCTTTAGGTTAGTTTTTCTTCGTATCTTCCTATCTTTTCAATCGAGTTAGGGAATCTTCGGGCTTTCTGTTTTTGGCGGAGGTCTTCTGACCCAAGGACCTATTTGCAGAGATCACTTTGAGGGAACTAAGCTGAGAATCCAGAAAGCTTATGGAAAACAGGCCTTGGCACCAGAGAACCATGTATACTTCCAGTAGCCAGGGAGCTTTGGCTGAAGACGACGATAGCAACTACCTGTTTCTTCATTCAAATTGCACTCCTTTCCTTTACCTTTAACAGGAATTATTTCCTTCACATATTTACCTTACGGAGAAGGGCGGCAGCCTGAAGTAAATGCAGGTGAAAAACTCACAGAGAGGTCGAGATGGCAGGCCTGGCCCGGCGCGAGCAGCCAGGGTAAAGCAGACCGTTCCGGGCCGCTCCAGCCTGGGCCTCGCGACTCATCCTCGCCGCCGCCGGGACCTTCCGCATCTGCTCCTCCGAGCCCAGCCGACTAGAGGCTGGAGGCGGGAGGCGGGGCGGCGCGCGCACGCGGGCGGGGCTGAGAACCCGGAGTCGACGAGTCGACGTGCCGACGTTGCCGCTGCAGCGGGGCGGTGACGTGTAGGCCGGCGCCCGCTCCACTCTGTCCTTCCTCGCCTGGTCGGTGCGTCTGTCTGTCTGGCTGATGGTCCTCGCACGCAGTTCCCTGTGACTCGGCGCGACCCCGGCAAGCGCGGCGTGGAGGGCTGACGGGGCGCGGCGGTACAGCTGCCCGCCCGCATCTTTGGCCCTGCCCTCAGCACCTCACCCGGCGTGGGAAGTTAAAGTAAAACCGAAAGGGAAGGAGGCGCGGTGGCAGGAGCTGACAGAGTGATGGGAAACGCGTGAGCAGGGCCGAGAGGTGAGGAAGTGGAGGTGGGAGGACGAGAAGGGTCGCCGCGGCCAGTGGAGCTGGCGGGAGGGGACGGCGGGGCGGGCTACGCGACCCGCCGAGAGATTCTCTTCCTGCCTCCGGGGCAAGTCCAGACCTGTCATCCTTTTCGGTGGTTTGAGGTCGAGTCCGGTGTCTGGCAACAATACCGCCCATTCCTGGAGTTTGTAGGTGGGGTGGGGGATAGAAAACTTAACCTAAGCCGCGTATTGTCTAGGTGTTAAGCCACAACGTGACCAGATGAGGTGTTTTTTTCTTGTCCCATGCATGGGTAATTTGTTTTATTTTTTTCTGTTACAAAGCCTTGGTAACTAAGTTTTTTTTTTTTTCACGTAGATTTTGAGAAAGAAATCTTCCTCGTATTTTTCCCCCAACACACTGAAAAGTAAATAGGTAGCTGACCGTGGTGGATTGTGGGTGAATTTCGCAATCAAGGAGCCTAGAATGTCATTTTGAAATAAATAAATGTGTATGTGGTTGCTAGGGAGGTTTTGTGAGTAATGGGCAGTTATTTCAAATAGTTTTCTTATCATAAATTATTCGTGGAATGCAGTGTGCTAATGGTATTTGCTATTCTTTGGTTTAAAAGAAGCATAATTCTAGGGTTTGGTAAAAGTTTGATGTGTTGTCACTTGTGCATTCAAACTCATAGTTACGTTTTCTTTCTTTCCCTAAGTTAGGTTAGACTGATAGCCATTTTCTCCTCACCAGATTTTATGTTTCATAGATTGAAATCCTTTTTCTGATTCTCAGAGTTCTCAAAAGTTGAGAATTCAGCTTTCGGTTTTACCATGGATCGTGCTCCAGTTTATGTCGTCTCTTTGGTTTAATGATGGTTATAATAGTTTTGCATGAGAAAAATGATCCTTAAAGATGCTGTTAAGCTTAGGCTAAATAATCTTACTTATATGAGTAAATTAATTTTTCATGGTTCAGCTTTCTTGATCCCTGCTTAACAGTTTTTTGTCATTCATTCATTCATTCATTCAAGTCTTCCTATGTGTCAAACGCTGGGCCAGACCTAGGAGAGCAAGAGAGAGACAATCTCTGTGCTCATGAACTTTCTATAATCCAGCAGCCTCCTTAAAGAGAGAATCTTGACTAGAGTTCTTTCTCATACCATGAATGTGTAGTTGACCAAACCAAAGCTTTTAAAAGAAAAAGTTATTGTCAATGTATATATGTAACTGGCATTGAAAGAGGAGCAGATGGTCTTGCTTTAACAGCATGATTTGATATTGCCTTTGATCAAAAAGATAGTATATGTACCAGTGGTTTGCCAGTTCAGAAGAGTAAGTTTTTCTTTTGCACAGCTGGTTTAAATATAAAGTTCACAGTTCTACCTCAGTTTCTACCTCAAAATAAATAAATAAAAAGCTTTTTCTTTTGAGATAGAAATCAGTTGCTTTCCAGTCTTCACATTGATCTGATTGATCTCCTGTGTATCTCTGGAACGCCTGGGCTCAAGCAATCTCCCTGTGTCGCCCTCCCAAAGTGCTGGGATTACAGGCCCCATTTTGCCTTTTTGTATGCTAATAAATTGACTAAGAATTTTGTCTTTGCTAGCTGGCTGCCCCTAGTAGCTTCAGGATGGGAGCTGGTTACCAGAAAGATCAAGGAATTATTAGAAGGTTGGGACTTTCATCCCTACCCTCTAACTGCTTAGGGAGGTGAGAGAGGGGCTGAAGATTAAGTTGATCACCAGTGGCCAAAGGGTTTAATCAATTATGCCTATGTAGTGAAGCCTCCATAAAAACTCAAAATGACAGGGTTCAGAGAGCTTCTGAAAGCTGAACATATGGAGAGTCCTTGAGGTGGTATGCCTAGGAAATACTTGGAAGTTCTGCATGGAAATTCCCTTCCCTTATAAATTACCCTATCCTATGTATCTCTTCATCTGTATCCTTTGTAATATCCTTTATAATAAATTGGTAAACGTGTTTCCCTGAGTTCTGTGAATCACTCTAGCAAATTAACCGAACACAAGGAGAGGGTCTTATAATCCCCAATTTATAGCTGGCCAGTCAGAAGTACAGATAAAAAAGTCTGGAACTTGTAATTGGCATCAGAAGTGGTGGGCAGTCTTGTGGGACTGGGCCTTCATTCTGTGGGATATGACAGTATTTCTAGATAGTGTCAGAAATGAATTGGAGAACACCCATCTGATGTCTGCTGCAGAAATGATTGCTTGCTTGATGCGTAGGGAGAAACTCATACTCATTTTGCCACAGACATCTTCTGTGTTGATAATTGTGGTGTGAGAGCAGAGGAAAAACAATTCGAGTTTTTTCCACTCTCACAAGAGGGCAGGCATAAATTCCTTGAGTCTACCTTCCAGAGGCTTATGGATTAGGGTGGAATGAGAATTTGTCTTTCAGACATAATCTGTGCTAGGCCCTTTTCCACTGGACTTTTGTGGGAAGAGTTGTAATATATACTGCCTAATATGTGCTGGGTCTGTTCCATGTTTTCTTGAGAGTAATGGGTGTGCTTGTTTCATCTTTGTGGGATGTTCTGGAATTTTTGACTATGCTTGTCCTTATCTGGTCTAAAATATTTTTTTTGTTTTCCCAGGGACATTTAAAGGAAAAGCCTTCCTTATCCTGTGCTAAAAGTAAAATTAACACAACTTTGGGGGGAGTATTCTGAATATAAAGACTAATCTGCTTTATAGTTATGAGCCTGTCCAGGATTTTTTTTCCCCCACCTTTGGGTGGGAAACCTAGTTAGAGGATAAGTTAGAGAATAAGAGCCCCATTTTGTTTTAAATTTTGTTTTTAACCATTATGTATTTTGTATTGTGTGAAAAGTGTTTGTGTATTTTATTATTTTTATCATGCTTTCTCTATTCTACATGCTTCAGATATGTTTCCTAACTTGACTGGGAACTATTCAAGAGCAATTGCTTCTTTCTTAAGAATGAGTTAGCATCTAAAGTGAACTTGTTAGGTGGAAACTGTGAATAGCTAAGATTACCTTTGAGAATCCCTTAAGAGGACATCAGGTTGGCATAACATGCTGTCTCTCAGCACGTCCTACACAGCCGTGTTTTTCATCCTGACTTGGAATGTATCACAGTTTCTTTAGATGAACTCCCAGTGAAAAAGTTGGTCTGTGTTTGGTCACCACCTTGTATGTTTTTTAAAAAAAGAGGAAAAGTGTTAAAAACTAGAGTCATGCAATGCAGCAAGATGCTCACATTTTGAGATGCATGTGGTGATTGAAACAGACTAAAAGAGCAAGATTCTTGTGCCCATCCCCCATTCACTCTAGAGCAGGTATTCAATACCTGAAATGTAAGCAGAATCTCTAGTAATTATTGTTTTTGTCTGACTCTACCTTCCTTTTTTTGGCCTACAGTGTTTGGTTGATTCAAGAAAGTAAAATGTGCTTAGACTCCGCTGTATGAACCAATTGATGGTAATAAGGTTTAATACAAGCAAGAGATAAAAGGCTAAAATTATCTTTAGGATTTACCATGAAAAATCACCCCCTTTTGAAATGGCATAATGGAGGATTGTATATATGTGTCGATGATGGCTATTTTCTGAGTTCTCACTTGCTAATATTAATATCACAACTCAATTTTTTAAAAAGGCACAATAAAATATAAATATTCTTATTCACTGTTTAATCTTTATTTACTGTTCTTTTTTCAAGGTGTGGGTTTGTGGGTACAAGATTGTATTTTAAGTATTGATTGAAATCTTAAATTCTAATTTTATTCCATTTACAACCTGCTCCTTCATGTCAGTGGTTTTATCCCTTAATCTGCACTGTATCACTTTGACTATTTTTGCCCCTTTAATAATTCCCTAGTATCTATAATTGCCAGTAACTAATTGTTGACTGAACTTATTAGGAAATATAGTTTGACTGTTTTGGAGATTTTCTCATTTGTTTATAATGAAAAAATACAGTAACTAGATTTTCCTGAAGTTGCTATCAAGCAGTTAGACCATTTAGAGTTTAGAAACACAGGTTTGGTTTAAGAAGAATAAATGTTACAATTTTTATATGTAGTACTTCAGAATAGTGTGTACTGGAATTCTAGCTCACTAATTATTGGTTAATATCATCTCGCAAAAGGAAATATGCTACCATTAGATTAGTTTTCTCCTTATTTGGAATGTAAAAAAGGGGAGTTACATTTTCAAGACTTTCTTTTTATCTGTACTTACGTTTAACAATTTAAAGATTTGTTCAGATAGCCACAGCCAGTACTTCTGACTAACAGAAATAGGCTTTTAGGGTTTCAATCCTTTAGAAATTATATTTGTTCTGGGGCATTAAATATTTATTATTAACAGAATTTTTCATTTATGTATTTATCATTTAGTGGACCATATTAAATGCGGAGTAAAATTAGTAAGGTAAAATTGCTGTGTAGGCCAGTTTTCTTAATCCTTATTCACTGTGATCTTACCAGAAATTTTAACTATGAATGTTATGATTTGTCTTTAAGACCTCCTAGTTGAACATTTTTTCCTTTCATCTAGGCCTAAAGTTAAGCACTTAACAACCCTCATCATTTAGGCTTCATTGTCCCACAACCCCTGTGTTACAAAACCTTAACCCTGGTTCACACCAACCTTTGCTCCTATGCCAGATTATTGCCACCTTAAATTGTTTGCAGTATGAGCTGAGCATTCATTGCTACCTGAAAAATATTTCTTCTGTTATTGTGGGTGGTAAGTTCAGACTTTTGCCTCTGTAATAGAAAAAATCCCATCTCATCACCTGTTTGAACAGTCTCAGCATATCTCAAATAAAATAGGAGTCATTTTGGTAGAACTCCCTTTTACCATGTTTTTCTGTCCTCATTCACCCTCTGCTTAACCATGTTATAGCTATATTCACTTCCACTCATCCTTCCTTCCATACTCCTTCATCTATCCAAGTCTCTCTAGACCTGTGCTTTTGTTGTCATTCTCGCCTGCATTCTCAGAGACTCTACTCCATCAGTCATAGTCTTTCTCCTGATTGCTCAACTTTTCCTTCTGTCTTTGTTCTCCCCTGATTATGATAGAATCATGATCAACTCTATTCTGTATTTTCAGAAACTCTTAAACCACATTATTTCAGTATTTCCTGCTTTTTTTCCTTTTCTTTCTTAGTTTCTTGAAAGAATAGCATGTACCCATTTGTAGGTTTCCCCCGCCCTATTTTTCTCCCTTTTGCATTCCCTTTGCATTTATCCTTTAATTCACTGAGATTTACCTTCTACCATTTTTGGAAACTAGGTGTGCTGGTCATCTGGGACCTCAGAGTTGCTGAGTACAGTGGACTGTATCATGTCATTTGAAACTTTCTTTTCTCTTGTCATATCACTCTTTCCATATAACAACCAATTTGTGGATCACTTTCTTAGAACTCTTCTTAATTCTCTACTGTCTACTTCCAAGAGGCCTTTAGGAGTAGAGTGCATTAATGGGCATTCATGCAGCTTTTGAAATGGAGTACAAAATGTTGTTTATATGTATGTATGTCTGTTTTCTTAGGAAGAGGGTCCATGGGCTTATGTATATTTGACTTAAACGAATATTATGTTCATCCATGGTTTTAACTGTGATGAAGTGATAACATGAAATTCTATATTTCCAGCCCAGACTTCTGATAGGAAATCCAAAACCATATATCCCACTTGATAGCCCATAATTAAAGTTTTCCAAAACAGAATTATCATTCCTCTTCCTGATGCCCTCTATACATATAGAGTCCTCCACTCTTCAACATTTCCTAAGCCAGAAATTTGAGTGTCCTGCTGTGTTCTCCTTCTTTAAATCCTATTCCACATTGATTCTGTCTTTCAAGTATACTGATCTCCTAAATCCATCCTTCTATGCGTTTCCCTGGCTTAATTCTGTCCTCTTTATCTTTCACTTGGTTTATTGAAAAACTTTCCAACTGGTTTGTCTGTGTCCTGTTTGACCCCACCTTGACAGTTCACCACATGCAAATCTGAGTAATTTTTCTATAACATGTTAATTTTTTTTCAGTGATTCTGATTATCAGAATGAAAAGTGCTTAATTTGAGACATGTTGTTTAGTCTCTGCTTACATCTTTAGGTCTTATTTCATCAGTTTCCAAATGCACATTCTGTAGGGGTTTTAAAAGTAATTGAGTCTGTTATTTTGGCTTTCCCCCTCATAGTTTACCCCTTGTAATAACCTTGTCTAGGTCCTTTAAGTCTCAGCTCAAGCTCAGCTTCCTTCCTTTATATCTAGTGCTCTCCTACTCCTTTAGATGCTCCTTCCCTGTCTTCCTACAGTTATAGCTGCATAATTATTGCAACTATTTTTCTTTCTTCCCAACCATACTGTAAACTCATCATTGAGGGCAAGTGCAATCATATCAAAATGTTTTTCTTTTTTTAATCTCTAGAGCCTCATAAAATATCTAATATATGGTGGGTGATCTATACATATTTGCTGAGTAAATGAATAACATAAGATTTAAAATTTGTTTTCTGAATTTGACCTTTATACATTTCAAACACAACTTAAAGGGAATCTTTTTCCTGGTACAAAATACAATGTGTTTTGAGGAACTGTAAACTTTATTAACATCCAGTGCCTATCCCAGATCCTAGTACATAGGAGAAACTCAAATATTTGTGTATGAATGATTTATAGGTAACAATCAGCTAATGAACTGTTACATTTTTAGTGTTGGTCATTCAACCTCGGGAAGAAAACACATCAAATAAAAATAGCAAATCTGGTAGTGTGCTTTGCTTCATTCCCTTGACAAGCATAATTCATGCTGATTATTTTGATAAGATCTCAGGGAGCGTTATTTGATGTGTTTCCAGGATTTGTGTCAAGATTTAGAGCTCTTTTAGCAGTTTTTGTAGTGCTGGCTTGGTAGTGGCAAGTTCTCAGCATTTGTTTGCTTGAAAAAGACTGTACCTTCCCTTCGTTTATGAAGCTTAGTTTTGCTGGATACAAAATTCTTGGCTGATAATTGTTTTGTTTAAGGAGGCTGAAGATAGGGCTCCAGTCCCTTCTAGCTTGTAGGGTTTCTGCCGAGAAATCTGCCGTTAACGTGATAGGTTTTCCTTTATAGGTTACCTGGTGCTTTTGCCTCACAGCTCATAAGATTCTTTCCTTCATCTTAACTTTAGATAACCTGATGACAGTGTGCCTAGGTGATGATCTTTTTGTGATGAATTTCCCAGGTGTTCTTTGAGCTTCTTGTATTTGGATGTCTAGGTCTCTAGCAAGGCTGGGGAAATTTTCTTCGATTATTCCCCCAAATATGTTTTCCAAACTTTTAGATTTTTCTTCTTCCTCAGAAACACTAATTATTCTTAGGTTTGGTAATTTAATGTAATCCCAGACCTTTTGGGGGCTTTGTTCATATTTTCTTATTTTTTTAATTTGCCTTTGTTGTATTGGGTTAATTACAAAACCTTGTCTTTGAGCGCTGAAGATCTGCGTGTTCAGTTCTATTGCTGAGACTTTCCAGAGCATTTTGCATTTCTATAAATGTGTTCATTGTTTCCTGAAGCTTTGTTTTTTTATTTATGCTGTCTATGTCACTAAAGATTTCTCCCTTCATTTCTTGTTTCTTTTTTTTTTTCCTATAAATTGGGCTTTGCCTTTCTCTGGTGCCTCCTTGATTAGCTTAATAACTCACCTTCTGAATTCTTTTTCAGGTAAATCAGGGATTTCTTCTTGGTTTGGATCCATTGTTGGTGAGCTAGTGTGATTTTTTTGGAGGGACTGTTAACCATGTTTTGTCATATTACCAGTGTTAGTTTTCTGGTTCTTCTCATTTGGGTAGGGTCTATCAGAGGGAAAGTATAGGACTCAAGGCTGTTGTTCAGATTATTTTGTCCCACGGGGTGTTCCCTTGATGTAGTATTGTCCCCCTTTTCCTAGGGATGTGGCTTCCTGAGAGCCAAGCTGTAATGATTGTTATCTCTCTTCTGGATTTAGCCACTTAGCAGGTCTACCAGGCTTTGGGCTGGTACTGGGGGTTGTCTGCACAGAGTTCTGTGATGTAAACCATCTATGGGTCTCAGTCATGGATGCTAGCGCAGTATTTGGAGTGTATCCTGGGTCCTGCAGGAGCAGTTTGCTTCCTTCAGAAGGTCTGTGGGTTCTCTTGGCTTTCCTGATTTATTCCTGCTGTCGCTCTGGAGCAAGAGTTTACGATGCAAAACTCCACACACTGCTCTGTCAAGAGTGGGAGCTGCAGTCTAGTCCTGCCTTCTGTCTGCCATGATCCCCCCTTTGTTTTTCTACTCAGATCTCAGGGAGCTTTAAAGTTTTCAGTTACTGTAGTTTGTAACAATGTGACCTCATTACGGAATCCTAATATTAGATCTCTTCTTAGAGGTTGAGTGTATTATCTTGTTAGTATTTGCTAGGTTTGTGAGTTAGAATAAAAATGAAGTCCTGCTTTCTACTTTTTTTAAAAAAGAAAGGCACAGAGGATTCAGGACATTACTGTGATGTATATAAAAATGGTGAAAGTAGTGGTCCCAAGTACCCCATTAATTTTTAATACCATGCCTGAGGCACAGTATTAATACATCATGTTTCTTGTTTTAATGCTACATTTTGAAAGCACTAACTTGTGTGGTAAAAGGTAGGTTCTGAGGCAGAGTATGTTTAGTTTACTATCAGGGCCTTTCTTTAAAGACTTAACTAAGAAAGACTTTAAAGACTTGACAAGTCATCTTGAATACATTTTTGCAGTGTCTCAGTGTGGGTAGAAAATTAAAACCCCAATGCTTTGGCATCCATTGTATACCTTACTTCCTCTCTATGGATGACATGTACAATGTACATACATACTCTGTACAATTCTTGGGAGAACTGAGAAAAAGTCAAGTCACTTTCATTAAGAGACTTGTATTCTCTTACAGACCCCAGTTGAGAAAGGCTGGTAGAAACCAGGCTGTGCACTGAATTCAGGCCATGGATTTCTGTCACCCAGGCTGAGTGCGGTGGCACGATCATGGCTCACGGCAGCCTTGACCTTCCAGGCTCAAGCAATTCTCCCACCTCAGCCTCCTGAGTAGCTGGGACTACAGGCGCATGCCACTTGCCTGGCTTTTAAAAATTTTTTTGTAGAGTTGGAGGTCTCACTATGTTAACCAGGCTGGTCTCAAACTCCTGGCCTCAAGCGATCCAGCCGGCTTGATTTCCTGGCTGGATTTCTTAATAGATGAATTTCTTCCTTGGCCATTATTGGCTTGAGACAAAATTAAATGGTGATTTAAGAATAAAAGACATTGGCTGGGCACGGTGGCTCACACCTGTAATCCCAGCACTTTAGGAGGTCGAGGCGGGTGGATCACGAGGTCAGGAGTTTGAAGCCAGCCTGACCAACATGGAAGCCCTATCTCTGCTAAAAATACCAAAATTAGCCCGGTGTGGTAGCGCATGCCTGTAATCCCAGCTACTCGGGAGGCTGAGGCAGGAGAATTGCTTGAATCTGGGAGGTGGATGTTGCAGTAAGCCGAGATCACGCCACTTCACTCCAGCCTTGGCGACAAAGTGAGACTCCGTCTCAAAAGAAAAAGCAAAAGAATAAAAGACATCATCTCTAAGACAGTGGTTCTCAACTACGATCCTTGACCTGCTGCATCATCTACAAACTTGTTGGAAATGTAAATTCTCAAACCTCATCTCAGTGCCATCTGATCTGCTGAATTGGAATATTGGGGTGAAGGGAGTAAGGTGGTAGGGCTCAGAGAGTTTGTTTTTCAAGAAGCCCTCCAGGTAGTTTCACTATATAATAAAGTTTGAGAATCTCTGCTCTGTGCTGTCCACTGACTCTTGCTTTCATTTTTTTCTTCCACATGCTCCAGGAAGTATGTTATCTAGTGTGAGAAAAATCCAGATGTGATTCCCTGAATCATCTTATTTCCATGCTCTCCTGAATTCACTCCTAGCAGGTAGTTGAAATCTGAAGTCAGCTAACTTGGAAGTTTATTTGTAAGTTGTATCATTTGACTTCTCTGTGTAAAATTTTCCAGTGTGATGTAGAGAGTCCAACTGTTTTTTCCCCAGCTGCCTCGTACCAGTTCTTTACTGATCTGTAGTGCAATCATGTTTGTTTTTAATACCTCATTTTTTTATTTTTGATTTGTAATCTTAACTATTTTGCTCAAAGAATGTGACCTCTTATCAGGGATCAGTAAACAGATTTGGTCACCCTGAGCCCCAGAATGGGTTTTACACTTCTAAAGTGTCATTTTTTAAAAAAGGAAAGAATATATGGCAGAGACTGCATGTGGCTTGCTAAACCTAATTTTTTTTTGTTTGTTTTTTTGAGACGTATTCTCACTCTGTCACCCTGGCTGGAGTGCACTGGCGCCATCTCGGCTCTCTGCTACCTCTGCCTCCCAGGTTCAGGTGATTCTCATGTGTCAGCCTCCTGAGTAGCTGGGATTACAGGCATCTGCCACCACACCTGACTAATTTTTGTATTTTTATAGAGATGGGGTTTTGCCACGTTGGCCAGGTTAGTCTTAAACTCCTGACCTCAGCTGATCTGCCTGCCTTGGCGTCCTAAAGTAGGGGGATTAGGCATGAGACACCACACCCGGCCTAAACCTAAATTTTTTACTACTCTCTTTTTGCATAAAAGTTTAGTAACTTCTGACTTATATGACACTTATTCTTTGTAATTTGTTGAGACTTGCTTTATGGCTGAGTATACATAGACGATTTTTGAAACTGTTCAAGTGTACTTCAGAAGAATATGCATTTTAAAAAATCATATTCAGGTTTCTGTATTTGTTCATTAAATCAGACTTAGTAATTGTACTCTTCAGGTTCTCTATATCTTTATTGATTTTTTATTTTGGAGGGAAGATTGGCTTGACTTGTCAATAATTGAGGTCTTTAAACTTTTACTTTGATGTTTGACTTGTCACTTTCTCCTTGAGGTCTATTTGTTTTATTTTGAGACTATCCTAGCAGTGCATACAAATTCAGAACTTTTAAGTCTTCTTAGTGAGCTTTATCTTATTATGTAGTTTTTTTTTTTTTAATTCCTCGCGAACACCTGTTGTTTTGAAGCCAATTTTGTCTGATCTGATATTTTTGATATAGCCACCAGCTACGTTTGGTTATTTGCAGGAAGATCTTATCCTATCCCTTAACTTTCAGCCTTTCCTTTCCTATGTTTTCGGTGTAGCTCTAGTGTTTTACTTCTTTGTTGTTTTGCAGTTCATCCTGTCAGTCTTTTGAGAGGTAAGTTTAATTTGTATTTATTATGATTATTGACATATTTCCATTTGTTTTTATTTATCCTGCATTATTTGTACTTAGTCTGTTTGTGACAGCATGCGTGGGTTATTGCTTCAAGTCTCTTCCAGGTTATCACTTTTATTTTTAGCTATTGTTTAACCCATCTGTTGATTGTTTTAAAATTTAACAAGTATATATTTTTATTTCTAAAAGTTACATTTTCAAATCATCCTACTTGTATTTTATTATTCATTATTTAAAAAATTCTATTATAGTTGTTATAGATAAGTATTTTGTATCTGATTATTCTAATATATAGGTCGGAGATTTTTCCAAGTATTACCCTTTTTGATAACTTCAGGAATACGGTAATCAAGAGGAATAGCAGGAGCAGAGAATAGTCTGAGACATTCTGTCTTCCCTTTCCCAGTTCTTTCCTTCCCACAGTGGACATTTTGGCGTAGATAATTCTTAGTTGTTGGGGAACTGTCCTCTGTATTGTATGTCTAGTAGCATCATTGGCCTCTATCCACTAGAAACCAGTAGTCCCCTTCCACCTGCCTGATAGTTGTGACAACCAAAATATCTAAAATATTGCCAGATGTCCCATGTGGGGCAAAATCTTTCCTAGCTGGGATGTTTTAAAGACTTAATAGCTTATGTGACATTCTTCAGGGAGCCATGCCTTATAAATCTGTAGATAGTAGTTGTGTTATAACAAGCAATCTTAAACTAGTACAGTCCTCCAAGAGTCTTGCATAGATCACGACTCTCCTAATAGTAAATATTATTAATCTTTTTGCCTAGAAATTTAGTTATCAGCCTGTTAAGGAGGAGATTAGACCAGGCCATCTGAATTCTCTCTTTCCCTGTATGTTCTTCCCCCTCATCAGCTGTTTTCTTTTCTGGCTTGTTGTTGAGTCTATTACCATTTTTGCCTTTTCTTCATTTGTCTTCCATTTATTCATTAACAGATAATTATTGAGTACCAAAAATATTCTGGTTCTGTTTTCTGTTTGCTGGGGAGATTAGTAAAATTAAGAGGTCTTTCTGTCATGAAGCTTACTTTTTGTGGGGTGAAACAACACATGCATTAGTAAATAAACAAAGTGTCAAATATTACTTAATGCTATAAAAAGAATTAAAATTTTGGGCTTTGATAGACAGTGACTGAGTCACCTGTTTAAGATGGGGTGGTCAGGAAAGGCTCCATCTTAGGAGGCATCTTTTAAGCCAAGAGTTCAGTGTGAAGCCAGCTATAGCAACATCAAGGGAAACCATTCCAAGCAGAGGAAACCACTGGAAAGTGGTGTAATTTGAAATCAGTGAGTATAAAACAAAATTAGGGAAAAAGATGAATAAGTGGTTTCATCTCTTTCAATATTATTGGCAGTAGTAATATAGTATTTGAGGCCTGTACTTAGGAATCTACAGAACCCAGTTTTGAGGAAATGTTTGTTTCTTTTTCCTTTCTGCAACCATAGCTAATGCTTTATAAAAACAAACAAAAAAACTTCACGATAGTCAGGAGAATTTTTCAACGTTGATTACAATTGCTTTTTAACTATTTTTTTTTTCTTTTTTTTTCTGGTACAAGCTAATTTGTTGAGTTTGATTACCTCTGCCACCTCTTCTGAACAGATAAATATCATCTTGTTTCATTTCAGTTTCAGGTTTCTTCTTGTATGGATCACTGATTGAATAATAGATGGCTTTACCTCGTCTCACAGGAGCCTTGCGTTCCTTTTCAAATGTCACCAAGCAGGATAATTATAATGAAGAAGTGGCTGACTTAAAGGTAGATTTGTTAAAGGTAGAAATGTTGAACATTATTATAAATAGACTATGGACAACTATTTGACATTCTTTTTCTCTATTCTATGTGTTTAACATGGAAGTTTTATCTTGTTTGGTGTAAGACAAAGATGGAGAATGTGTATGCTGCTGTTTCCTGTGGGAATACTTACGTTTAGCACCTAAAACCATATTGACAAGGGGAATAATCAGAACTATGATAATTGAATCCTTTGTTAATTTTTCTTTTGTTCAGCTCCCTACTACAGTTATGTTTGTAACTTAATCCTGTAATTTACCTCTGGATTATCTGAGTAAGTTTTTAGGTCTCTGGTAAAATTCTTATCAAATGAACAAAAGCAGTGTCTGTACCTTATGAGGAATATGAATATTAATCTCTTGAACTCAGAGGTTGATCTCATTATAATGACTTGTCATTATAACTGGTAAGAAAGGCATTTAAGACGTAAGAAACATTGTTAATTTAAAAGCTACTTTATGACTAAAACTTCAGAAATACATTTTAGTAAGAAACAAAAATTAAATGTACATGGACTGCTTTGACATTTATAGTAAAGACTGACCCCTGCTTTAGTAATTATGGTATGGAAAATTTCCTTATATGAGTTAATTTTATAATAAATAATGCTAATGTTACCCTTCCTACAAATATAGGTAGATCTCACTAGGTCAGAAATGGGCAATTATTACTTTGGAAGATCATTTTTGTTTTATCGAAGGAACTTCTTCAGTCTCTTTCCTGTATAGGTTCAATGACTACATTTTCTGAATCGCAAATTAGGGCATGAGGTTTAGCAAGTAATTTCTTCTGATGGATAAACTTATATAAGTCTTATAAAGGTATAAAATAAATTACATATGTAATTACAAGTTTAATATTATGGAAAAATTAAAAGTATATGTTATCAAGACTTCCAGAAAATTCTAGACATGTACTTCTAAGATACTTAAAGGAAAGATTCTTAGAACTGTCTCTGAATGTGGTATATTAGTTTGCACAGAATAACAAAATTAGGTGTTACAAAATTAGGTGATAACAAAATTAGGAATAACAGATTAGGTGGCTTAAACAACAAAGATTTATTTTCTCATAGTTCTGGAGCTAGAAGTCCAAGATCAAGGTGTTGGCAGACTTGGTTTCTTCTGAGGCTTCTCTGTGTGGCTTGCAGTTAAGGCAGCCTTCCTGCTGTGTCCTCACATGATTTGTCCTCTGCACAAGCATAGCTAGATACAAGATCTATCAGATAATTAAGTCCCATCCTAATGGCTTTATTTTAACTTAATCAGATAATGATACATGTTATGGAGAAAATGTTATGAATGGTTATAACATAAAGAGTGGGTAACAAATTATTGGCATGAAGGCCTCATTAAGGAAGTAATGTTTTAGCTGAGTTTAAAATGACAAAAAGGGATCTACCATCATTAAGATTAGAACAGAGTATTCCCAACACAGAAAGCAGCATGTGCAAAGACCCAAATCAGGTACTAGCTTGCTAGGTTTGAGGAAGCTGAAGACAGACATATGTTTGACACAGTAATGATGAACTTCATTTTAATATAACTTTTTATGTCAGAAGCTGTTCAATGTATACAAAAGTAAAGAGACAAATAAGATAAACCTTAATGTGCTTATGATCCCATTGTAACAACTTAATTCATTTTATGGCCAGTCTTATTTCATCTCTACCTTTGCCCATTCTCCTCTCCCTCAACTCAGAATGACTAGTCTCATTTGAAATTAAAAAATGGAGGCAGGGAAGTAATGGTGAATTATGCATTTTCATCATTCTAACCAGTAGTAAAATTATTGCTTTCTACCTGACCCACTACTTTTTCATTTGGTTTGAAAGCTTCATGAGTTTTCTCTGTGGATCAAAGCCAGAGGTCTGAAAGAAAATTTTTATTGTGTTCTGTGGTCAGTTCTTGAGAATGGAAAGATCTGTAGTCTCAAATATACAAAAGCCTCAGAAGAACCCAAACCTGCCAACACCTTGATCTTGAACTTGTAGCTCCAGAACTGTGAGAAAATAAATTTCTCTTGTTTAAGTCACCTAATAGAAAAGAGTGTGTATAGAAAAGAATCTTCCAAATGCCTCACCTGGTCTAGGATCATGGTTAAGAAAGTAATGCTGACTTGAATATATTTGACCCTATCATGGGAGTCTAATTTTCTATAAATGCGTTTCATTAAAAAGCATGACATAAAGCTCTGATTTATATACAGTATAGTCTAAGCTGTATTAAAAGCAAGCAATTAGAAAAATGGCAAGACGTGTGATGTTATCAATAACAATAATAATATTATCTGGATGTTGAACTTTTTACTTTGTTGTATGAAGTGATTTTGTGAGTATGCAGTGTAATTAAAATTGTAAAAAGAAGCTTTTATTAAACATATATTTTAAACAAATGAGAATCTATGAAAACCCATTTAAGGAAAATTGTTTTGTGAGTAGTCAGTTTGCATGTGAATAGATACAACTTTGAATTCTTGTGGGTAGTACCAAGTTGTATAATGTAATGCAAAATATATGTAATCAGTGTTGGAGTTGAGAAGAACTTTAAGCAGTATTTTTCTGCATTATGATCTCTTATTTCAGATAAAACGATCTAAACTTCATGAACAAGTTTTAGATTTGGGCCTGACATGGAAGAAGATAATAAAATTTTGAATGAAAACTGGAGAAGAGTAAAATGCAAAGTATAAATGAAGACTTAAAAGATATATTACATGCTGCAAAACAGATAGGTATAGTTTTCTTTTTTCTTTTTTTTTTTTTTTAAAGAGAACCAGTAAGGTTCAAAAACAGATTCCTTGTACGCAACATACTATATAAAGGAAAGCTAAAATTTCCTGGCGTAAGTATTCATAATTATGAAAGACAATCCTGGCCGGGCGCATTGGCTCATGCGTGTAACCCCAGCACCTTGGGAGGTCGAGGCAGGCAGATTACTTGAGTTCAGGAGTCTGAGACCAGCCTGGGCAACATGGCAAAACCCTGTCTCTACTAAAAATACAAATAAAATAAACTAGCTGGGTGTGGTGGTGCGCACTTGTAGTCCCAGCTACTCTGGAGGCCAATGTGGGAAAATTACCTGAGCCTGGGAGGTTGAGGCTGTGGTAAGCCAAGATCGCGCCACTGCACTTCAGTCTGGGCAACTCGAGTGAGACCCTGTCTCGAACAGAAAAAAAAGACAGTCCTTATCTATCAAGGAGCTTAGGATAGAGAGTGACAGGCTGGGGATAGGCAGAAGTAAATTAGTAATTATAATACTATCAAGCATGAAGGATTTGTAGGAATTCAGGGTTTGAAAACCGCTATCTTGATTAAAATAAGGATAAAGTAAATTAAAATTTTAATGTAGCTCTAAGGCAGCTTAAAAGCCGTGTAGCTCAGTTTTTTATTATAGATGCCCACCTAGTACTCAGTGAATAACAGCACTTAAACTATACTTTGACTGCTTCACTTCCCTTCCCAGACTAATATTCTTATCAATTGATTATATTTGAAGGAAAATGTAATTTGAAATTATAATATTGTATACTAACTCAGGTTACTTTCCCAAGGTTAAAAATCAAACTAAATGAAACAAATGACTGGAAAAACCCCTGTGTTTGTACATTGAAATTCATCATATTCCAAATTCTGATAACTAAAAAGCATAATTAATACTACTATAGTTCTAGATTTTCCAAATTTAGCAGGTTTATAACTATAAAATGTCCAGATTCCTATTCTGATCTTACATGATCTGGTCTCCCCCTCTCTCTCTGACCTCACTTCATTCTTGCCTTCATTACTGTGTCAAACACATTTCTGCCTTCAGCTTCCTCAAACCTACCAAGCTAGTACCTGATTTGGGTCTTCGCACACGCTGCTCTCTGTGTTGGGAATACTCTGTTCTAATCTTAATGATGGTAGATCCCTTTTTGTCATTTTAAACTCAGCTAAAAAATTACTTCCTTAATGAGGTCTTCACGCCAATAAGTTGTTACCCAATCACTCTTTATCTTATAACCATTCATAACATTTTCTCCATAACATGTATCATTATCTGACATTTTACTTGTTTATTGTCACTCTGATGTAAGTTTCATGAGAATAGGATCTTATTCTTCTTGTTAAACTCTGCATCTCCAGTGCTTATACTAGAACCCAGGATATTTTAGGGTCTTAATAAAAATTCATTTGTTAAATAAATGAAAAAAAATGTTCTCAGGTGATTCCTTGGTGGGGAGAGAATTTGGATCTTTACCTTACCATATGCTTGCTGGTTGGCAATTTTATTCCATATACCAGCTCTGGATTGTGTTTCTGTTACATCTCATAGACTTGAAAACTTTCTTATGGTCATCAAATCTATAAATTTTTTTTTTTCAAATATGTAAACTTTTAAAAATATGTCATTTAAATATCATTGGTCTGTAACCTAGTATGATATTTAATTGAATGTCCTCATTGTTTTAAGTTGTGAAAGTATAAAATGTCTCATGGTTGTGCAGTTAGATTTTTAGAAGTTCAAGGACATTAGTAAAAATTGAGTTTGCTTAAGCCTAGGGGCAATATAGCACACTTTGATGAGATTTGTAATAGCATTTGGCATAGATTTAGACTTTATATTTTAAGAATACAGAGGCAGGTTGTTTGAAAAATAGTGGCGAAAATGCAGTCTTCCACATCACCTTGACTAGGGTCTTAACCCTCCTGGTCTTCATCACATCTTCATTTGTAAGATGTTGAGGCCACCAGAATCTGACTAAAGTACTTTTCAAAAACTATACAGAGTGTCCTTCCTCTTGTTTAGTTCTATTATAAAATGCCTCAGAATACTGAGCAAAATGTAATGATGTATTGAGCTTATTCAGTACCATGACTAAGTTATTTCTTTACCTAAATGATGTGGAATTTAAGATTTAAAAAATGAAAACCCTTTAGATTGCTTTCTCTGGATATGTCTGGCCACAAGTTAGAAAACATTGTTTTAAATACCAGTCATTAAATATAATTCTGGGGATTGTACCTGTGGTGAAGTAAATACTTGATTCATACTTAGGGACTGATCACCTGGCCTGTGTGCTTAATGGATTATTTTGAGATTAATGTCTCAAAATAATATTTATCAGACAAATAAAATCTTAAGTTGGATGTAGGCAAATTCTAAATGTATTATACCCATTTTTAAATGCTATGCTTAAGTTGAATAACTATTAGCTTTAGTGAAACTTCCCTTCTGGATGAAAATGCTGATATTGGAAATGTAATTAAAGCTACCAGCTTTGAAAGGATTAGTCTCATGTGGAAAATGTCCCTGTCATTTCTCTTATATTTATCTTCTAGCATAGATAATTTTGGTATAATTGTATTAAAAAGGTTAAGCAAGAGAATAAAGAAAAAATATTTCACTTGAATATAATATTATGAGACAAGGCTATGCATATTGTTTAATCTGGACAATTGACATTAAGCTGGAGGAAATATCAGAGGACATCTTGTCTAATGCCTTCATTTTGTATGTGAAGAAACAGGGCCCATTAAAGTTAAGTGAATCCTGTGGTTTGTATGTCTTGAAAGCAGGCCTAGATCTAAATTCTGAAATAGGAATATGATAGAAATCCTAGATTTCTACCTTTTCTTTCCTTGTAGTTAGAGGTCATGTCCTAGTAAGCCTACGTTTCAACTCTTCTTAAATTTACTCTGTATATTTACCATTGCCCCATTTCAGCCTTTTACCACCACATGTCTGAACTACTTCAGTAATCATTTGCTTTAGCCTTCCTTTCTCATCCACCTTCTTCACTGTCACTAGACTGATCTTTGTCAAAGGCAAAGCTCATTTTTACTCCCAGCTTACCTTTTAGATGAGATTCTTTAGAATGATACATAAAACTCCTTTATGAGTTGACACGATTTACTTTTTTATCTCTTTGCCATTGGATCACATGCAACCTTTATGCCAACATATGCAGTGTTTACTGTCTGAATTTCCTGAACAGGACATAATGCTTTTCCTCTCTCTTTTATGTGTTAAAATAACTTTCCCCATTGTGTTCTATTATACATACTTTTTTAGAGTACTTGTTGTTTCATAATTATTTTCCTGTCTTCTCCCTTCACAGCAGTGAAGTCTCTGATAGACTGTGAATGCTTTAATGAAACAGGTATTACAGGAGTCACAGCATCTTTCTACTCCATTGCCTAATATGCTGCAAGGGATCCAGTAGATGTTGAATAAACAAATGAAGTATTAAGAATCCAACTCAAGGTTCTCTGTGGTCTTCACTACCTGTAATGCTGATGATGTCTTACAAGTGGCAGTTTCTTTTTTGTTATTTTTAAGTATTCCTCCTATCACTCCCAAGCCCACAATTTACATGTGTATATTCCCATACCTTTTTACAGTTTGATTCTTCCCTTAAGATTATTTTAATAATAAAATTTAGTTTTATGGAGAAAATATATAAATTATTTAAAAATAGTATTCTTCGTCCTTAATCTTAGTGTATTTAAATACTCATTGTAGGCATAGCTGTCTCCTTCTTGAATGTTGAAGAATATAGTCTATATTCTGTTGGCAATGAAACTTTTTCAGTATATTTTATGTGCTCTAAGTGTAAACATTTTTTAAAATAAAGAAGTCAAGATTGAGACTAGTAATCAAAATGCATTATTTATTAGGCATACATCTGTTACTTAAGAATTTAAATTATTTCATGAGGCTAGTAAGATTTGCACAGTGTAGACAGAAACTAAGATGGGGGCCAAGAGTAGTGGACAAGTGAGGAGAAAGACCCTACCATTCCCTAATCAACTCTCTTAACTGTCTAACTGAATATCTCTTAAAAGAGCCAGAACAGAATATTTGAACTTGTCCCAGAGTGCATTGATCTAATGATTTTACTATAGTGTGGATACAAATCAAGACTCAACCAGAACTGAACTAGTTTATTTCACTATTCAACTTATTTTGTCTTACAAAGACCTATTTGTTTTGCTTTTTCTAATTTATAAGTCCCTATTTGTATGAGTTTTGACTTTTTTTATGCATCTAAACTTTAATAACTTCATCTTTAAGAAAAGTATGAATCAAAAAAGGTTGGACAGGAGTGGCTTATAAAGTATGGTTTAGGGCATTTGTAAACCCATTGTAGTTTGTGAGTTATCAAGGAAGTAAGATTTTGCTGTTAAAAAAGAAGGAATCAAAATCTAGTGTGGAAAGCCCTTTGTAAAGTAATGACTGGAATAGGAAGTATAAAAAGATATTAGCAGAACCTGCAATTTTGTCTATGGACATAATGGTAGACATTTAGAATTATAAAGTTCTGTTAAAGGGATATAGCAGTGTTTGTGACAGTTATTTTGAAAATTGCCAATTGCAAAATAGTTCAAAGAGTTTTGCTTCCCACAGAGTGGCAGACAGGGTAATGTGGAACAACCCTCTACAGAGAATACCTAGAAAAACTGCAAAATACAAAGTTTGTTTTACTGTATCAGAGAAGTTACCAGGGCAGTGAAGATTTTTGGGGCCAAGATGTGGAAGCAGAAGCTAACCCAGAAAATATGATCCTGGCATTTGGGCTACTTTTTCCTAGAAATGAATTGTTCATTCCAGAAGAGGAAGCTGGATGGAAAAGAAGAGGATGAGAAGATGAGCAGAGCTTCTGACAGATTCAGAGGACTAAGATGACAAAAATGACTAAAATGGACAAAAGAGGAAATAGAAAATCTGAATATTTGACTATTAAATGAATTTAATCTGTAATTAAAAACCTTAACTACAAAGAAATCTATATACTGTGATGGCTTTAATGGAGAATGTCATAATGTCATTTAGAAAGGTCTGAGAGTACTATTGTAGATAAAAAGAGGTTAAAGGCATATAACAATCAAAATGTAATGTATGATCCTTGATTGACTCTTGAATCAGAAAAAAATTACATATTTTTGGGGCCATTGGAGAAATCTGAATATAGGCTGGACGTCATTAGGTAATATTAGATCTCAGGTGTGATAATGTTGTGGCTATGTAAGAGGATATCCTAAATCTCAGGAGAAGCATACCGTAGTATATATAGTGAAATCTCATGAAGATTAAAATGTACTGTCAAATGTGTCAGCAAAAGAAATACACATGATGTGTGTGTGATCAAATGTTTACAATGAGTGGATTAATAAATATGAGAAGATAGGGTGATTTGCTGTTGGTTTAAAAATTACGTGATTATTCAGTAGAGAAAAAGCATTTTATGAATATCTAACATTACTTATGATAAAAATTCTCAACAAACTAGGAACAGAAGGAGATTTTGTTAATCTGATAAGCAGTAGCTATAAAACACTTAGAACAAACATACTTAATAGTACAAAGTTAGAAGCTTCTCTAAGGTACGGAATTAGACACAAATGCCTATTACCACTTCTGTTTCTCACCATATTAAAATCCTTGCTAACATAATATGGCAAGAAAAGTAAAGGCATAAAGACTGGAAGAAAAAAAAAAACTTTCCATTTTTTCACATGACTGTACCTGTAGAAAATGAATTTAACAAGGTTAATATAAAAATCAATTTTATTTCTACTTACTAGAAGCACATTAAAATTACATTTATCTTTATGTAAATACATTTTACCTTAAATTTTATAGATTTTAATTTATTTTCCATTTACAAAAGTATGAAATAGGAATACATTTTACAAAAAATAAGCAACACTTCTTCATGGAAAACTAAAATATTACTGAGAGAATTTAAAAAAGATCTAAATAAACAGAGGGATATACCAAGGATTGGAAGACTCACTGTTATAATGATATATTTTTTACCTAAATTGATCTATAGATTCAATGCTATCCCGAGCACAGTCTTATGTTTGAGGGTGTGTGTGTGTGTGTGTGTATATGTGTGGAAATTGACAAGGTAATATGAAAGTTATATGGAAATTCAAAGGCAAAGAGCAGCCTGGTTAACTGTGAAAAATAAAGAGGGAAAACTTACTCTAGTAGATATTAAAACTTATTATAAAGATAAGTAGACAGTGTAGTGTTGGTCCAAGAATAGGCAAATGGACTAGTATGACAGAATATAGCCCAGAAACAAACCTACAGATAGAAGTATACTTGATTTATAATGAAGGCCAAACAATAGTGAGACAAGGCTATTTTTTCAGTATATGGTGCTGGGTCAACTGCATAGATGAAAAAAAGTATCTATTTTAAAAATAATTTTAAACAGCCTACAGAATTAAGCATGACACACAAAACAATACATCTCCTAAAAGATGTAAAAGAGTATCTTCATGATCTTGGTATGTGCCAAAATTTATCAAATAGAGAACAAAAAGTACAAAGGGAATGATTAAGGTGGACTGTAGTAAAATTAATGCCTTCTATTTATTAAGAGTAAAAAGGCAAAACACAGAGTGGGAGAATATAGCTTCAAGATATATAACCAAAAAGAGAGCTTGTATCCAGATTAAATATGAGCTCCTACAAATCAATAATGAAAGGACAGCTAATCCTATAAAAACATGAGTAAGAGCTTTGAACAAGGACTGCACAGGAGATAATTGGCCAGTAAACATGAAAAAGGCTTCAGCTTCATTGGTAGTCAAGGAGATGCCACTACATGCCCATTAGAATGGTTAAAATGAAAAAGACTGACGTACTTATTGTTAGGATCAAGAATGTGAAACAAGAATTTTCGTTCACTGCTGCTAGAGTTCACAGTTGGTACAACCACTTTGCGTAACTGTTTGACAGTGTCTACCATTACCTACTATGATTGGATAAGTGATATTTTAAATCTTAGAACATCAGTGTCCAATAAAAATGCTTGTACATACGTGTATATCAAAAATATGTGCATTCATGGCAACATTATTTGTGATAGCCTTAATGTAGAAACAACCCAGTTCATTGTTAAAAAGCTTAAGTTGTTGTATGTAGACTACCTTATAGCAATTACAGGTTACAACTATGTATAACATTATAAGTGAATCTTATAATGTTGACAAAAGAAGCCATACAATACATATTGTGATTCCATTAATATAAAATTGAAAACTAGGCATGACAGTCTCTGGTTTTAGAAGTCAGGATAGTGGGTACTCTTGAGGAAGGAGGTAGTGACTAGGAGTGAATGTGAGGGAGGTTTCTGGGTAGCTGATAATGTTCTGATTCTTGAAGTAGTTAACCAGATTACACAGGTGTGTTCATTTTTTTGATAATTCTTTGAGCTGTATGTGTACTGTATATTGTTATAGTCAATAGAATTACTATGCTTTATATATTACATAAATTAAAAATGAAATATTTCAGATTGATAAGTGACATGCTTGTGTACTTATTTAGCTTGAGGTTTGGCTATCATGGTGACAACTCCTATGTACCATGCTCAGGCCCTGGTTAACCAGTATCATAAATATAATAAATTGGTGTTTTTCATTCTCATGCCTATTTTTATATTTGTGTTACATATTTATACATCCATAAATATATGTATTAGGAATATATTCAGCTCAAATATCAAAACCTATTGTAGTGATAAAGACACCAAGTGGGTTAATTTGTTTCATATGACAAGTTCCCTATGTAGGTCAGCAGCTTGATAATGGTAGGGCTCAAGTCTGTGCTAATGATTTGGCCTTTTCACATTTGTTGCCTTTTATTCACCAAATAATCTGCTCCACATCTAGGCATTATATCTGTGTACTTGATGCAACTATATTTCTTGTACTGTCTTTATTTGCTTTTCAGTTTCCTAACTTTTTTATAGTTTGGGATAATTACAAAGTATCAGTTAATATATGTGGGTACAAATTCAGTTCTGTCAGTTACTAGTGGGTAGCTAGTTAATCACTACACCTCTTTTCTCTTCTATAATATGATGATAACAGTTCTTACCCTTTGTAGTTGTTGTGATGTTAAGTACTAGTATAAAGTGCCTAGGGTTAATCTGATAAGTGGCTGTCAATGAATAATTTTATTATAACTTAGATGTGCTAATAACCATTAGTAAACAAATAGTTCCTTCTATGGGTTAAATGTTATGACAGATGTAATGTGTCCAGTGATTTACTGGTTCAAAGGGCAGGAAACTGCTTAGGTAAGTCAGGAAACAATTCATAGAGAAGGTAACACTGGACAGCATTATATTGTGTTTTGAATGTTTCAAAGACAGAGGTGTTATATTTATGTCCATTTTACAAGAGAAATTTTTAAAAAGCTGGATAACTATAAAAATCAAGAGGACTTTGCAAATGTATCAGCTGTGTAAATAGGCAATTCAGATTACCTGGGAATATAGCTAAACAATTGTAAACAGAATGGATGCTGGCTGGGTACAGTGGCTTATGCCTGTAATCCCAGAATTTTGGGAGGCCAAGGCGGGTGGATCGCTTGAACTCAGGAGTTTGAGACTAGCCTAGTCAACATGGTGAAACCCCATCTCTACAAAATATACATAAACAATTAGCCAGGCATGGTAGCGCATGTCTGTAGTCCCAGCTACTCAGGAGGCTGAGTTTGGAGGATGACTTGAGTCCAGGAGGCAGAGTCCAGGAGGTAGAGGCTGGAGTGAGCCAAGATCATGCCTCTGCACTCCAGACTGGGTGACAGTCAGACCCTATCTCCAAAAAAGAAATAAAAGTTCTTGACAATTTGCTTTAGTTTATTAGTAGATTATTTTTCATTAACAAATTATGATTCTTTAAATATAAGAAAATTTAAAACTGCATTCCTTAGTAGAGGCATTTTAAAAGTGATACTTTTAAATAGTATTATGAGTATAATATTACTAAGCATCTGATATATGGATACAATACTAAAGTGTATACTTTAATCTTTTTTGTTTTTCCTTCGATGTTAAAAAAGTCTAAAATGGCAGTTAAATCTCAGTGAGCTATGTGATTTGTTTTAATTTCCTTAGTGATACTCAAAATGATGGTTTTATTATAGGAAGCTTTTATATGAAGTCTAATTCAGACTTTTATGTTAGCTATTTGGTTGCCTGGGAAGTTACATTGTAATTTGATGCAGGGTTTTATACTACTGGAAAGGTAATATAGTGGCTCGTTGCTGCCTTAAAGTTGCAAGTTGAGTATTCACATTTTGTAATGAATGTACATAAAATTAAATGGCTGTTTTTAAAACATAGGGAAATGCCTTGAACTAATTTTAATCTTTTGTACTACTACTCTTTTTTTCTAACAAATATCTTTGTTTGCTTTCCTTTATTTGCTCATCCCAAAGGCAACAGTCTTTATGTAAATGTAGTAATAATTTTAACATTTAAGTAACTCCTTCAAATCACTATATTGAACATTTCTTGAATACATTTCCTGTGTAATGCAAGGTATTGCTAAAGATGCTTTCATGCACAGAAAGAGTTATATACTCTAAAATACATGAGTCTTATTATACTAAATTACATTACTTAGGCAATTTTAAAATTATATCACAGAAATTGTTCATTTTATTCCCCCAAAAGCCACATGGAAAATGCCTACCTCTGTTAGCTCAAAAGTTTGATAATTTTGTGATCATTTGAAAGATGTTTTAATACTCCCCCCCTCAAAAAAAAAAAAAAAAAAAAAAAAAAACCTGGCTTTTTCTTGTAGCATCAGTATGTTTTGTAATCTCTGTATCTGAGTTTTCTGTAAAAGGAGGAAAATATTAGCAAGATTCATGAGACTAGTTTAGATATTGTACTTGTTTAATCATTACACTGGAATGTGTGTAATGATTGGAAATGAACAGGAATATACAGAGGGAAAAATTATGGAGACATGATATATTTTATATTCAAGTTGAATCATTTTTGTATTTTGTTAAATAATGTACTTTGTTGTATCTAATGTTGTAGGTAAGGTCCTGTATTTTACATATTTGTAAAAGAAAACATCATAATACTTACCAGATTCAAAAAAATCAGCGAATCTCTGAGGATTTAACTGGTCAAGGAACTCATTTATTGACAGCTTCTAAATTGAATACTTACTGACTGGGTACAGTGGCTCACGCCTGTAATCCCAGCCCTTTGGGAGGCCGAGATAGGTGGATCACCCGAACTCAGGAGTTTGAGACCAGCCTGGGCCATATGGTGAAACAACTCTACAAAAAATATATAAAAATTAGCTAGGCATAGTGGCGTGTGCCTGTACTCCCAGCTACTCAGGAGGCTGAGACTGGAGAATCACTTGAGCCCAGGAGGCGAAGGTTGCAGGGAGCTGAGATCGCGTCACTGCACTGCAGCCTGGGTAACAGAGCAAGACTCCGTCTCAAAACTGCACTTCAGTCTGGGTGACAGAGCAAGACTCTGTCTCAAAAAAAGTTAAAAAATACTTATCAATTATGGATGCAAGTGATTGATATTTTATTTCAATCTTTAAAATTTTCTACTCATCGTTTTCCCAAGATTCCTCAACTATTAAAGTAGGCTACAGAAAAAAGTGACAACTTAAAACCATATAATTCTTAATATTTTGAATCAAAAGAAAACAGATGTAAATAGTGTGTTGAGGATGACTGACAATTGTAAACATCATTTAACTCTTTGATTTTAAAAACATATTTTATAATCATATAGTAACAACCAAATATATAGTTCTATATGGTTAGATTCTATGTAAAGTTTTTTTTTTTTTAAGTTTGAAAATTATTTATAATAAAAGAGCACCAGTCAGCTAGCCAAGTTGAGTTCTGATCATGCTCTGCTACTTAATTGTGGTTTTTGGCAAGCCTCTTTGACTTTTGACTTTTTTTTTTAAATTCTGGGAAGTGCCTTGTAGTTTACTGTGCATTTCACAACCCATTTCCTCTCAATATAACTGCGAAGTAGGATGAGTATTTCTTCTTAATAAAAGTATTGTAGGGACTTTCTAAGTGCATCCTTTTAAATGTGTTACAGTTGAAGTGCCAGGTGGGCAGAGGCAGTTTTCCGGTTTACGGCTTATGTTATTCAGTGTTTTATAGACAGAAAGATACCCAAGTATGTAGTTTTCTAGAGTAGTTTCTTTAAAAGTTTGGAGTTCTTAAGTTTTATTTAAACTTCGACAGTTGATTGGTTTATCAACTTATCTGTGGCCAAATCTAAACTTAAAATCCTGATTCCTCTTCGAAAGGTGAACATAGTGAGTGATATGAAGCAGACAGAAAAAGCTTTAAGAATTGGGTGCAAATGTTAAGTTACCAAAGATCATAAACCTAATCGTTTGTATTATTACTTAAATTACATATAGAATATAAAGAGAAGTGAACAAAAGGCTATTTTGGAACAGGATTCTCACAGTTAATGTAACATGTTCAATTTTGGATTTAGTGTCGGAAAACAAGAACATGACTACAACACCTTTCTACTTTAGAAGTGTACCACACGCGTTGTCCAAAGCCGTCCCATCTCTCCCTTCCGATGTGGCCAATTGGGTGGTGGTTCAGGCTGCTCATAGAGAATCGCTTAGTATTTCCCTGCCAATTACATTTTTGTTGAAGGTAGGTTGGGCCTTGGATAGCTTTGGCTAATTAGACAACTGACTACATCATTTTCGTCAGATGTGTTGTCTACATTTTACAAACTCTTATCATGCATTTTAGTCACCAAAAAAACATTGAGTGGGCTGTACGAGCAAGTTGTGGTGCATCCTTTGCGGCCGCAGCACCTGGAGTCCTTGGTCTGCTCCAATCTGATCCGCACTCTCATCCGGGCAGCGTGCTAACAGCCAGTCTCTTACGCCAACACGTCATCTCATGCCGACAGCGTGCTGGAAAGCATGTCGGTGTCCCTTAGGAAAGACAAGCAGGTGTGGTTGCAGGAAGGTGGTGGAAGTGGACGTTACCATCTCATGTTTTGGTGCCCTGAAAAAGTTCATTGTTTTCAGACTGCTATAGTCATTATTTTTGTTGTGTAGCCATTCATGTCAACAAATAGTGCTGGCTAGTGGAACTCCCAGAACAGTAAGGCATATAGAGATTCTCTCTTGAGATACTGCTTTGTGGTATGAACACGTGTCCATTTCACATAGGTTGTGCAGAAGGAGAGTTAGTAATTAGGGTAGAATATTAACATTTATGAAACACCACAACCCAGCTAAGTTTAAATGTTTTAAGTATTTGTGATTTTGAAATTATAGTTTTAAGTTAATGGTTATTAAAATTTGAAACTCCAAAAAAGTAGCCTTTGATCTTTGTTGATGTTTCTATGAGTCTACAATTATTTTCTCTTCAAACATGGGCTTATAACTTTTCACCCACTCTTAATGGACTTTTAAAGGCAAGATATGTAAATCTGCTGCATTATATTTAGTGAATGTAATATGTGGCTATATCAGAATTCAACCAGTAACCTAATAATGGATATTTAAGTTAAATACACTTTTACGTTACATAATAAGGCTATTCTTCAACTATTTTATTTCTTAAGGTGACCTATTTATTTTTAAAATTTATTTTGTAAACATGAATTAGAAATAAGTTCTACTTTCTAGGAATTTACAGGGAATCAGTGTGACATAGGGGAAATAATTTGTTTAGGAGTTAGAAGACTACTGTTAATCTTGTTTAATGACGTAATAGCTATTTGATCTTTCCCTAATTACTCAAATTCTGTTTCCATTTAACATCTATAAAATGGAGATACTTTTGTTAGGGCAAAGTGAGATAATTATGTGAAAGTTTTAGTAAATTATTATTTTTTAAAAAATCCCAAGATGTAAAGTGATAACAATACTATCTTTACAAAAAATATATATTTAAAATGGTAGATGTTTGTAAATGTGAATTCCATTTTGCTCAGACTTTAGTATCAGTTGTATCAACCCTTTTAAATTATCTGTAGAAGTGCCATAATCCCCAAATTATCCAAAACCTGTTTTACAAGTTATAAGTAAAATGTATAGAATGAATAAATAAATGTACATAAATGCATAAATGCTATTGAATTAATTTAAAAGCACTATAGAAGATTTTCAGATATTTTCTTAAATGCTAAAAGAATAATTGTATGTCAGATAATTGTGTAAATTATTTATAACAGTAAAAGTAGACTTCATACTTGAACAAATTGGAAACACATGTTGTAAAATTGCTTATTTTCCTACATATAAATTGTTAATCTTCTACACATGACTGAATAGCAGACAAAGTAAAAAGTTACTGAGGCAGTTTGGTGTAGTATAAAAATACTAGCCTGGTGTCAGTGAGGCCTGAGTCTAGTTTGAATCAACTAATCTTTGTGGAGCCACCTATTTGGGGCTAAGTACAGTGAGGAATACTACAGTGGTATTGTCATCAATACCATTTACAATGTATTCAACGTTGTACTCATCTTGAAAGAGGCAGTTGAGCTGTATTCTGAAACATGGGTAGGATTTGAAAAATCAGAGGCCTTGAAGAAGAATCAGTATGATATAGAAATAGGCATAGAGTGGGGTAGAACATGGTTTTTGGTTAAGAAATTCTTTTTGGCTGGAGCAGGAAATGTATAATAGCTAATAAGACTGGAAAATAAAATGCTGGGATCAGTTTCTGGTAGTGTAGAAGCTTGGATCAAGCTATAGTAAGCTGTTGAAAATTTGTGAATAATGATATTGGAGTCATGTTTCCTTCCTTCTTTCCTTTTTTGCTCTTTTCTTTCTTCCTTTTTTTTTTTTTTGATGGAGTCTCATTCTGTCACCTAGGCTGGAGTACAGTGGCACTATCTCTGCTCACTGCAACCTCCGCCTCCTAGGTTCAAGCGATTCTCCTGCCTCAGTCTCCCGAGTAGCTAGGATTACAGGTGTGTGGCACCACACCCAGCTAATTTTTATATTTTTAGTAAAGACGGGATTTTGCCATGTTGACCAGGCTAGTCTTGAATTCCTGACCTCTGTGATCCACCCACCTTGGCCTCCCAAAGTGCTGGGATTACAGGCGGGAGCAACTACAGAGTCATGTTTTTTAGGAAGATATCAGTGTTCATTACATTATTAACTTTACCAGTATTTAGGTAAGTCACATAGGCTTTGGGGGCCTTTTGAAGATTTAAATTCTTGTTTTCTTCCCTAAGAATATTCTTTGAAACCCATGTCAGAAATACAGATTCTTTTCTTTTTTTATTTGAGAAAATTGGATATGAGAAAATGCCTTAAATAAATTAGAGGCTGATTCTTCTTATATTTACTTCTAGCCTCTTTTAAACAGGAGCTTTCTTTTTTATTTTATAATATGACTAACTTTATCTTCAACTTAATACATATTCTTGATGGTATTAAATGTTTTTGAATAACAACTATAGAAATATTTCTTGCCATCTCAGGTTTATGGTACAAATTGGAAAGAAAAGTATAGGTTTTTGAGGTTTCCTTGAAGCTCCAAAAGTCTGTAATTCAGGTTGTTTTCTGTACCTTACTTTGGTTTATTTAACTAGCTCATCAAATCAATCTTTAAAATTAGTTTTAAAGTGAGTTTTAGCTAGTGCCTCAAGTTGTTTTTAGAAAGAAGTGGTAAGGATTTTATTAGGTATTTTCTGTACTTAGATACATAATAATTACTGATAATGATTTATTTATCTAAAGTAGTTCTTTGGGAAATAAATACTTTTTCAGGAATGTGTTGGTTCCTGCTCCTTAAATTGGCTATCTTTATTGCTGTGTTTTTGTTGTTTTTTATACAAGGTCTCACAACTGTTTCCCAGGCTGAATACAGTGACACAATCATGGCTCACTGCAGCCCCAGCCTTCCAGGCTCAAGCGATCCTTCCACCTCAGCCTCCTGAGTAGCTGGGACTAGAGGTGCGCACCACCATGCCTGGCTAATTTTTAAAAATTTTTGTAGAGATGGTTCTCACCATGTTGCCCAGGCTGGTCTTGAACTCCTAGACTCAAGTGATCTTCCTGCCTTGACCTTCCAGAGTGTGGGGATTATACGGAGCCACTACACCTGGTCTATTGCTATAATTTGACTGTTAGATTTACTCAGGAGAATATCTGTGGTAATTTTTTGGAAGATCGTAACTTGAACCATGATTCAATTGAGCTAATACTGTTTCTTTTGTCTTTGAATAGTTGGAACTGATAATGGCAGAGAAGCAATTGAAAGTGGGGCTGCATTTCTCTTCATGACATTTCACTTGAAGGACTCTGTTGGTCACAAGGAAACAAAGGCTATCAAACAGATGTTTGGCCCCTTTCCATCATCATCTGCCACTGCAGCTTGTAATGCTACTAATCGAATTATTTCTCACTTTAGTCAAGATGATCTTACTGCTCTTGTGCAGGTGACAGAAAAAGAACATGGCGATAGGGTTTTTTTTGGTAAAAATTTAGTGTTTTCATTTGACATGCATGATTTGGACCACTTTGACGAACTACCAATAAATGGTGAAACTCAGAAAACTATAAGCCTAGATTACAAGAAGTTTCTGAATGAACATCTCCAGGAGGCTTGCACCCCAGAACTCAAGCCTGTGGAAAAAACAAATGGCTCCTTTTTGTGGTGTGAAGTTGAAAAGTACTTAAATTCAACTTTGAAAGAAATGACTGAAGTGCCAAGAGTAGAAGATCTTTGCTGTACTTTGTATGATATGCTTGCTTCTATTAAAAGTGGTGATGAACTTCAGGATGAGGTATAGTTGAAATGATTGATTTTTTTATATTAATGTGAACTATCTTAATGAAATAGTGTTTTTAAACATGGGTGGTTAGCAAAGAAAGTTCTTTAATGTTCTGTATAGTAGTTGAATCTATAGCCAAATGGTTTCAGATAGCAGGCCTGTATATACTTTCCCACTGGATAGTTACAGGAGGTCTGAAAGTGTAATAAGTGTAGCAGAGGAGTCAGCAGGCAATAGTTGGGTGTCCACATGCCCTGGTTACTGGGACAGTGCTGGTTTGATGTCAACTTAATTTTAATACTGGACAAATTGAATGAGTAACATATTTCATGAAAGATTAAGAGAGATGGCCTACTGTTGAGAAAGGACAGGCTTTGAAACCAGTTTGTTCTTCCCTTTCCACTTACTGGTTGTGACACTTTAGGTAACTTAATATCTCAGAAACTCAATTTTCTTGTTGGGCTATCTCAAGGAGACACCAATATCAAGACAGAATTGTTATAAGGATTGAATATGATATATGCAAAATGATAAGTAACATAGTAAATAATGATTATGTGGTAGTTGTGATTATTTTCGTTGTTATTATTGGAATTAAGAATTTTTAAATCACATTGCATATCAGAAATACAGAAAAAATACTAGCTGTATTTTTCAGAGAAAAGAGAATTAGCTAAGTAGGTATTGGAGGACTTAACCCATGATAGTGATAGGTGTTATGCCGACTAATGTTAGTTTGGAAGTAAGGTATTGTATCATTAATTCTGTGATCAGTCTTATTTACCTTGAATGTTTTACACTTGGTTTAATTTATATCAGATCTATTCTACACTATTAAGTTTTCTCTAACATTCTGAACATAATATTGTTTTAAAAACTGTGATTTATGAAGAAAATTTTACTAATATTTGCTCATCATAATAGCGGTTATCCAATTATGATTATAGTAAACTGAAACTTATGAATGTCTAATTAATGGATATTTTATTTTCTTAGTGAGCCATAAAACCATTACTTTCACTTCTGAATATCTATAGTAAGTTTGTATTTCTTAGTCTTTCACCACAATTTTAAAGTATGTAACTGAATCTGATTGTTGGAAGGGGAATATTTGTTCTGGATTTTTTTCGTAATAGCTTCATTTTCATATATTTATTGTATGCTTATTGTATTGCTAGGTACAGTGCTATTTACTGAACGTAAAAGGATAAATAAAATAGTAAACTTGTTCTCAGAATTAATTGTCTAGCAGGAGGAGACATGTCAACAAGTAACTGTATTGAAATATCATAAGTATTATAATACTACATGCAAAGAAAGTAGGTGCGTAAAAGAACAAGTCATAGATTTTATAGAGGTGTTAGTATGAGGAAAAGTATGCATAGAGAAGGTTAAGCTTGAACCAAGTCTTAAGATAAGACTAGATTTAACTCTTTCAAATGGACCAGAAAGGTAGGGAGCATATTTCAGGCTTGAACACTGTTTTCAGAGAGCTGTAGCTCTATACAGCAAGCCTACAAGATGCAAAGGTGGAGTGCTGAGAAACAAGGGTATGCAGATAGGTAAGAGCAAAGGAGGTGAGGGCTGTGCACCTTGTTAAGGTATATGACAAGCCACCCTGAAGCCTACATAGTTTGGTTCAATGATTTTTTTCAACCAGGGTTAATGGATAGTTTAACATGTAAGTTAATATTTCACATCCCATCAGTGGCTTGAGTGGTAGTTCTTTATGGTTTTATATAGTCAGTGTTTTCCTGTTTGTGTATAAAAATGAATCATTATCATAATTTTTGTTCTGCAGTTTAGGTTATTCACGCTTTATATTTTAGATATAATGCTTTGCTGTTATATGTTACATTCTGTTGTTATAACACGTTTTCAGTATAATTTTCAAGTGATGCTTTAGTAGTTTTCTACAGTTGTTTCCCTACAATTGTTTCACTACAATTGTTCTTGACCAGTGTTGTTTTCACTTTAGGGTGTGCTATACCTTGTGTGTTGTCTATTTACTTCTACATACTTAAGCCTGGAAAGAGGATAATTAAAAAGAGCATAATCAATCAGTTCATATGATAACAGTTAATTTCTATATCTTTTTAAGCTTTTACTTGAGTCTTTATTTAAACAGGAATATTTAAGTAGCATGCTGTGTGCTCTTGCTCCAGAAATGTAAAATGGGAATATTTTACATATAATCTAAGAAAAGCATATAATAAGCATATAAAGCTACTTCTATGCTGATGGCAAAAATTCTTCTCAACCTGTGGTTTCCCAGCTCTGAATAGTTTATTCACCTAATGACTAATTGATGATAAAGCCATTTTTAAGGGCTAGCTATTAAACGTCTTTTTAAAAAAGACCTTTATGTTATTGTTAAACTAGTGTTAGAAACATGGAAACAAAAAGTATATTCATATGATTACATTTGCCACAAAGACCGTGTGAGAGGTTTCCAACTGAAATGTGGAGAGGAATAAGACTAATGACAATAGTAATAATAATAACTGACATTATTACATGACAAGGCATTATGTTAAGTGCTTTATGTGGGTGACTTCATTTAATGTTTATAGCAGTGCTTTGAGATAGGCAGTGCTGGATTAAAATGTTAGAAGCCCTAAGAACTGAAAAAGTTACACTCTGAGGCATTTCTCCTCCCCTCCCATATGTGATTAAAAATTTTTAAAAAATAGCATACTAAAGCAAGCATAAGAAAATCTGACGAAATTTCATTTATTACCATGGTGATAAAGTTGATGTCTTTTCAGACATCAAGTTCCTTTTGAGAAGTTTTTCTAACTTTCCTGGTCTGCTTTGCTGGTACCTTAAGTAAATGCTTTGTCAGCCCCATAGATTATTGCTTGCTGGTGGCAGATATTTTATAGATTAGCAAATTGATTGTGGAGATGCTGGGAAATTTGTCTGGAGGTACAGAGTAGATAGTGGATCCAGGATGTAAATTCAGACATTCTGACAAAGTACACAGGCACACTGAAGTTTAAGTAGATCTGTACATATTCCTGTGTTTTGAAGCTAAGCATCTTAAATTTATGTAGGGGAATTATTGACATCTACTCTTAATTCAAAATTTCTTTAGAAACAAGATCTTTTCCTTTTAGAGTTTCAAATAAGGAATTGGCTGAAATAAAAGGATGAAACTTTTAGACCCTGCTTAAGATAAGTTTTTTTTTTTTTTTGAGACGGAGTCTCGCTCTGTCGCCCAGGCTGGAGTGCAGTGGCCGGATCTCGGCTCACTGCAAGTTCCGCCTCCCGGGTTCACGCCATTCTCCTGCCTCAGCCTCCCAAGTATCTGGGACTACAGGCGCCCGCCACCTCACCCGGCTAGTTTTTTGTATTTTTTAGTAGAGACGGGGTTTCACCGTGTTAGCCAGGATGGTCTCGATCTCCTGACCTCGTGATCCGCCCGTCTCGGCCTCCCAAAGTGCTGGGATTACAGGCTTGAGCCACCGCGCCCGGCCAAGATAAGTTTTAATAATTTCTCAGGGAATTTATTACATAGAAAGTACATCTATGTTCTCCTGTTTTAGACTTGTTTAAGATAAATTTTAATAATTCCTCAGGGAATTCATTACATAGAAAGTACATCTATGTCCTCATGTTTTAGACATGTTTAAGATGAGTTTTAATAATTCCTCGGGGAATTCATTACATAGAATGTACGTTTGTGTTCTCCTGTATGTTGTACTAATAAAACAACACGCTTCTTAGCTTTTGCGAATATCATCCCCTTTTCCCTCCCTACCTTGAGCCTCTATGTTACTTTCTTCTAAGAGCATTTCTTCTTTTGGCTTCTGTAATTTTCCAGGTAAGACTGTAGGCATTATGATTTAGCCTTAGAATTTGATTGGCTAGAAGATCTTTAAGGTTCTTTATGTTCTTGAATTGTATTCACTTTTAGAAGTGCATTTTAACACCTGGAAGTGAATAGGACTTGAATATTCCTTGTTATTTTCTTAATCAAAACCTGTCTATTATTGGTACAGATTATCTTCCTGCTGCTGCTGTTTCAGAACCAGAATTGTAGCAGTAGGATTCGTTCTATTGGAATGGTGTAATTAATGGAATTTCAACAGAAAATTTTACCCTAGAAAGTAGTAGTATTAACAACAGTAAAGCTACCAGGTTTTAAGTGCCTGTTATGTATGGACCTGAGCCAGGCTTTCTTCTTTGACCTAACCAGCTTCTTCACAGTCCTGCAATGTGTAGGAATGATATCCTCTTTATAAAGGTGAAGAAAACTGAGGTTCAGTTAGTTGTTTACTAAAGTCACAAAGCAAGAGAGTGGTAGAAATGCTGGGACTTTTTTTCTCAGCATAGATCTACCATTCTTATCTAGTATGCCATCAGATGTTTTGAAGAAAAGAACATTAACTGGCAAGGCTCTTTGAAGGAATCTCTTTTCTTACAAAGCCAGGCCAAATTTTGTCTCTGTTTGCTTATGTCTTACTGACTATGGGCAAATTACTAAGCTCTTGTGAACCTCATTTCTCTAATTTGTGAAATATTTGCTTCACAGTGTTGCTGTGAGGATTTGTGAGATAATATATATGAGACATAATGTTTCACAGACCAGGTTCTCAAGTGTTTGCACCATATAGTTGTATAATCAAACTTGTATTTAGGTGTATACCTTATATGTCAGTAAATAAATTTTTATCTATGCCTTCTTATCTATGGATGTTTCCAATAATAAAGTGATGTTTAAAAGTGAGGTCTTAATTCAGGGAATTATTTAATTATTTTATTTTTTTCCTGCCTGGCTTTTAACGTGTGCCTACCCTAAAGAAAATCTTTTGGACTAAGTTTTGAAGTGAGTTCTGATATTAATAGTTCTTGTTAAGATGGAAAAGATGTTAATAAAAAAAAAAGCTTGAGAAATATTTAAAGTGGGATCTGAAAGGCTAGCATATTGGAGATATATTGAAGTATACATATCTCAGTACTATTTAATATTACATGCTATTTGCAAAGCTATTAATGCTGCTGTAAATATTGATAGAGTTACTGTGTAATGAGTTTTTAGAAAAAGTGAGTTTTGATTTTATTGATATAACCGTAGTTTGCTTTTGTGCAGATGGGCTGCTGCTTTATAGCATTTGTGATTTGACATTTGCTGTTAGTATTATCTCTTGACTCTAGGCAGATGGCATTACTTGACCCATGCAAGTTCATTTCTGAACCTCCAGATACATGTCTGATGTCCAGCAGTGTGAGTTATTTGGTTAGATTGTCTTCTGAGGGAAGACTGTGTATTTTTGGAACTTATTTGCGTCAGAAATGATTCTATCATCCTTTGAAAATTTGGTGGAGAATAATTAGCTTGCTTTAATACAATGATTCTCAAGTTTTTTGTTCTCGAAACTCTTTTGCACTCTTAAAAATTACTGAGAACCTCATATACTTTTTCTTTGTTATTGAGCTCTATTGATATTTACCATATTAGGAATCAAAATTGAAAATTTTTACTATATTAATTTAATAAGTGTCTATTAAATCATTTTTTTTTTTAGTCTTTTTTATTATCCTTTCAGAGACAGAGTCTCATTCTGTTACCCAGGCTGGAGTGTAGTGGCATGACCATAGCTTACTATAACCTGTAACTCCTGGGCTCAAGCAATCCTCCTGCCACAGACTCTCTAGTAGTTAGGACTACAAGGATGCGTCACCACATGCAACTAATTTTTTAAAGAATATTTTTGTAGAGACAGGGTTCTGTGATGTCACCCTGACTGGTCACGAATTCCTGGCCTCAAGTGATCCTCTTGCCACGGCCTCCTGAAGTGCAGGGATTGTAGGCATGAGCCACTGCACCCAGCCCCAAATCATTTAAAATAATAAATACTAAATCTATCATATTACTATAGTATAAATAACATTTGAATGAATAATAACTTTTCTAAAATCAGAAAAGTATGAAGAGTGGCATTGTATCATATTTTTATGAATGATTTCAATGTCTGGCTTAATAGAAGACAGCTAGTTCCCATATATACTTTTGTGTTCAGTATATTCTGATATCACACATTACATTATGTAGCCTCTGCAAAAATCCACTACATTATGCTCATGGGAACATGAGAATGAAAAAGTTAAATAATGTTTTAGTATGATTATGAAAACAATTTTCACCTCATATATCTTCTGAAAGGATCTTAGAGATTCTAGCTCACACTTTGAGAACCTCTCATTTAATGTGTGTATTACAATTTGATAAAGAGGGTGTAATAGTTTTTTTTGTAACTAGAATAAGGTATTTAAAATGTTGCTGTACTGAAAGATTCATATTAGTGCTTTATGAAAAGGCTCTCCATTCATTAGGTGCTGTACATTGTTTTTGGTAGCCTTAGTACTGCTGAGCTATGATACCACATCAGCCAGATTGAATTAGAAGTGTCCTTTCAGCTATGAGGACCAATATGTATTGGTTTTTTGTTGTCTTTCACCAAATAATCAGAAGAGCCTCTACCCTGCTGCCTGAATTGAAAATTATCATTTACAGGAATGTTTAGAATCATAGAATTTCTCCATCCAGTGTGGTATTTGTGTGTTTAGAATTCTATGGAAATGGTGATCCTCATGTAATGAGGTATACTTATTCTGATGAAGAGCTTCTTTTATTCAAATGTTATCCCATCTCTTTCTGGAGTAGTTATATTGTAAATTACTTCTTTTGCTAGCTGATAATACTCCTACTGCCGTTCAGTCCTTTATGTGTGCAATGGGGCAACAAAGGCACAGGCAGCTACTCCTATATGACTATCTTTTAAACATATGATGGCAGTTATGTTTTTTCATTCCTTAGTCTTTTTTTTTTTTTTTACTATGTACAACTTCAGTTTTCTTCTATGTTGACATTAATCCGTTATCAACACAATTTGGATACAGCTGTTTAGTCTTCTAATAGTACTGACATGTAGAATGCTTTGCCCCATCATCTTCAAAGATGTCACACTTCCAGTTGCTTTGCCAATTTAAGAACCGCTAACCTAATAATCTCATAAGAATTATTTTGTCATGACTTTTTTTTTTTAATTCACATTGCCATTTTTTGATGTTAAGCTTACAATTAAGTAGTTTTCACAGTCCATCATTTTTATCTTTTGTTTTTTTCAAATTGGGGACTTTTGCCTTCATCTTACACTTACTATTTTTTTAAAAAAAATTTCTCAAGAGACAGCAATGATTCTGAGATCAAATGTGTAAGTGGTTCTTGAACCTCGTGATATGCTGTGTCAGGGTCTGCATACCTGAACTTATTTGAAGGGCTAGGATGTTCCTTACTACTGTCTCCTTTGCTGTAGCTAGCATTCAATATTTATGGGTTTTGTTCCACTCTTTTCTTTTTTAAGCTAACATTCTCTGTAGGAGAAGATGCAAGCAAAAGTAGTAGTAGTAAGAGAATGACTCTTTTACCTTTCCGAAGGAAAGAACATTTTTTGATTTGTTACTTACTGTGATTTTGCCACCATTTTTTTCTCTTATGTCCTTCTAATTTTCTCAGTTTATGGCTACTAGTGAAGCCATAGTGTTTTATTAGATACCAATCAATTTTTTTCTCTTTTTTTTTTTCAGTATAGTGATGGAAATTTCCATTTTATTGCCACCCATTTTTTATACAACTATATTTTTCTAATTTTGAAAAATATGTCATAGTTTTAGAAAATTTAGTTCATATATAAGCAGAATGCAGGAACTATATCATCTGGGAACCCACCATTATTCAGTCATACTGCAAAATTTTGGAGTATATATCTTTTAAAATAAAATACTTAAAACTAGGTCACACAGGATATATAATTTTGAACCTGCTTTTATGTTCCTTAACATTTTGTAATGCTTGTTTTAATGAGAATAATCTATAATGTAATAATTTTTAATGGTTGCAGGGTAGTATTATTATTTGCTATTGAAGATTCAAGTTTTATCTAGTTTTTTGCTATTATAAATAACATTGCAATAAAGACTCTAACGCTAAAAAAGGAAAAAAACTTAGCCAGGCATGGTGGCATGTGCGTATAGTCCCAGCTACTTGAGAGGCTGAGGTGGGAGGATCACTTGAGCCTGGGAGGTTGAGGCTTTAGTGAGTCATGACTGTGCCACTGCCCTCCATGCTGGTGACAGAGTAAGAGCCTGTCAAAAACGAAAACAAAAAGACTCTTATCCTAAATATTTACTCATGTGTATATAAACTTTTTGAATGTATTCCTATCACTAAACATTTTGCATTCAAAAGTACTCACTGGTTTTGGGTGGAAAATTATTTGGATCAGATGTATCTTTTGTCTGTCTTTAATTTGTGGGTATATGTCTGAATATGTTCATACTGCATACTCTAAAGTGATATGCCCATTTTCTCCCAAGTTTCTTTTCACTTCCACATTGTCTGCTATTTTAGGTTATTCATTACTATTTTTACTTTAAAAGGGATACAGTTTTTATGAGGAAAAACTCAAGAATCCTGTGTTCGGCCGGGCGCGGTGGCTCAAGCCTGTAATCCCAGCACTTTGGGAGGCCGAGACGGGCGGATCACGAGGTCAGGAGATCGAGACCATCCTGGCTAACACGGTTAAACCCCGTCTCTACTAAAAAATACAAAAAA
>NW_016821451.1:142818-153872 GCF_001698545.2 Rhinopithecus bieti | reverse complement strand
AAAAAAAAAAAAAAAAAAAAAAAAAAAAAAAAAAAAAGAATCCTGTGTTCTACTTTTAGCTGAGTATAACGTTTTGGAAAGGTCAACATACTTGAAGTAATTTATCCGCTATTACAGATCTTTTAAGTTTTATAATCTGTATTAGGAAAACCCAAGCCATACTTTTTATTTATCTTGGTTGTATGTTGCTTTTTTCCCACTTAAGAAAAAAACTGCAATTGGTAGTCCTTCTAAAGAGAAAGCTCCAGTGAGAGAGAGATGAGCATAGTACTCGAAGAGCTGTATATAGAAGAAGGGTGGTCCAAGGGTTACAACTAGGATTTCTGGGTAAAAAATATGTGAGGACAGGTCTTAGCTCAGTCAAACCTTTTCAATTTTCAAAGTCCTTTAAATATACCAACCTCTTTTGGCAAGTAGTGAGACTTGTTATTGAAGATGTAGAAGCACATGCTGAATCATCACTTTTGCTGAGATTTGTGGAAAGTTGGATTTTTATGACTTTTAAGATACCTGTCAACCTGAAACATTTTCGAGGTCATATATTGTCTTGTTATAGATGTGGGTAAAAATGCATTATTAATATATTGAGCTCACAATGAGGAGCTTAAATATATGTTTCCAATTTATGGCAATAACAGATTTTGAACTAATTTGCTCTTGATTGGAATGGTTGTTCAGGGAGTAAGACAGTTTGACAAATTTCATACTTCTCTGATACTGTTCACTCATTCATTTATTCAGTCATTAATTCTGTACTCTGTGCCAAGTACTTTTAAGTTTGGGGAGATAAAAGGTAATCTAACAAAGTTTAATCGTTTAATCGACCTTCTCCCATATCTTGCTTTATTAAGTCCTCTCCTTTTGGATCTTTCATACATGCTTTTAAGAAGGAAATACTGGAAAATTGTGTGTGATATAATGAATGTTGTTAGGAATGATTTGGAAGAGCACATGGGTACTTGGATTAGACATATTGACAGTTACATGAATATATTGATATGGGGAAGAAAGATAAATGCATTTTATTAGTAAAACAAAGAGATGTTTCTGTTCATCGTGTTTGAGATAAATAAAAACATTTTGGATAATATCAGTTTGTAAATATAAATAAGTATGGTTATTAGATTTAGAAATTGCTGTAAACATTCACTCAAATATTTAAGATTTAATAGATAAGTTTTAAGTTATATATATATATGTGTATGCATGCATGAGCACACACATACATACACACATAATGGATGAAACTTGTCTTCTGAGACAATTAATATCAGAATATCTTTCTAAGAATCAGGGAAGTTGTCAATTTGCCATATACATGAAAATGTAAAGTAAGCTTTTAAATATGTAGTGGTTCCTAGCTTTGACTTATTTACTATGCAGCTAATTAATTATAGTATGTGAGGAATAAATAGTGTTCACATTCCAAGTTGTCTTAATGAAGTTGCAAGTGACCTTAGTTTTAGCTTTGTTAAATTGTTATATAGATTAAGTACCTGTAAATAATGAGCATTAGTTATTCTGTAAATATAATTTATCTAATTCTCTGCAAACAGCCACAATTTGCATAGAAATTCTTCTTAAGAGATAAATAAATGCTGTCATAATTTTCATGGTCATTTTCTTATGTAATTTATGACCTTATTTTATAATGTATGAATACTTAATAACTTTCTGTGCCACAATTCAGACTAAGAATAATGTATAAAGTTTTAAATAACATTATCTGCTTTTTATAATTATCCATATTCAGATCCATATGAACTGTCAATTCAAAACTGTTCTCAGGTTTTAATATTTTCTTCTCTTATTATACTTCAGATTGTTAGTTTTCAATATGCACATTTTAAAATTTCATATGGAAGTCTAAAATTGCTTCGTATCTCAAAGGAAGACATTTCCTAAATTGCATACACTTTTTCTTTGCATACTATGCTTACTGTAATTTATAATATGTGCTATTTATTACTTTAACATATAAATCAACTCTAATTTTTAAAAACTTTTTTGGTTATACTATTTACCATCTCTCAAAAATTTTTTAAATTTTGTTTCTAATGGACGCATAATTATGCCTATTTATGGGGTCTAGTGTGATGTTTCAATACATGTATACGTTGTTTAAAAATCAAATCAGAGTGTTTAGCATAACCATCACCTCATACATTTATCATTCCTTTGTTATATTGAAAATTCTCTTTTCCAGCTTTTTTGAAATACACAACACAATATTGTTAGCCCTAGTCATCCTACTGTGCCCTAGATAGGCCATAACTTACTCCTCCTCTCTAACTGTAACTTTGTACCCATTGACCAAACTCTACTTATTCTCTCTCCACCCTCAATCTCCCCAGCCTCTGGTAATCACTATTGTACTCTCTACTTCTATGAGATCAGCTTTTTTAGATTCCACATGTGAGTGGGAGCAAACAGTATTTGTCTTACTGTGCCCGGCTTATTTTACTTAACATGATGTCCTCCAGGTTCATCCATGTTGTTGCAAGTGACAGGATTCCATTGCTTTTTACGACTGAATAGTATCCCATTGTGTATATACTATATATTCTTTATCTATTCATCTGTTGATGGACGCTAGGTTGATTCATATCTTGGCTGTTGTGAATAGTGTGGCAGTAAATATGGGAGTGCAGGTATCTCTTCATCATACTGATTTGTTTTCCTTTGGATATATACCCAGTAGTGGGATTGCTGGATCATATGATAGTGGTATTTTTAATGTTTTGAGAAACCTTCATACTGTTTTTCATAATGGTTGTACTAATTTACATTTCTACTGACAGTGTTTAAGACCTCCCTTTTCTTCACATCTGCACCAACAGTTGTTTTTTGTTTATTTTTGTCTTTTTGGTAATAGCAATTCTAATTGGAGTGAAATGGTACCTCTTTGTGGTTTGATTTGCATTTCCCTGATGATTAGTGATGTTGAGTATTTTTTGCCTATACCTGTTGGCCTTTTGTATGTTTTCTTTTGAGAAATGTCTATTCAGATTTTTTGCTCATTTTTGATGGATTAGTTGTCAGATTATTTTGCAATTGAGTTATTTAATTTCCTTATTATTCTGGATATTAGCCTTCCTAGACACATAAACCCTACCAAAATTGAATCATGAAGAACCAGAAAATCTGAACAGACCAGTAACAAGTAATGAGATGAAATCAGTAATAAAAAATCTCCCATCAAAGACAATTCCAGGATCTGATAGCTTTACTTCTGAATTCTGCCAATAAAGGCCTTATAATGGTTCTATTCAAATTATTCCAAAAACTTGAAGAGGAGTGGATACTTCCAAAGTCACGCCACAGGCTGAGCACTATCGTGATACCAAAACCACACAAGGACACAACAAGAAAAGAAAACTATAGGCCAGTATTACTGATAAACATAGATGTAAAACATTCTCAACAAAATACTAGCAATCCAAATTCAGCAGCTTATTAAAGGGATCATTCACCATGACCAAGTGGGATTCATCCCAGGGATGCAAGGATGGTACAAAATATGCAAATTAATGAACGTAATATATCACATGAATAGAATGAAGGACAAAACTTTATGATCATTTCAGTAGATGCAGAAAAATCACTTGGCAAAATTCGGCATCACTTCATGATTAAAACCCCTCAACACATTAGAAGGAATGTACCTCAACATAACATAAGTCATATATGACAAACCTATAGCTAACATGATATTGAATGGGGAAAAGTTAAAAACTTTTTCTCTTAAGATCTGGAATAAGACGAGGATGCACACTTTTGCCACTTCTATTCAATATAGTGCTGGAAGTCCTCGCCAGAGCAGGTAGGCAAGAGAAAGAAGTAAAAGACATCCAGTGTGGAAAGGAAGGAGTTAAATTGTCCCTGTTTGCAGACGACATGATCCAATCTTATATATAGGGAACCCTAAAGACTCTTAAAAAACTGTTAGAATAAACAAATTTAATGAAGTTCCAGGATATAAAAATCAACATACAAAAATCAGTATCATTTGTATATTAATACGTTAAAAGCAAACTATCTGAAAAATAAATCAGGAGAACAATTCCATTTAAAATAGCTACACATATACAGAATACCTGAGAATAGATTTAACCAGAGATGGGAAAGATCTCTACATTGAAAACATATAAAACATTGATGAAATAAATTGAATAAGATGCAAATAAATGGAAAGATATTTTGTACTGGTGAATTGGAAGAACTAATGTTGATAACATGTCTGTACTCCTAAAGTGATCTACAGGCAGTGCAATCCCTATCAAAATACCCGCAACATTCTTTACAGAAATAGAAAAAACAATCCTAAAATTTGTATGGAACCACAGAAGACCCTGAGTAGCCAAAATAATCTTGAGGCATCACAGTACCAGACACCTCAAAATATACTTCAAAACGATAGTAATCAAAACAGCATGGTACTGGCATAAAAATAGACACAGTGACCAATAGAACAGAATAGAGAATGCAGAAATAAATCCACGGGCTCATAGCCAACTGATTTTTGACAAAAGTCCCAAGAAGACACAATGGATAAAGGACAGTTTCTTCAATAAATCGGGCTGGAAAAGCTGGATATTCATCTGCAGAAGAATGAAACTAGACCTTTATCATAATGTACAAAAATTAACTCAAAATAGTTTAATGACTTAACTGATATCTGAAATGATAAATCTACTAGACAACAACGTAAGAGAAATGCTTCTTGACATTGATCTGTGTAAGGATTTTTTTTGGATGAGACTCCCAAATCATAAGCAATAAAAGCAAAAATAGACAAATTGTATTACATCAATCTAAACCGCATCCGTACAACAAAGGGAACAATAAACAGAATGAAAATACAACCTAGGGAATGGGAGAAAATATTTGCAAACTATTTCTGAGAATAACTCTAATTTTTAAAATACATGTTCTATGTAATTAAAGAGGAAATGTATCGGTTTTCTTCAATGTGTAAGAATGTGTCTTTTTTTTTTTTTTTTCCTTGAAGGCTTATTGGGTAGGCACTGATGCATTATATGGTTTTTAGATGTTTATACTCTGCCTAGAAACTCAGCCAGATTCGAGAATTTGTAAATTATTCTGTGTTAATAGTTAACATTATTCCAGTTTCAGCTTTGTCTTGTGTTTTCAAAAAAGTTTCTGTAAGAAAGCAGTTATCGATCCATGAAAATTTAATACTAGAGTGCCTCTGAATTATACAGCCTAGTCTCTTTTGGAGGACCAACTTCAATTACCAATTTGAATTTTCCGGTAGTTGTTTGTTTATTCAGACTTTCTCTTGCTAAGTTGTTTGATAATTATATTTTTGTGAAATTAGCCATTTCTTCTGAGTACTTCGTTTTTTGCTATAAAGTTGTTTATAATGTGCTCTTATTTAAAAAAATTATGCTAGCTTTTAGTTATATTACCTCTTTCTTTTATCTGTCTCTGATGTACTTATCTCCTTTTTGCTAGAGTAGTCTTTGCCTTGTTTTCAGAAAACTAGCTTTTGCTTTTGTTCCTTTTTTCTTTATTTTTATTTTTCTCACATATGTTTTGGGATTTATTCATACAGCATGTGTTCCTTTTAAATAGTAAGACATATGACAGTTTTCCAGTTTTTAAATACTGAAGAGGTTGGGATGAGCCTAAAGGTCTTCTAATTAAACCCAGTGATGACAAATATACTTCTTTCACAATGACAATGGGTTTCTTTTTTAAAAATGTTAGATTGTTTACAAATACTTGTTTCCTTATGCTATCAATAATAATTGTGCTAACATTTGAAATATTCTAAACATTTATTTTATTGTATGTGAAAATAAATTTTAATGTGAAATTCCAAAAGAGATTTATATTTTATGACCTAATGACAAAATTCATCAAAACAACCTTGTATTAGTCACTGATTCCCTGCTTTTATTATTCCTTTTCTCCACAAAGATTTGATAAGCATATTTTATATATAAGACATTTGGCTAGATAATTTTTGTTTAAACCACACTCACTTGCACTGTCACCCAGGCTGGGGTGCAGTGATGCTATCTCGGCTCACTGCACCCTCTGCCGCATGGGTTCCAGCAATTCTCCTTCAGTAACTGGGATTACAGGCATGCACCACCACGCCTGGCTAATTTTGTATTTTTAGTAAAGACGGGGTTTCGCCGTGTTGGCTACACTGGTCTCTAATTCCTGACCTCAAGTGATCCGCCCTTCTGGGCTTCCTAAAGTGCTGGGATGACAGGCGTGAGCCACCAGGATTTCAGCCTTTAAAAGCTAGCATCCCACCACCTTTCACTGCGGCCCTTACACTCTGAATGACGCATCCTTCAGTTTTACAAACATTTACCTGCATTAAGGGAATAATCATTTTCATTGATAATAGCTTTACAATTATTTTTTTCTTGAATTTTATACCATATTTTGTTTTAATTAATAGACTAATTTTGGAGCAGTTTTACATTTACAGAAAAAATAAGTGAAACGTATAGAGTTCTTGTATATCTACTCCCCTTATTTTCTTCTAACATCTTGTATTAGAGTGGTACATTTGTTATGATTGATAAGCCAATATTTACACATTATTATTAGTTGAAGTCCATAGTTTACCGTAGGATTACAGAAGGATTCACTCTTGGTATTATGCATTGTATGGGCCCTGACAAATGTATACTGGTATGTATCTACCATCACAGTATTATACAGAATAGTTTCACCACCCTAAAAAGTCCTTTGTGCTCTACCATTTCATTCTTCCCTTCCCCTGTAGCCTTGGGAACCACAGACCTTTTTACTCTTACCATGTTTTTTTCCAGATGTCATATTTTGAAATCATATAGTATGTCGCCTTTTCAGATTGGGTTCTTTTCTTAGCATTATGCATTTAAGATTCCTCCATGTCTTTTCATGGCTTGACAGTTGTTGTTTGTTGTTGTTGTTGTTGTTGTTTTAGCATTGAATAAAATACTCCATTATACAGATGTAGTACAATTTGTTTATTCATTCACCTATTGAAGGATATATTGGTTGCTTCTCGGTTTTGTCAATTAAAATAAGATTTTTAATTTCATTAATTAAGTTTTATATTTTATTTCCTTCTTTGTTTTTCTAGTGTAGCTCAGCTCTATTTATTTGTGAACACTTTCCTCATTTCCACTTTTCAAAATTTCTAAGTGGTGCTTTTAACTGTATTTCATTTGGTATGTACTGTTTATTGTTTAATTGTAATTCATAAACTAGATGAACATCTTTTAGTTTCTAAGCTTTTGGGTTTATCGTTCTTCCTCTACCCTTTTATGTTGTCTGTAGGATTGATAACATTTTTATATTCCCTTTTATTCTCTTTCTGGTTTACGAGCTAATAGATTGAATTTCACTTCTGGTGCATGCTCTTAAATTTGTTTTAAACACGAATGGGTAGCTATGAACGCTTCTTCCAACCACTGAATAACTTCCTTTTGTCCATCTTACTATTATTGAGAGCTTTCTTTCTTTAAAGATAAAAACGATTTATTTGTTTGGGCGTATAATTAAATTTACTGGCATGTTTTATGAGTGTGCTCATCCTTTCTTATAGTCATGATTTTCCTTCAGATTCATTTTTCTTCTTACTGCAGTACTTCATTAAGAATTCTTTTAGAGAGGTTCAATGGGTGCTAAGTATTTAGTCTTTGTATGTCTTAAAGTGTTTAAATTTTGTTCTTGTTCTTGAATAATAAGAGTAATAATAGTTTAGTTGGCGATTACATTCTAGGAAGATTATCTTTCTCTCAGCACTTATATTTATCACCCCACTTCCTTCCAGCAGCATTTGTGGTTGATGAAAGACTTGCGGTCTTTTTGTTATTCCTTTATAAGCATTCTTTCTTAATATTCATGTATTTCTATAATCCTAGAATATTCCAGGCTATAATCGTTTAAAATAATGCCTTTCTGTCATTCTTTCTAGTCTTTGTCTTTCAAAATCCTATCAGAGATATATTGGAACCTCTCACTCTATATCTTCCATCTCTTCAATACTTTAATTTTTTTTTTTTTAAATCTATTTACTTCTGTCTTGCATTCGAGGTGAAATCCTTGTATTAATTCCACAGAATTATCTGAGGAATTTTTAGTGATTTTTTTTTTTATTTCTTGATTTCTGCATGTCTCTTTTTATTATTCACCAGTTCTTCTTTAACTTTTTTGTTTTGTTTTATAAATTCCTTTTTTAATAAAGCAACTGTTTTGTCTTTTCAGCTTTATAATACTTATTTCAAAGTCTTTGTCATGTTGTTTCATATTATTTTCTTATGTTTCATTGCTGATTTTGTTGACTGCCAGTTTTAGTGTAATATTTCTTATGGTTCAGAATTTTAATTTTTAGATTGATCTTAATTTGAAGATTCCCCCTTCACATTCCTCCTTACTCCATGCCCTGACTTTCTATAGTAGCTGTGGCCCCAGGAATCATTTCGATGGTAGTTCAGCTTTTTTTTTTTTTTTTTTCGTGAACATGGAAGCTCCATGCCTAATCCCTGGCTTCCATTAAGATTAGCTCTAGTTCCCATTTGCATGGATCAATTTTTATCTAGGTTACCCAGCAGGAACCAAACTCCTGGCCTAGCTGTCCAGAACTGTAGCTGAGCTTACTGCAACTTTTAGCTCTGCTCATTGCTTTGTCTATTTTGTCGAATTTCTGGTTGAGGGAGATATTAGTTTTATTTTTAAGTTCAAGTGTACCTTTCTCTCTCTCTCTCTCTCTCTCTTTTAACCAGAAGAGTTGCATTAAAGTGTGAATTTTGTGCCATCTTTATTATTTTACTTGATAATACTAGTTCTCTTAGCAGGCATCCTCCTTTTCTCTGAAGCATAAAAGGGAAAGGGTTTTCAAGATAATTTTAAGAAGAAATTTAAAAGTAAAATATATTTTAGTGTTTTTATTTAAAGAGAAATGATTGTTATCATCTTTATAAGATCACGTTTTTGTTGTGATAAACTGTTTTAGTCTTTTATAAATATTCTAAAAATTGAAAACAGAAGAACAACTAAACCTTTTCTACTTAGGGTTAAAATTGAAAACTAGTTTGATCAAGGTGATAGAAAATTAATCATGATGTTATATTGGTTTTAATAAGGATAACTTAACTGTAGCCTTTGTAAGTATTTTGATGATTCTGGGGCAAACAAAACAAAACCAGGAAATCATACCAACTTATATTAGTCTTATTTATATTTTGCTTTACTTTGATGATTTTAACCCCGTTTTTAGTTTTATATGAGTATAGGTTTCCCATAACTTAGTTGCTTATGCATTTTACATATCACCTGATGCCCAGAAAAAGTGGTTTGTGATATAATATTCTTGTGAATTATGAATTGAATTTCTGTGAAGCAAGTTTGTCTTGCAATCCCTTAAGTAGAAAGATTGATTCCTTGATAAATGCTATGTTTTCGTTTTCCTTTTTTTTTTTTTTTTTTTTTTACAAAGACAAAGGACAGTTTATTACTTGCAGCAATAGCAGTAGCCTAAATATCAGCATTTGTACCTGTTCTAGGAGCCCCAATTCCCACAAGGCAACACAGAGAGGTACAGGTGGTACCTACACATATAAATGCTGTGAGTTTTCTTTTATTATCCATATTCATAAGGAAAGAGAGTAAACATTATTGCTTACATACTGATTGTCTACCATGAAATGTAATATATCTCATACAAATGTTATATCTATGTAATGGGTTTTAGGCATTGCTTTCTGTGATAGGTGTTCATTTCTTCTTGATATACAATTAATGAGCCTACTTGAAAAGAAATACCTCTCCTATTTGCTACATTGTATGTCTGGTCATTCAGATGCTCAGTTACATTTTTTTTTTTTTGTCTATAAGTTGCTATTCCTTTTCTTAATTAGCTTTGCTCTAAATGCCATGTCTTCTACTTGAAAAGAATATGTGGTAGTTCCCTCTTATCAAAGTTTTGCTTTCTGTGGTTTCAACTACTGACAGTCAACCACATTCTGAAAATATTAAATGATAAGTTCCAGAAATAAATAACAAGGTTTTAAATTACATTCCCTTGTGAGTAGTCTTGTACCGTCTTGCTCTGTCCTGCCTGGGACATGAATCATCTGGTTGTAGACACTTAGTATTAGTAGCCTCCTTGATTATCATATTAGCTGTTTTCTTCTTGGTTATCAGGTCTACTGTTGCAGTATCACAGTGACTGTGTTCAGTAACCCTTATTTTACTTAATAATGCCCCCCAAAGCCAAGAGTAGTGGTGCTGCAATATTGTTATAATTTTCTATTTCTATTTTTTAATTATTGTTGTTAATCTCTTACTGTGGCTAATTTATAAATTATATTTTATCATGTATATATAGGAAAAACCATAGTATATATAGGGTTTGATATTTTGCAGTTTTCAGACACCCACTGGGAGTCTTGGAATGTATCTCCCCACCACAGATAAAGGGGAACTACTGTAATAGATACCTTTTTTTATCCCCATTTCCTCTTAACTAGTTCCAGTTAGATATTAGGCTAAAGAATTTGCTTAACTAAAATGATTACATTGTTAAAGGTTTGTTTTTCTATTATGAAATAATAATTATGAATATGAATTACTAAATTGGTTTTTCAGTGTTGAGCTTTTTTTTTTTTTAGAAACTACTGTGTGTCAACATGATACCCGAGTGGTTACATTGTGTTTGTTTGACAAAAACATTTTTCATATGAGAAATAAGTTTTGAAAGGAAATAAAGTTTAAGTTGTTTAATCATTAGTCCTTATATTTTAGTTTTGAGCTGACTTTGTCTACATGATAATAGATTTTTCTTTAAAATTTTAGATGTTCATTCTAAATAAAGTAAATGTGAAAATCCATTTTATTAAATTAATAGTGTATTCTTAGTAGACAAAACGTGAAAAAAAGGATAAAATCTGGTTTGTGTTGTTTAAAAATAAAAAATTTTCTGTGAATAATAATGTTTATAATTTTAGAAAAGTTGGAAAACATAAAAAGGAAAAATGAAAAGTGTACAATATAGTAGTGTCCTGTTAGCATTTGTCTGT
>NW_016821451.1:136382-139398 GCF_001698545.2 Rhinopithecus bieti | reverse complement strand
GATTCCTCAAGGATCTAGAACTAGAAATACCATTTGACACAGCCATCCCATTACTGGGTATATACCCAAAGGATTATAAGTCATGCTGCTATAAAGACACATGCACACGTATGTTTATTGCGGCACTATTCACAATAGCAAAGACTTGGAATCAACCCAAATGTCCATCAGTGACAGACTGGATTAAGAAAATGTGGCACATATATACCATGGAATACTATGCAGCCATAAAAAAGGATGAGTTCCTGACCTTTGTAGGGACATGGATGCAGCTGGAAACCATCGTTCTCAGCAAATTATCACAAGAACAGAAAACCACATACTGCATGTTCTCACTCATAGGTGGGAATTGAACAATGAGATCACTTGGACACAGGAAGGGGAGCATCACATACCAGGTCCTGTTGTGGGGAGGGAGTAGAGGGGAGGGATAGCATAGAAGATATACCTAATGTAAATGATGAGTTACTGAGTGCAGCACACCAACATGGCACATGTATACATATGTAACAAACCTGCACATTGTGCACATGTACCCTAGAACTTAAAGTATTAAAAAAAAAAACTGAAAAGAATCTCATAGTGTTTTAAGAAAGTTTATGAATTTGAATTTAGGACATTCAAAACTGTCCTGGGCCACATGCGGCCCGCAGGTCATGGGTTGGACAAGCTTGAAAAACATCCTATAAACAGGCTCTTTACTATCCTGGTTACTTTTTTCAGAAGGTATTTCAATTTTTCATTGTAGTCTTCTTAAAAGGTATAGATTATAATTTAACTCAAAACTCAATAAATATGGTTCAATCATTGTAGTATCCTTTGGAATGTCACATGGAGTGTTTAACACACTGTGTTACTATTGAGATATTAATTTTTTTCCTAGCCTTTATTGAATTTTTTGTTCACATTGAGCTTGCAAAAAAACAAAAAACAAACAAACAGAAAAACTAATCCTTTACCCTTCACAGCTTTCGTGTAGTGTGTTTGTGGTACCAGTTTTCTCCATCTTATGCAAGTACACATGAGTTTTATTATTATTATTATTATTATTTATTTTTGGCCATAAAACAGAACAGGATTAGATTTTAATACTTCTGTACAACCAAAAAAAATAAAACGCCACAGTAAAATAAACAGGAATAAACATGGTATTTCATTTGCAATGCTTGACAAAACCTTCGCATCCTTAATCAGAAATGAGCTCTTAGAAATCAGTAACAAAGAGACTAATATTACAAGAGAATTGAAAATAAAAGGAACAGAGGAAAATGAAATAACAACCAATAAGACTGTATGAAGATGATCTAGCTTAACTTTAACAGAAGAAAAAAGCAATTTCTTTGTAACATTACATTATCAGTGATTTAAAATACTGATATCTAATATTTGAGCAGTTTTAGGAAATGGGAAACATTCAAACACTGGGAAAGCTTACATTGATTGTAGGAAATTTACTAAAAATGTAGATTTTGTATATGCTTCGCCCCAGCAGTTCCAATCAGTAGAAACTGTTCCAACAAAGTAGTTGAACAATTCAGATTTATATATAACCGTGTTCACTGCATAGAAAATCTGTAGTTAATATGTCAGCCCACCAAAAAACTTTTTTATCAATTTACTTATGAAAAGTAGTAGGTTAAAGTGTACAATTAGAAAGAACAAAGGAACTTAAATAAAATGTAGTATTTCACAAAATTCTTTGTCCTTTGAATTCTTGAAAAGACAACTTTTAATGAATCAGTTTTAAATTTACCCTGTGATAAGTGAGAAGCATGAATATATGCAGTTCATACTTTTTATTTCTATTTATTTTTTTGCTATGGAAATGCTTTATTTATTTTCTTTTTTTTTATTATACTTTAAGTTCTAGGGTACATGTGCACAACATGCAGGTTTGTTACATGTATGTATGCAGGTTTGTTACATGTATACATGTGCCATGTTGGTATGCTGCACCCATTAACTCGTCATTTTCATTAGGTATATCTCCTAATGCTATCCCTCCCCACTCCCCCCACCCAATGACAGGCCCTGATGTGTGGTGTTCCCACCCTGAGTCCAAGTGCTCTCATTATTTAATTCCCATCTATGATTGAGAAAATGCGGTATTTAGTTTTTTGCCCTTATGATAGTTTGCTCAGAAAGATGGTTTCCAGCTTCATCCATGACCCTGCGAAGGACATGAACTCATCCTTTCTTATGACTGCATAGTATTCCATGGTGTATATGTGCCACATTTTCTTAATCAAGTCTATCATTGATGGACATTTGGGTTGGTTCCAAGTCTTTACTATTGTGAATAGTGCTGCAATAAACATATATGTGCATGTGTCTTTATAGCAGCATGATTTATAATCCTTTGGGTATATCCCCAGTAATGGGATGGCTGGGTCAAATGGTATTTCTAGTTCTAGATCCTTGAGGAATCACCACACTGTCTTTCACAATGGTTGAACTAGTTTACAATCCCAACAGTGTAAAAGTGTTCCTATTTCTCCACATCCTCTCCAGCACCTGTTGTTTCCTGACTTTTTAATGATTGCCATTCTAACTGGTGTGAGATAGTATCTCTTGGTTTTGATTTACATTTCTCTGATGGTGAGTGATGATGAGCATTTTTTCATGTGTCTGTTGGCTGTATGAATGTCTTCTTTTGAGAAGTGTCTGTTCATATCCTTTGCCCACTTTTTGATGGGGTGGGTTGTTTGATTTTTTCTTGTAAATTTGTTTAAGTTCTATGTAGATTCTGGATATTAGCCCTTTGTCAGATGGGTAGATTGCAAAAATTTTCTCCCATTCTGTAGGTTGCCTGTTCACTCTGATGGCAGTTTCTTTTGCTGTGCAGAAGCTCTTTAGTTTAATTAGATCCCATTTGTCAATTTTGGCTTTTGTTGCCATTGCTTTTGGTGTTTTAGATGTAAAGTCCTTGCCCATGCCTATGTCCGGAATGGTATTGCCTAGGTTTTCTTGTAGGATTTTTATGGTTTTGGGTCTGACATTTAAGTCTTTAATCCAT
>NW_016821451.1:130992-136123 GCF_001698545.2 Rhinopithecus bieti | reverse complement strand
TCTGTTGGCTGTCTGAATGTCTTCTTTTGAGAAATGTCTGTTCATATCCTTTGCCCACTTTTTGATGGGGTGGGTTGTTTGATTTTTTCTTGTAAATTTGTTTAAGTTCTATGTAGATTCTGGATATTAGCCCTTTGTCAGATGGGTAGATTGCAAAAATTTTCTCCCATTCTGTAGGTTGCCTGTTCACTCTGATGGCAGTTTCTTTTGCTGTGCAGAAGCTCTTTAGTTTAATTAGATCCCATTTGTCAATTTTGGCTTTTGTTGCCATTGCTTTTGGTGTTTTAGATGTAAAGTCCTTGCCCATGCCTATGTCCGGAATGGTATTGCCTAGGTTTTCTTGTAGGATTTTTATGGTTTTGGGTCTGACATTTAAGTCTTTAATCCATTTTGAATTTTTGAATAAGATGTAAGGAAGGGATCCAGTTTCATCTTTCTACTTATGGCTAGCCAGTTTTCCCAGCACCATTTAATAAATAGGGAATCCTTCCCCCATTTCTTGTTTTTGTTAGGTTTTTGAAAGATCAGATGGTTGCAGATGTGTGGTATTATTTCTGAGGGCTCTGTTCTGTTCCATTGGTTTATATCCCTGTTTTGGTACCAGTACCATGCTGTTTTGGTTACTGCAGCCTTGTAGTATAGTTTGAGGTCAGGTAGTGTGATGCTTCCAGCTTTTGTTCTTTTGGCTTAGGAATGTCTTGGCAGTGTGGGCTCTTTTTTCGTTCCATATGAACTTTAGTTTTTTCCAATCTGTGAAGAAAGTCATTGGTAGCTTGATGGGGATGGCATTGAATCTATAAATTACCTTGGGCAGTATGGACATTTTCATGATATTGATTCTTCCTATCAGTGAGCATTGAATGTTCTTCCATTTGTTTGTGTCCTCTTTTATTTCATTGAGCAGTGGTTTGTAGTTCTCCTTGAAGAGGTCCTTCATGTCCGTTGTAAGTTGGACTCCTAGGTAGTTTATTCTCTTTGAAGCAATTGTGAATGGAACTTCACTCATGATTTGGCTCTCTGTTTGTCTGTTATTGGTGCATAGGAATGCTTCCTGGCCGCTTTGTTTACCTACTCAAGCCTCACGAATGGTGGGCACCCCTCCGGCAGCCTTGCTGCTGCCTTGCAGTTCTATCTCAGACTGCTGTTTTAGCAATGAAGGAGGCTCTGTGGGCGTGGGACCCTCCGAGCCAGGTGTGGGATATAATCTCCTGGTGTGCCATTTGCTAAGACCGTTGGAAAAGTGCAGTATTAGAGTGGGAGTGACCCGATTTTCCAGGTGCCATCTGTCAGGACTTCCCTTAGCTAGGAAAGGGAATTCCCTGACTCCTTGTGCTTCCCAGGTGAGGCGATGCCTTGCCCTGCTTCGGCTCATGGTCCGTGGGCTGCACCCACTGTTCTCCACCCACTGTCCAACAAGCCCCAGTGAGATGTATCCAGTACCTCATTTGGAAATGCAGACATCACCCGTCTTCTGGGTCACTCATGCTGGGAACTATAGACTGGAACTGTTCCTATTTGGCCACCTTGGAACCTCCCTCCAGTACACATGAATTTTTAAATCTAATTGTGAAGTTTTATATTTACCTCTAATACTTCTTAGATTATATCAGATTATTTATAAAGTTTGAAAATATTGATATTATGTACCATATTAATACTCTTAATTTATTTTATTTAATATGTCTTCTAGTGTATATATTATTGATAAAATTATTAAACAGGGGAGAGTGATGACCAATTCTTGAATAACAACTTTAGTGGTTGATCTCAATATTGACATTAATTCCATAACCTGCCTGACCATATTCTAATTCAAAAGGATTCTTGATCTTAGCCAAAAGACTGAGAAGTGATAAGGATGCCTCATTCACATCAAGATATTCTGCCTACTGTGCATCATCAGCTGTTTTTCAGAATGTTTACTATTTATGTCGAAAATAGTTGGTTTCTCTTTTGAATGAGGACTTTTGGAATTCCAAGTAGAGTTAGTTTTGACTTTGATGAATTCTCTAGTATTCACTAGATGGAAACAGAATGGAACTTACAAACCTTTTGTGAGTTTTATTTGCTTTAAAGCCTGTTTTAGTGCTTACTTAATTATTTCTTCAACACTTTAGTTGGAGAAGCAGGGTTCAAATAGCACAATAACATGGCAAGAATTGTGTTTTACTTGGATATAATATTTTGTTTCTGCATCTTTAAGTAAACCCATAATCTAACTACGTTTGTCATATTTATTCTGTGGTTTCAGAAACCTTCAGTTTACCTCTGCATAACCCAGTTTTCAGATTTATAGTTCATATTTAGGCTCATTATATCTTTTTTAAGCCAGTTTTTATATGATTTATAATGTGATTTTCCATGGTATATTATTTAAAAGGGTTAACATTACTTCTAATTTTGCATTTGTGGTATTTGTGGTGATAACGTTGATTCATTTGATATTGTATTGGGAATTTAACATACACTATAGCTTTGTTCCTGTTGGAATAACAGTGATATAATTCTGTGTATGTGGAAAATGAGGATTACCTTTCTTGAGAGATTCAAAGCTGCATTCATATATTAAATGTGTTGCGTTGTCAAGAAAAAAGGAAGTAATGGTGTTTTAGTTTGTGCATGCCCGGAAATAATTTTTTTTTGGCATCTCAACAACTGAGTCTTTTGGTTAATTTTTTGACTGTTTCTATTCATGAATTTTGTGAAGAATTATTTAAAATTTAATTTTAGGAATAAGACTTTATATTAATAAGAATAACTGTAATCACCTTTGTCTGTTGGAAAAGACCTTAACAGATAATAATGACTTTAACAATTTCTACCAGGAAAAGGATGTTACCCGTCTATACCTATCTTGTCTCTCTTAAATCTCACATCCATAGTTTATTGCCAGAATAGTGAAACTTGCCTTTTCGTTGTTGGAGAGCTGCATTCGTTCATGTTTTATTTTAAAAATCTCTTTAGTAGAAGTCTGTTTCTATACCCGCAGCTAACTTCTTCCTCGCTGTTTTTTTTTTTTTTTTTTTAATTTCATAACTTCAGGAACTTGTATCTGTGCGTAGAGCAGTGATCCAGACAGCTGTGCTTTTATGAACAGTCACCCTGAGTGCCAAATTAGTTTGTAGTGCAAATCTTGAGTGAGAACGACACCTGCTTTCAATGTGGATGAAAAATGCAAATGTTGTGGAAAGCAGGTTTTTGTTTTTTGGGATTTCTTTAAATCTAATGGCAGCTGATCTCAGAATTCTGATGGGGATTTTCATCTTGGGGTTATGGAAGTCCTATTAAGAGCAAAGCACTCTTTTTGTCTCTTTTGCTAGGACTTAGGTGTGTTATTTTTAAAAAATAATATGCTTTTTTGTGTGGTGATCCTATGCTTGGGACTTTGCACTAGAAGTTATCTTCCAAATATCCTGGTGGTTTCCAAGAAGTATGTATTGGGCTAAACATTTATAACTAGAACTTATGTGTGAACACTGCATTTTGGATTAACTTTGAATAGTTAAGATATGTAAGGGTATCTCTGCCATGATAGATTATTTTCTTATGGAATAAATGGTCTCATTTTCATTTTCAGAATTAACAAATTTTTTGAGAGTTGATGGGATTTAAAATAGAGTTCATGCTGTATATAAAGAGCATTTGCTATTTGTTTCAAATCAGGTGGGAGAAAGTAACTATGTAGGTATGTATTATAGTTATCTATTTGAATTTTCAAGGTTCTTTGATACCAGTCTTAACCTTAAGCACACAGCTTATATCTCACTAATGGCAATTCAAGACACTCATTCAAAATGCTTTTAGGGAAAATTATATTTAATTTTTTTTTTCTTTTTTGAGACAGGATCTAACTCTGTTGCCCAGGCTAGATTTCAGTGACAGAATCTCAGTTCACTGCAACCACTGTCTCCTAGGCCCAAGCCATCCTCCCACCTCACCCTCCTGAGTAGCTGGGATCACAGACATTACGCCACCATGGTTGGCTAATTTTTGTATTTTTTGATGAGATGGAGTCTTACTTTGTTGTCCAGGTTGGTCTCGAGCTCCTGAGCTCAAGTGATCTGCCTGCCTCAGCCTCCCAAAGTGTTGGAATTACAGGCATAAGCCACTGGGCCTGGCGTTTTTGTTGTTGTTGTTGTTGTTACATTTTCTATTGTAAGTCATTTTGGTTTGTAAGCTTTAAATAATAGCTTAATTGATTCGTACTTCACATAACATATAAGACATCCATATAAAGTGTATCAATGATTGTTTTTAGTATATTAACAACTGAGGGCAGTCATTACCACAGTCAATTTTAGAGCATTTTCATCACCTCAAAAAGAAATCCTTGACCTTTAACTGCCATCTTTTTTTTTTCTTTTTTTATGATCGTGTGATTTTTATTCTTTAGCCTGTTAATGTGGTAGATTACATTACTTCATTTTCAACTGTTGAACTAGTATTGCATAATTAGAATGAACATGCCACTTGGCCATGGAGTATAATTTCCCAAAACATTGTTGGATTTGATTTGCTAATATTTTGTTAAGAATTTTTGCATCTGCATTTATAAGAGATACTGGTCCCTCATTTTCTTGTAATGTCTGTATGTTCGTTGGTAAAAGGATAATACTGGATTCATAGAATGAATTAGGAAGTGTCCCCTCTGCTTCTATTTTTTGAAAGAAATTTTAGGTAATTGGTATCATTTCTCCCATAAATATTTGGTGAAATTCATCAGTGAAAACTATCAGAACACTTGCATTTCTTTGGAAAATTATTAATTACTGATTTCTTAAATTAGATATAGGTCTTTTCATATTATCTATTTCTTCCTTATCTGAGTATTTTTCTTTCATAATTGAGATTTTATTGGTTGTACTGAGGATCAGTACACAGATATTTCAATTTGTACACAATTCTTTTTTTTTTTTTAACTTTTGTAACATTTTTATTTTTAACTTTTTTTTTTTTATACTTTAAGTTCTAGGGTACATGTGCATAACGTGCAGGTTTGTTACATATGTATACTTGTGCCATGTTGGTGTGCTGCACCCATCAACTTGTCAGCACCCATCAACTCGTCATTTACATCAGGTATAACTCCCAGTGCCATCCCTCCCTCCTCCCCCCTCCCCATGATAGGCCC